>NW_027526335.1:176712289-177206611 GCF_048455015.1 Haemaphysalis longicornis
TCATTACCTCAGATCAGAACATCACATACACAATGATACAACACCTGCACGCAGACACTCTTCTAACACTCTTACACCTATATAACAAGATATGGCTTTCGGGGCACATTCCAAACTCTTGGAAGGAGGCCATAGTTGTAGCTTTCCTGAAAGAGGGAAAGGACCCTTCATCCCCCCCAAGTTACCGTCCTATTGCCCTGACGAGCTGCCTGTGCAAGCTCTTCGAGAAGATGATAAATCGCAGGCTCGTGTACTTCCTTGAGTACAACGGTCTTCTCGAGAGCTGCCAGGCAAGCTTCAGGGTGGGGCGATCGACGAACGATCAACTGTTAGCTCTTGACTCGTACATCAAGGATGCCTTCGCGCACAAGCAGTATTGTTTAACTGTGTTTTTCGACCTTGAGAAGGCATACGACACAGCTTGGCGTTATGCGATCCTTAGGCACCTCAAGTCATTCGGTGTTTCGGGTAACATGTTGAACGCTCTTGTCAGTTACTTGTCAGACAGAACGTTCCGAGCAAGAGTCGGTGGTGCACTCTCAAAGGTTCACGTGCAAGAAAATGGCGTGCCACAAGGTGGCGTGTTGAGCTGCACTCTCTTCATAGTAAAAATGAACTCTCTTGGTAAGGCACTGCCACCTACAATCTCTTATTCCATGTATGTAGATGACGTGCAGATATCCTATAAATCATGCAATATGTCAATCTGCGAACGTCAAGTCCAGCTTGGTGTACAGAAACTTGCCGGCTGGGCAGACAAGAATGGTTTTAAATTAAATCCTGTAAAAAGCTCTTGCGTTGTGTTCTCCATGAAGCGCGGGATCCTTCCAGACCCAGACATTACTCTGAATGGCGTGTCGCTTCCTGTGAACAAGGAGCACAAGTTCTTAGGTGTTGTGTTTGACCAGAAACTCACATTCATTCCACACATCAAGGAACTGAAACATAAATGTCTGAAAACAATGAATATACTTAAGGTCCTCTCCCATGAATCTTATGGTTCCGACAAAGAACTCCTACTACGGCTCTATACTGCTTTGGTTGGGTCTCGTTTAGACTATGGCAGTGTGGTATATGGGTCGGCGACTAAAACGGCATTGCGAATGCTTGACCCAGTGCTACACTTGGGGCTTCGTCTCGCCTCGGGTGCTTTTCGCACTAGCCCTTTCGAGAGTCTGTATGTGGAGTGTGATAAGTGGAGCCTTGAGAACCAACGAACGTACATGGACTTGCTATATTCTTTTAAAATTTCATCACTGAATAATCACCCTTTTTATCCTGTCTTTAACGATACATCAAAATCTCTGCTCTTTGCAAATCGCCAATCCGTTCCTCTGCCCTTTTCACTTAGAGTGAGAGAGCGAGCCTCGGATCTCAGTGCTTCGTTTTAATATGTGTACAGGTCATCCTTTTCTAACAGTTTACAGCCTTGGCAAGTTCGCCCTGTGTCGTGCGACCTTTCTTTTATGAGACTTGACAAAAATTGTGTACCACGAGCTGCAATACTGCAGCACTTTCTGTCTTTGCAGTTTAAATACACATGTGCAGAATTTTATAGTGACGCTTCTAAAACCTCCAGTATGGTGTCGTGCGCTGCTCATGGTCCTAATTTCAATGCAGCCAGAACCATGAGCGTGCACACATCAATTTTTTCAGCAGAAGCGCATGGAATTTTACTTATTGTACGACACATTCTTGAAACTCAAATTCCCAATTTCATCATCTATACAGATTGTTTGAGTGTTGTTCGCGCACTGTCATCGCACAAGCCCCCCAAAAACCACAAAGTTAATCTTGTATTCAGCACTATCATGTCCGTGTATGCACAAAAGCATGAGCTGGTCCTCTGCTGGGTCGCAGGACAAGCAGGGATCGCTGGGAACGAGTTGGCAGACGAGAGGGCCGGTGCTGCTGCACTCAGGAACACTGTGGACATTACAACGGTACCCTACACAGACCTCAAGCCACACATAAGACAACACCTGCGCAGAACATGGCAAACACACTGGGACGAACAGACAGACAACAAACTACATGTAATAAAGCCACACTTGGGATGGTACACAGCTGACTCACACAACAGACACACGGAAGTCGCCTTGGGCAGGCTACGGATAGTGCACACCCATGCGACGCACTCGTATCTGCTGACGGGATCTTCTAGACCCCAGTGCAGCAGGTGCGGAGAGGCCCTATCCGTAGTGCACATACTAATCACATGCAAGGCACTTCACACAAAAAGACACAAACACTTCAGAGAACTCTACAGACAACATATTCCCCTACATCCATCGTTTTTTCTAGGTGACGATGCCATTGTTTCTGTGAAACGTGTGTTTGAGTATTTGTTAGACGTCAAGTTTTTAAACCTCATTTCCTATCACGCATCATGAAATCTGGCCCTATACACCAGCCATGCTCATTGTCGTTTTGTAATTTCACTTTTGTTTTTGCTGACTTTACTTAGTTTTTAAGGTTTCACCCCTCATATCTGACTATTGTTTTGGCGCTCTTTGCCCCAGTTGGCCTTGCGCCATAAACATCCAACCATCATCATACCTCAGATCAGCGCGACCTGATTCATAGGGAAAGGGAAGGAGCTGCTGCATCTGGTGCCGTAGACTCAGGTTCGACCTTTAAGCTCCCTCGCGTGTCTTTGCTGCATTTTCGTAAATGAGTGTTTCTTCCTGAACAAAGATGTCATCTCTCTCTTATTCTCTCTCTCTCTCTCTGAAGAAAGCAAAATTATGTAGCCGAGACCAGACATCACACAGTAAACATTTTGATACACTGACAATGACTCCGGCTCGCTCAAACTGACCAACACGTCGCATTTGGAACCTTTCACGCTTACAGTTTGAACCACAGGAGCTAAGGGATCCTTTGTTTCTCTTTTGACACGGTCAGTAAAAACCCTGCTTCCTAGTGTTTCTCTTTTCAATAACTTTTCGTGCTCGTGAAGGATAGATCGGAAGTGCAGCATTTGCGTACGCACACGCTCCTCGTGAGTCGAAGTATTGCTACCGGGCCTTACGTCTTAGGTTACAAACGTAGATGTCTCTGCAACTATTTTGAAGTGAACATTTAATGGTCGCGAAAAGTATTTACTTCTGTGCTTAATGAATCTTAAATAACGCCAGTCTCGTTTCAGTATATTGTATCTGAAAGAAAAGGCGTTTTTCTTCTCCGACAAAATGCCAGAACGATAAAGGCGGTGGCGTTAATTTCTAACGGTATTGAAAGGATTCGGTGCTTGCAGACGCTTAAAAATTGTCTTCGTGAATTGGGAGGCAACTTGAGTATGGCTCAATAAACCGTCACGGGCCTGCTGTGGGTGAGTCTAGCACTAACCACTGGGGTTTTGTTCGACGAGACGAATTTACCAACAGGCTGCTCTCTGCGCAATAGGTCATTGGAACTGTCACATAAGGCTGCGTGTGTAACGTGATGTTGCTGGCCCGTGCAGTACCATCCATTGCGTAAATAGACAGTTACAGTAATCTGCGAGGAAGATCCCAAGAATGTACTCGTGGCCTGAGGCTTGGCTCTGATTGTCTTGTGCTCGCCCTTTGTTGAAAGTAATGCTGTTTATACCATTGACCTCACTCCGGAGATCTGACCTTTGGGCTCAACTTTTCCTAACTATGCATGATAATAAAACGGACGTCAAAGAATAACTACCAGCCGTGCCACGGTAAATATGAAGCATTCTCCAGCTGCACAACAGAAAATGGCACATTATGAGCTCAGAATGTCCGACTTGACCCATTTATCCAGTATAACTTTGCAGCAACGATTATTGGCACTTTGGAAACGCCAATAAGGCAGGAGGAACGCGCCAACACGCGGCGTATTAGGTGGAATGTTTCGTAAGACATGAATATGAATTTATTAATTAGGCTCAATATGTGAGCGCGAGTACTAAAGCAGGTTACGGCGTACTTTATTTTGCGGAGGCAAGAATGAGGTTAAATAAATACTGCGATCACCCGAACGGTTAGTCTACTCAGAAAATGAATGACAAGAGCATTGTGTTTGTGAATTTCGATGACGTATTGCAGTAAATCTTTGTACCACGGTAAACTACTCACCTGTTATTGCATCGGAAGCGGAACTTTGCTTACGAAAACCCCGTGACGTTAGAACTGACGCTTCTGGTATTCTCACTGTAGGAGAGCTGAGATTGCTATTTTACAGGATTTCCCGCTCAATATATTCCAAACGCCCGTGAATATAATCCCAGCGCCAGTGAATATAATCCAGGTGCCAACCAATATAATCCAGAGCCAACCAATATAATCCAGCACCCACGCAGTGCAGAACAGACGCCAGCGCTTTGTAATTTAGTTGGGCACCAATACCATCCGGCCGCAGTGTATTTTTATCCAAGTTAGATGAACTAGGTTACGTGACCAGTTTAAGCAGACGACCTAAGAACTGCTCAATGAAACAGTCACGTGACTAATAAGCACTCTCGCCTAATTACTCTACTCAAGCTGAGGATGGTCTCATGAGTATGAATTATCGCATTTAAATTGCTCACTCAGTGAAAATTTTAGGGGAAACTGCCAGAATGCCTAACTCACAAAACCCAATAGGGGCCCAAACGTGGGACAGGTGGCGCTGCTGGGGCCGTTCAACAGCGCCACCGGCGGAATAAAATCGAAGAAATGGTCGGGACATGACCTGGCGTGTACTTGTCCAGAACGCGTGTTTCCGTGTTGTTTAAAGGGGCAACCTCTCGTAACCGTGATGATTTTAGTCCTACAAAACTGACATTTTTTTTGCAGAAATTATGTCCGTGGGACACGCGTTTGGTTTAGTTAATTACCTAAGACAGGTACTTAATTCATTATTCGTTAGTCATTGATTTATTTAAAAGCAAAATTTATGTAACCAGGGCTTGTGAGCTACCAAATTAAAGGTCTCCATAAGGGTAATCACACGGGACAAATCAAAAATTGCTTCCCGCTTATAGTCATGCGATAGTCACGTGAGTCGTGAGACTGGGTAAATGTCAAAGTAATGGCACTAGAGCTTGTGAGGTATCAAATAAAGGCCTCGGTAAGTGTAATCACTTGGACAAATAGAAAAATAGCTTCCCGGTTGAAGTCATGACATGGTCACGTGAGCCCGAGATTGGGTTAAAAGTCAAAATGATGGCACTAGGGCTTGTGAGGTATCAAATTAAAGGTCTCGATGAGACGAATCTCGTGCAAAAATTAAAAAGTGCTTCTTGTTGTAGTCATGATATAGTCACGTGATTCAAAAAAGGGTTAAAAGTAAACGTGATGTCACTTGTGCCTATGAGGTACAAATTAAATGTCTCTATGAGGGGAATCAAATGGAACAAATTAAAAGCTTCTTCCTAGTTATAGTAAGAGACATAGTTACGTGAGTCATAGATTGGGTTAAAAGTTAAAATGATGTCACAAGGGCTCGTAAGATATCAACTTAAAGGGCTCGATGAGGGGAATAACGTAGCACAAATCAAAATTCCTTCCATGTTATAGTCATGAGATAGTCCCGTGGTTCACAAATTGTGTTAAAATCAATACGATGCCACTAGGGCTTGTGAGGTATCAAAGTAAAGGCCTCGATGAGGGGAATCACATGGGACCATTTAAAAATTGCTTCTTGGTTTTAGGCATAAGATAGTCACGTGTGTCATAGATATGGTTAAAAGTCAGCATGATGCCACTAGCGCTTGAGACGAATCAAATTAAAGGCCTCGATGAGGGAAATCACGCAGCACGAAGTAAAAATTGCTTCCTGGTTATAGTCATGAGATAGTCACGTGAGTCATATATTAGGTTAAAAGTCAATATGATGCCACTAGGGTGTGTGTGGTAGCAAATAAAGGTCTCGATGAGGAGAGTCACGTGGGACACATGAAAAATTGCTTCCTGGTTATCAATCAATCAATCAATCAATCAATCAATCAATCAATCAATCAATCAATCAATCAATCAATCATGTTTATTTGCGTGCCCAGGAACAGCCAGAGGCCTAAGTGCTGGCGCACAGATAGTCACATAAAACAAAATACAAAAACAATACAGCAAGAAACAAACAAACGACAAGACACACACAACTTGAAGTAGTGAAAATGACAGAAATAAAGCACAGGCGGAGCCTCGGTACAGGTAAAAAAAAAGAAAAAAAGAAAATGCCTATGTTGCTCTGCCTGTCGTAAAGGCCACACGACAGGCAGAGCAACAAAGTTTGACAGTAATACAATAAAAGCACCGGCAAGAGTGTAGAGACAAATGATAATACGAACAAATGAAAGTAAACAGTTTCAAAAATAGGCAACTATCAGTTGGATAGACACAAACGCAGAGAAACCAAATTCCAGAAAAAAAAAGAACGACAGACATATCATATATGTTTAACATACTGTATTCAACAGCGCTGTACGGTAAATTGTAAAGGATTTCTGAAAGATGTCAAGGCGTTCAAAGAAGCGGTTGTAACAATTTTGTATTCTGCGCACTGGAGAATGATTGGAGTTGCGCGCAGCGGTCAAGAACGGGCGATGCGACCTGGTGGGCCTTTGTGGTACACTAAACTCTAAACAGTTAAGCAGGTCTGCGCAAGAAAGGTCACCATGAACAATTTTGTGAAGAAATTTAAGGTCTGCACGCATACGTCTGCAGTTCAAGGAAGGGATGGAAGGAATTATGGGTAAGTCAGAATCAGGATGAAAACTGTGACTGTGATGACGGTGCTTAAATATGGATAAAAACTTCTTTTGCACACGTTCTATTAATTCACTACTAGATTTGGAGATGCCGTTCCAGGCAACAGAACCATATTCTAACTGTGGTATACAGATTGCATTGTATAGCATTAGAAATGGATCTGGAGAAGAGAATTCCTTTGTAATCTGACACACATTTCCAAGACTTCGGAGCACTCGCTGGGTGATGAGCCTAATATGAGGAGAAAAAGAGAGGGTACTGTCGAAAAGCACCCCTAGGTCCCTAATTTCCTCAACCCTTTGCAGAGGAGCTCCCTCAAAACTGTAGGAAAACACCAGATGGTGGGTTTTCCGGCTGTAGGTGACAAACTTTGTTTAGCGGGGTTTAAAATTAGGCAGTTTTTCGTGCACCAGACAGATAATTCTGACACATCCCTCTGCAAGGCACAGCAGTCCTGAACACCGCTAACGTGCCTGAATACTTTGACACCATCAGCATAGAGAAGAAAAGAAGAGTTTGTTAACACTGTTGACACATCATTGATAAAGATAGAAAACAATAATGGACCCAGCACAGAACCCTGAGGTACACCACTTGTTGCAGGGTAAACACTAGACTTTTGTAGTTTACATCTACATAAAAGGACCGGTCAAGGAGATAGTTGGACACCAAGGCAACAAGGCTTGCGTCGATACAGGACGTAGCAAGCTTGTCAATTAATAACTGATGGTTCACCCCATCAAACGCCTTACTGAGGTCAAAATAAATAACGTCCAACTGGCCGTTTTCACAAACGGCAGCGAAAGCCTGTGTCATAAAGCTTGCAAGATTTGTGACCGTCGATCGACCCGAGAAAAAGTCGTGCTGATTTGGTATCACAACGTCCTTCGCAGGCAGCACGATCTTTGTGCACCCCGCACGGGGCACCTTGAGTATTCATGGTGACGGTGAGCAGCGACACCGCGGACCCCGAGCTCCCAACATAAGCCGTGTCCAACCGTGGCGACGTGTTTAAAGGTGAAGGGTAGAAGCCGTAAACGGTGGCCGTCGGAGCCTTGGTCAAGCTCCGGCCGATGGGCTCCCTGCCTGTCTACCAGGCAGGGAGCTCCGGGACCTCTTTGACTACCAGGGTAAGGTCAAAGGAGAAAGTACCCCCGTCTCCCTGCTTTTATACTATGCTTTATGGTATTGTCTAAAACCCCCTCCAACCGTGATCGGCCCCCTAAAAGGGGCCGCACCGAAGTATCGTTTCCCCCATTGCCATCTTTGACATTTCCTGAACCAGATAATTTTTCTCGATTTCTCGTGATGGAATCGCTCAATCCAACCCACCCTCTTGCATCTCAGTCAGTCTTCTTGATCGCCAAGTATCTTGAAGCCATAGTAGGAAAATCGTATAAATGCAAAAACAAAGGTCTGGTGAACTCTTAATTGAAATAAATGACAAGCAGCAGTCTGCAAAGCTTCTAGCTCAGACTAGACTGGCTGATCTTGACATCCGGGTCACACCGCATCGGAGCCTCAACAGCTCGCAGGGTGTGATATCCGAGACAGACCTCCTGAACGAAACCGATGCGGATCTCCTTGCCGGCTTGAAGGATCAGGGCGTCACTGCCGTGAGACGCATCACTATCCGTAGAGACGACAAGGAGATTCCCACCAAGCACATCATCATGACCTTTGACCGCGCAGTTCTCCCACAACATATATATGCGGGTTTTATCCGGTGCTCAATACGTCCGTACATCCCGAACCCGCGGCGCTGTTTTAAGTGCCAGCGGTTCGGGCATGGTACGAACTCTTGCCGTGGCCGAACGACGTGTGCGAAATGCGCGGCGAACGATCATCCTAGTGACAACTGCCAATCCGATACCCTCACTTGTGTAAACTGCGGGGGACCGCATGCAGCGTACTCCCGCAAGTGCGAAAAGTTCACACTCGAAAAAAAGATCATCAACATCAAGGTAACCGAGAACATCACCTTCCCGGAGGCGAGAAAGAGGTTCGCCTCTTTCCCTCTGGGGAGGTACGCTGACGCGGCTCGCCGGGGGGCGGAGCGGCGTCTGGTGTCCACAGGGACCCAGTTCAGCGAGTCTGACCTGGTCCCGCCCCCGCCTCCCGCTGGGTTGCCTCACGCAGCCAAACCCGGCACCACGCCGCTTGCTGAGGCAGCAGCGGTTGGGGCGCAAACCACTCCTGTCGGGACCGGTGCCGCTCCCGCCTCTGTCTCCCCGTCCTCCAGTGCGTTGGAGGGTACCGAGGTGATGGACACCACGGGCCCCGCACCGGCTCCCACCGCCACCGCACCGCTTGTGCCACCTCTGGCGCCCCCGACGGTGGCGGCTCAAACGAAGGGCTCCCGAAGGGGGGCCAAGTCCGGGAGGCCCGGTCCGTCGGGCACCCCTCGGACATCCGACGACGAGATGGACGTCGGGCCGTTCCTGCCTGCAGCGCAGCGCAAGGAGCGGCCACCGACTTCCAAGCCTACAGAAAGGCCCAAAAAGCCCAATCCAAGAGTAACAGCCCCGAAAGACGACACATGAACACACACGAACACACACATTCCAGTCATTCTTAAATTTAAATAATGGGAACAGAAAACATTATCCAATGGAACTGCAGAGGCCTCCTTAAAAATCTTGACGATGTGTATGAGATTCTGCATGCCAGTCAGCCAAGTATTATGTGTCTCCAGGAAACCCACCTCAACTCTAAACAAACAAATTTCTTAAATAGGTACATGGTATTCAGAAAGGACAGGGTTGGCTGCACCCACTCTTCAGGAGGTGTGGCCATTATCGCCCGGAAATCATTAGCATGCCACCCTGTCACTTTAAACACTGTCCTCGAGGCTGTAGCGATCCGTACCATAATATTTAATAGGTTGATAACGGTATGCTCTATTTACATCTCTCCTGATTTTGCACTTCTGAGCTCTGATTTCGAGGCACTGGTTGACCAGCTGCCCGAACCATACATACTAACAGGCGACCTTAATGCGCACAACTCTCTTTGGGGCTCCTCCAGAACGGATGCCGGAGGTCGCCTGTTAGAGAAGTTTCTTACATCCTCCGGAGCATGCCTTTTCAACAAAAAACAGCCTACATACCATAACTTAGGACACAATACATACTCTCATCTTGACTTGGCTATTGGTTCTGCAGTTCTCTTTCCATGTCTTGAGTGGGGTGTGGGCACGGACCCATATGGTAGTGACCATTTCCCCACTTCATTAACGTATATAGGTATAGGCCCGAGCAGTCCATCTTCCCATAAAAGGTTTAATGAATCAAAAGCAAACTGGAGCACATTCACACAAACATCTCAACTACACCACACATCCATAAAACACCTACACGTGGAGGAAGCCGCCCAACTCGTCGCGGCGCACATCCTCGACGCCGCCGAAAAGTCCATTCCCCAGGCCTCCAGTGGGTCCCGCACCCCAAGGAGGCCCTGGTGGAACGAGGACTGCAGGCGGGCGCGAGAGGCCCAGAACAAGGCGTGGGGTGTCCTTCGGCGGTACCCCACGTCAGATAACCTCATTTCTTTTAAACGGGCAAAGGCTTTTCGAAAGCGAGTGCGTCGTGAGGTGAAAAGGGAGAGTTGGCGCACCTTCCTCACTTCCATCAACTCATACACTGACAGACACACAGTCTGGACACGAATACGAAAACTAAAAGGACAACAGACACACAGCCTGCATCTGGTTAGTACAACAGGGGACACACTGGAAAACCAGGCTAACACACTTGCACAACACTTCGAACACGTGTCCAGTTCAGCACACTACACAAACACTTTCATGAAACACAAAACATCTGTAGAAAAGAAGTCCCTGCGTGATAACAACAAGTCGCACACTTCTTACAATTCTCCTTTTTCAATTCATGAGCTGAAGGTTGCTCTGAGCACATGTAAGCCTTCAGCTCCAGGTGCAGACAAAATCACATACACCATGATACAACACCTACACCCAGACACTCTTGAAACACTCCTACATCTATACAACAACATATGGCTTTCGGGGCACATTTTTTGCTCTTGGAGGGAGGCCATAGTAGTGGCTCTCCTGAAGGAAGGAAAGGACCCTTCCTCTCCCGCTAACTACCGGCCCATCGCCCTCACAAGCTGCCTGTGCAAGCTCCTCGAGAAGATGATAAACAGGAGACTCGTGTACTTCTTAGAGTACAACGGTCTTCTCGAGAGCTGCCAGGTGGGCTTTAGGCCGGGCCATCTACGAACGACCAACTCGTTGCGTTAGAGTCATATATTAAAGATGCTTACCTCCATAAGCAGTACTGTATGACAGTATTCTTTGATCTTGAAAAGGCGTACAACACTGCTTGGCGGTACGGCATCCTCAGCGATTTGAAGTCCTTTGGTATGTCGGGTAACATGTGGAACACGCTTGCCAGTTACCTCTCTGAAAGAACGTTTCGCGTGCGAGTTGGAACTGCACTCTCTAGAGTTCATGTGCAGGAAAACGGTGTTCCGCAAGGTGGAGTTTTGAGTTGCACGTTGTTTATTGTAAAAATGAACTCTCTTCGGAAGGCTCTGCCACCAACCATTTCCTGCTCAATCTATGTAGACGACGTGGAATTATCCTTCAAGTCTTGTAACCTGTCTATCTGCGAGCGCCAAGTCCAGCTTGGTGTTAACAAGCTAGCTGGCTGGGCAGATAGCAACGGTTTTAAATTTAATCCAGTGAAGTGTACTTGTGTTCTGTTTTCGAAAAGGCGCGGCATTCGGCCGGATCCAGACATCAAACTTAATGGTGTCTCAATTCCAGTCAGAAATGAACACAAGTTTTTAGGTGTAGTCCTTGACGAAAAGCTCTCGTTCATTCCACACATAAAACAACTTAAACATAAATGCTTAAAGGCCATGAATATACTGAAGGTTCTCTCCCACTCTTTATATGGGGCTGACAAACAACTTCTTTTACGTGTTTTTACCAGCCTGATAGGTTCACGATTAGACTATGGAAGCGTTGTTTATGGGTCAGCAAGTAAGACATCCCTCAAAATGCTGGACCCAGTGCTTCATCTGGGGCTCCGGTTGGCATGTGGTGCCTTCCGGACTAGCCCAGTCGAAAGCCTCTATGTGGAGTGTAATAAGTGGAACCTACAACGTCAGCGAGCATACACAGATCTCCTTTTTGCTTTTAAAATGTCATCTATGCCACACCATCCTTTTAAATCGGCTTTTTATGATACGTCTATGACTGCACTACTCCTAAACCGACCATCGTTCTCTGCGCCCTTCTCTTACAGAGTTAGAGAGGAAGCGTCAGAGCTTTCTGTCTCCTTTTTAGACACCATACAAAGTTCTCAAACAGATTTTATAGCACCATGGCATCTCCGCCCTGTATCATGCGACACATCCTTCACAAATTTAGATAAAAACCGAGCTTCCACATGTGCAATTCTGCAGCACTTCCTGTATTTGCAGCAGAAGTATCAATTTTCTGAATTTTATACGGACGCCTCTAAAACTGCCACCTCTGTGTCCTGCGCGGCGCATGGGCCCGGCCTTAATGTCACTAGAACTTTTAACAGTAATACCAGTATCTTTACGGCAGAGGCTTATGGTGTACTTCTTGTTGTTAATCATATCCTTCAAAGTCACATCCCACAATCCATTATATATACAGACTCCCTCAGTGTCGTGCGGGCGTTGTCGTCAGCAAAGTCTTCAAAAAATCACGTTGTAAATCTAATAGTCAAGGGTATTATGTCTGTGTATGTCCACAAATTTAAACTAGTCCTTTGCTGGGTCCCTGGCCACTGTGGTATAGCCGGGAACGAAGCAGCGGATCGAATGGCCAGTGCTGCTAAACTCTCGAATACAGTAGACATAACCACATTACCCTACACCGACGTGAAACCACACATCAGACAACAACTTCGCAAAACATGGCAAACACACTGGAGCGAACAAACCGACAACAAGTTACACGTAATAAAGCCACACTTGGGACCATACACCACCGACACACGCAATAGATACACTGAAGTCGCCTTGGCTAGATTACGGATAGGGCACACTCACGCAACGCACTCGCATCTGCTCACTGGATCTCCAAGACCTCTGTGCAGCAGGTGCGGAGAGGCCCTATCCGTGATCCACATCCTCATAGAATGTAAGGCACTCGACAGTACACGACGCAAACACTTCCCTCAACTACACACACGACATATTCCACAACACCCATCATACTTCTTAGGAGATGATGCCATGTTTTCTGTTCAGCGCACGTTTAAGTTCCTATCAGAAGTCCACTTTTTACAACTCATCTCATACCACCCATAGCTTTACCCCTGGTCCTATACACCAGCCACCTTATTTATTTTTTAACCACTCTTGTTCTTCACCCTGGCCCTTTACACCAGCCGTACTCATAGTTTTTAACTGATTTTATTTCGTGTTGTCTCCTCATCAAATAACTTTCAGTTTGGCGCTCTTTGCCCGTGTCGGCCTTGCGCCAATAAAATCAAACCATCATCATCATCATCACGATCTTTGTGCAGAGCTGGCTCAAAGAGTTTTGAGGCGACACAAAGGAGTGAGATTGGGCGATAGTTAGAAACGGCTGACTTATCACCAGACCTAAATATTGGAAACATTCGAGCGATCTTCCATGCACGAGGAAATTTGCAGAAAAGTAAGCGGTTATTATAAATGGAAGTTAAGACAGGCACAAAAATGTTGCCGTAAGCCTTCATGTGGGCGGCTGGAATTCCATCTGCACCACAGGAAAATGATGGTTTCATCTGTAGAAGGCTATCATTGACAATTTTTTCATCGAACATAAGTGTATGAAAATTAGAGTTATTTAACGATAAGCGTTCGTCGTTGCCATCTGGCAGATGAAAGACAGAATGAAAGTACTGAGCAAAACTGGTGGCAACATCCTCAACCTCTTCACCATCGGAATTAAGCAGGCTAACTTGTTCTTTAGGCGCCTTTGAACGGCCGCGTACATACCTCCAGAATACAGCCAGTTTCTGAGACGCAGCAGCCTCTAACGATTCTATATAGAGCTGGTGGTCACGCCGGTAGAGGCTTTTACAAAGTGAGCGATACCGACTAAACTCCGCTTTCCACTTGTCAAGCCCAGAGCGCTTGGCCTTTTTGTGGGCGCTGTCCTTAAGTTTAAGCGAACTTCGAAGTTCTTTAGAGAACCAGTGGGGAAATTTGGAATGAACAGGCTTATAACAAGGGATGTACTTTTCCATGCCACTCCTGACAATTTCGGTAAAACGTCGAACCTGTTCGTCAACATCATGGACACCAAAAACACTAGACCATATAGCAGATGAATAAAAGTGCTAGAGCCCAGTATAATCTCCACGCTTGAAAGCACATCGCGGGACTGCACAATCGTCAACACCACCCTAGCGATGCTGGGCAGCGACAGAGACAGAGACAATAAGAGGGGGGTGAAACTTGTCGGGGTGTACAAGAGATATTTTGGAGGCACACACTTGTACATTTTTCAAGTTCGAGAAGCACACATCCAGGACATTACCACAGAAGTTTTCTACGTGGCAGAACTGCTGCAAGGAGGTGAATGATTGAGAATTTAATAACATGCTCCATTTCTGCACTGCATAATGGTTTTTATGCTGAAATGAAAGACTGTTCCAGTGAATACCTGGGGTATTGAAGTCCCCAAGTATAATTAGCTTATGGTCGGAGTGTGAATTGGAAACATTTTCAATAGATGTGAGCTTTCGATTATATTCAGCAGGTAAAATATCTGGGGATATATAGAATGCACCGATGAGCAGCTTCTCGCCCCTCTTGAGGCCTACCTCAAGCCATACTGATTCCTTGGTCTCCAGGTCTGCACGCCGCACGCATTGCACTGAGTGATCGATGGCAATGAGAACACCGCCACCCTTTTTCTTAGGCCCAGTTAACTTTCTGTTGCTTCTAAAAATTTCATAGGTCGGAGGAAAATAGTCGGAAGATGAGATATCATTGCAAAGCCAAGTTTCAGTAATAACAATAGTCGAAAATTTGGAGCACACAACATTTCTGAGAAATTCGGAGGACTTAGTAAGTATACCCCGAGCATTCTGATAATAGATGTCGAGAGCGTCGTTCTTACTGGTCATTCTCAGTAGTTTCACAGTTGTGCACCATGCCAGGGTGGAGCTTGCCTTGGAACGGCTTGAAGAGGCAGCCCTTTGGCCACATAGACGGGTCGCACAGGCGCCTGAAACACTCTGCGTCAACAGTTACACAAAAAGAAGAATACGAGTCATACTTGGTTTTAAGGCGTTTGCACGACAATGGCGTGACTTTCACATTCGACAAGTGGGCCAACAGTTGCCTAGATGTCGTGTTAGCCGACAACTTAGAAACAAAGATGGCCCTGGAGCTCGGTGGTCGGCGCACCACAACCAACTCAGAAGCTTCCGATGCACCAACGCGAGGAGGGCTTCTTTTCTTCAGTGAGTTCGCCGGCGGGCCATTACTCGCAGTGTCGGACCGTAGAGGTGGAGGCAAAGCGCAGTCAGAAGGGGAACCCAAATCACTCAACACCGCACCTGGTTGACCGCTGGAGCATTCTACGAATGCCGAAGCGTTCGTCAAGGACAGGAGGGGGCCGCTTTCGCCCGCTGCACCGGCGGCGGCTGCGGCGAACGACGACCTCATGGGGAGACCGGAGTGCGGTGACGTCACCGGTAGCGTGGAAAGGCTAGCAGGCTTCGGGGAAGCAGGCGGGGAAGGCGGCGGACGGGCGAGCTCCCCTCGCAGGCAGCGAACCTCCTCACGCAGGGACGCGACGATTGCAGCCTGATGGGCAAGTCCAGCCACATTGTCCGGTCGCAGAAGCCGGTTCTCCTCGCGCAGCTCGGTGACAACATCCCCGAGAAAAGAAAGGCTGGTGCAGGCTTCGGACAGGAGATTCTTCAAGGCAGCTACCTCTGCGCGTAGGTCCGCCGAAGGGTCGAAGCTTGCTCCGGCAGGGGACGCCACTCGTTTGGCCGGGATGTTCGCTGGCTCAGCGTCTTCGCTGGTTCGGTCACCGGGGTCGCTAGGCCTAGCGGGTGACGCCGCAGCCACACAGAGATTGCAGACGAACGGCTGCTCACCGGAGATCAAACGCTGCAGTTCCTCGTCCGGAAGAACAATGCACTTTCCGTGCGCACAGCGTTTGCACGCAGAACACCGAAAAAACTCCTGCCTGCCGAAGAAAGCGAGGCAGCAGAGGAGACACTTGTCCTTACTGGGCGCCATCATGCGGCGAATAATATTCACGTGATTCACAAAATGGGTTAAAAGTCAAGGTGGCGCCACTAGGGCTTGTGAGGTATCACATTAAAGATCTCGATGAGGGTAATGAGGTGGTACAATTTAAAAATTGCTTCCTGGTTATAGGCATGAGATAGTCATGTAATTCTCAAAGTGGGTTAAAAGTCAAAGTGGCACAACTAGGGCTTGTGAGGTATCAAATTAAAAGTGTCTATTGTGAGAATCACGTAGGACAAATTAAAAATCGCTTCCTAGTTATAGTCATGAGATAGTCAGGTGCTTCCTGGTTACAGGCATGAGATAGTCACGTAATTCTCAAAATGGGTCGAAGTCAAAATCAAAGTGGCGCCACTAGGCCTTGTAAGGTATCAAATTAAAGGTCTCTATTGTGAGAATCACGTGGGACAAATTAAAAATCTCTTCCTAGTTACAGTCACGAGATAGTCATGTGAGTGTTTTGGTTAAAAGTCAAGTGATGCCACTAGGGCTTGTGAGGTATCAAATAAAGGTATCGATGAGGGGAATCATATGGGACAAACTAAAAATTGCTTCCTGGTTATAGTAAAGAGATAGTCACGTGAGTCCCAAATTGGGTAAAAGTCAAAGTGATACCTCTAGGGCTTGTGAGGAATCAAATTAAATGTCTCGATGAGGGTAATCACGTAGTACAAATTAAAAATTGCTACATAGTTATAGTAATCAGATAGTCAGTTGAGTGATATATTAAAAAACAATGCGATGCCAATAGAGCTTGTGAGCTATCAAATTAAAGGTCTGGATGAGGGGAGTCACGTGGGACAAATTAAAATTTGATTCCTGGTTATAATTATGAGATAGTCACGTGAGTCATAGATTGGGTTAAAAGTCAACGTGATGGCGTTAGGGTTTGTGAGGTATCAAATAAAAGGTCTCCCTGAGGGGAATCAGGTGGGATAATCTAAAAATTGCTTCCTGGTTAGAGGGATGAGATAGTCACGTGATTCTCAACATGGGTAAAATTTCAAAGTGACGCCACTAGGTCTTGTGAGTTATCGAAATAAATGTCTCGATTAGGGGAATTATGTGGGACCAATTAAAATTGCTTCCTGGTTATTGGCATGAGATAGTCACGTGATTCTCAAAATGGGTAAAATGTCTATTGATGTCACTAGAGCTTGTGAGGTATCAAATTAAAGGTCTGGATGAGGGGAGTCACGTGGGACCAAATAAAAATTGCTTCCTGGTTATAGACATGAGATAGTCTCGTGAGTCACAGACTGGGTTAAATGTCAAAGTGATGCCCTAGAGCTTGTTATCGCCTGCCCGAATGTAAAAACAAAGTGATTCAGGCGAGAAAGAGCCTGATGGTGTGTTGAAAAATTGTTAATTAGATTTCTTATGATATCGAGTAACTCCTACAGATGATTAATTAGTCACGTGGCTTGCCATGACGGTTATTTTTTACGAGTAATAGTATCAAAGGTATCAAATGATCGCCATTCATTTGCTTGTTTGCGGTACGTGTGCAAAAGAAGTAATTTCAAACATTTTCCCAAGGATGTCGCATGATTTTCATGCATCATAATTTAGTCACGTGACATATCCTGTGGTTAATTACATCACGAGTATTGGCACCATCGGTATGAAAAGAATACTGTTGAATTGCTTGTTTACGTGATGCGGAAGAACATCTTGTCATAGTGAACATGTTTTTTTATATCGCATGACTCCTATGAGTCACGTGACTTACTATGAGGTTTATACACGACGAGTATTGGCATCATGGGTGTCAGATAAACGCTGTTGAATTCCCTGTATTCCAGATATGTACGAGAATATTATCATGCTCAGTAGGATTCCTTACGATGACGCATGACTCCAATGGATAATGAATTGGTCATGAGACTTACTATGAGGTGTATTACATCACGAGTATTGGCATCCGGAGTGTCAATTAAACGGTGTTGAATTTCTTGTTTTCGCAATGGGCAGAAAAGCCTGTTATTGTGAACGTGTTACCTTAGAACTCACATCACACATATTGATCACGAATTATTTTTGCGAGTTATAAGGTTTATTACACCACGAGTAATCACATCATAGGTATGAAATAAATCCTGTTGAATTTCCGCTTACATGATAGCAAATTTTTTTTTGTTGTGCACATGATTACGTACGATATGACATGATTCCTATTTAGCATAAATATGTAATGTGACATATCATGACGTTTATGACGTCACGCGTAATGTCACCGTATATATTTAATATAATGTTATTGATTTGTTTCTTCAGGTGTGACGTCATAAGACTCACGGTACATCGCATTACACATTTATGGTAATTAGGAATCATGCCATATCATACGTAATCATGTGCACAACAAGAAAGGAAATTTTGCCATCACGTAAGCAGCATTTATTTTATACCGATGAGGTGATTACTCATGGTATAATAAACCTTATAATTCGCATTAAAAAATTCATGATCAATACGTGTGATGCGAGTTCTACGATAACGTGTTCACAATAACACTTTCTCTGCACATCTCGAAAAGAAGCATTTCAACAGCGTTTATTTGACACCCATGATGCCCATACTCGTGCAGTAACAGACCTCATAGTAAGTTGCATGTCTAATTCATGATCCATTGGAGTCATGCGTCATCATAACGAATCATATTCACCATGACAAGATTATCGTACACATCTCGAATACAATGAATTGAACGGCGTTTTTCAACACCCATGTTGGCAGTACTCGTCGTGTAATAAACTTCATAGTATAGTAAGTCAAATAGTACAGTAACTATAGTAGTATAGTAAGTAGACAAACCTCATTGTAAGTAACGTGACAAATTCATGAACCATAAGTGTCATGCGACATTTTTGGGTATAAGGTTTGCAATGACAAATTCTTTTGCACATACCGCAAACAAGCAAATGAATGGTGAACCTTTGATACCTATGATGTTATTACTAATGAAAAAATAAACGTCATGGTAAGTCACGTAACTGATTAATCATCCATAGGAGTCACGCGACATCATAAGAAATGCAATTAAAAATTTTTCAGCACACCATCAGCCTCTTTCTTGCATGTGTATATTTCTTTTTCCTTCGGGTGGGTGATAACAAGCTCTGGGCCATCACTTTGACTTTTAACCCGATCTATGACTGACGTGCCTTTAACCAGGAAGCAGTTTTAATTTGTCCCACGTGATTCCCCTTATCGAGACCTTCAATTTTATAGCTCACAAGCTCTAGTGGCATCGCATTGACTTTTGATCCATCACTCACGTGACTGATTACTACATCTATGAAGCAATTTTTAATTTGTACTACGTAATTCGGCGCATCGAGACCTTAAATTTGATTCCTCACAAGCCCTAGTGGTATCACTTTGACTTTTAATCCGATTTGGGACTCACGTGACCATCTCATGACAATAAACAGGAAGTAATTTTTAGTTTGTCCCACGTGGTTCCCCTCATCAATACCTTTATTTGATACCTCAGAAGCCCTAGTGGCATCACTTGACTTTTAACCAAATCACTCACGTGACTATCTCATGACTATAACTAGGAAGGGATTTTTAATATTTCCCACGTCATTCTCACAATCGAGACCTTTAATTTGATGTCTCACAAGACCTAGTGGCATCATGTTGACTTTTAACCATATCTATTACTCACGTGACTATCTCATGCCTATAACCAGGAAGGATTTTTAATTGGTCCCGCGTGATTCCCCTCATCGAGACCTTTAATTTGATAACTCACAAGCCCTATTGGCATCACTTTGACATTTTACCCAGTTTGAGAATCGCGTGACTATCTGACGCCTATAACCAGGAAACAATTTATAAAGTGTCCCACCTGATTCCCCTCATCGAGACCTTTTATTTGGTACCTCACAGGCCCTAGTGGCATCACATCGACTTTTATTGTCATGTATGACTCACGTGACTATCCCATGACTATAACAAGAAAGAACATTTTAATTTGTACCTCGTGACTCCCCTTATCGACACTTTTAATTTGATAGCTCACAAGCACTAGTGGCGTAAATTTGACTTTTGACCCATTTTGTGAATCGCGTGACTTTTATCATGACTATAACCAAGAAGCAATTTTTTATTTCTCCCACGTGACTTCCCTCATCGCGTCATTTAATTTGATACCACACAAGCCTTCGTGGCATCCTACTGACTTTTAATGTAATCTATGACTCAATGAATCTCATGACTATAACAAGGAAGCAATTTTTAATTTGTACTACGTGATTCCCTCATCGAGACCTTTCATTTGATTCCTCACAAGCGCTAGCGGCATCATGTTGACTTTTAACCATATCAATGACCCACGTGACTATCCCAGGCAGCACCAGACTATGCGGCCAATCTTTGCCCAAAGAACATTGGCCAGCCCTTTTCCTCCCGGCCAATTTTTGGGCAAAGTGTTTGGCCCTTAGCCCAAAATGGTCCTTGGCCGTGTAAGGCTGGAGCTTGGCTGTCACGCATTGGCCAATCTGCTTTGGCCTCTAATACCATTGGCTGACCGACCATTGGCCGAATACGTATGGCCTACAATTGGCCAAAGAAGTATGGCGTATCATTGGCCAAGCATGTATCGCCCACCATTGGCCAATTATGTATGGCCTACCATTGGCCAATTATTTATGGCGTACCATTGGCCAGATTCAGATTATTCTATGCAGGCCAGAGGAAGCCCGCACAAGGCTGCTGCCATGCATGCCCTACAGCAGGCCGTTAACCTTGGCCCTGTTAATGGCACACAGGTGTTAGATAAACGAAACACAAACCAAAGTCAGTTTTATGTATTTATTTGTCCTTACGCATTGCATGCAATTTCTTTTTGTTGGCTTTCAGTGCACCTAGATGGCATTTGCTGAGTATATTATCAATTTCTTCATAATCAGCATCATTCAGCGTCGTGCTTGTTTATATTGCCTTTCTATCTCTGTCTTCGTCTTTCCTTACGTTGTTTTCCAGTGAATTCTTCATAATGGCTGCCCCAATCCCTTGTGGGCTTCTTGGTCTGGCTTTTATGGTCCTCGAAATGAAAAATGAAATAATAATGAAACAAACAAATGAAATCGAAGAAATAAGCAGACCTTCCAACTCTCCTGGACTGTTTGGGGGGCCCTCGAATTTCAACTCTCTCACCATTGCACCAGTGGCATCTCAAATATCCCGAAAAGTGGTCGCCACAGCCCAGAGGTTGTTTTTTAATGATGCGTGCACGTTAGGTTTCGCTGCTGCGACAGTTACGGTACTGGGAATGAGTACTCACCACCATACTTATAGAACATTTTAACCATAATGTAGAGTACCACTAAGTGCAACTAGGTGCTACTCGAATGATGTTTATGGCTTAAAAAAGCTTCCCACTGGACGCGCTCACCACAGCACTCCCTAAAAGTCTTAAAATAGGTACAAGAACGGCTGGGTCTATCGGTTGTAGCTGATGTTGAACGCATAATATCGGCAGGAAGCACTGATCCAAGTCCGGTGGGGAATGTGGGCAAACATGCGCTAGAATGGAAGTGCCGATTGAGGCGGCCGTGTGTGCGTAAAAGTGTGCTTTACTTATGGTGAAGAGTCACTCAACCGGACAATGTATTCAGCACATGCATTCTGAGAAGTTTCGAAAGCATGCGAAGCCCGCAATTGCTACCGTAAAAGTTCGAGCAACTGCTCCCCGGCACGCAAGTCGAGATCCCCGGCAAAGTTGGGAGGGAGCGCCATCCCAAAACACCAAAATTCAAGATGGCGGCAACGATCCCTCACCAGGAAAAAATACAGGAGGCACATGCATGTAACGTTTCACCAATGTTAGTCGTCGCTTTCAAAACCACCGAGACAGTTTCACCGAGTCAGTTTCAAAGAAAAATTAGCAGAATTCCGCTTGAAGTCCGCCCCAGTATCCTTATGCCCAGACAGTAAACCATGCAGGCTGCCTTCTTCCGAACCATCCAGAGCATTCCTTATGCCACAGCCACCAAAGGACCGTACAAGAGCATCTTCGGGTACAACGGTCCATGCCTCGGCAACAAATTCAAGCACATGATTACGCCAAAATAAACAGACACCACCAAAGGAAAAATGACAAATCGCGCGTAGTTATCGGGCTATCAGGTTGCTAACCACGAATGAATTGTAGTATAGACTGGCTGTGGCACGCCAGTGCTGCCTGGGTGTGGTGGATTTCACGGTGTGGACAATGTGGAGCGAAAGAGGAAAGGCCCTATCCCAGAACGGTGGAGAAAATTGAAATTAGCAGTAAATTTGGGGGGTCCTTGTACGGTGGGGGAGCTGCTGAATTTTTCGGTAGGTAGCTTCATAAATAATGACGTTTCGCGCTCTCTGCAACACGAACCAGGAGTAGTTTGTCATGGTGAAATAACAAATCAGCTGAAAAGAAACACCCTTACCCCTTTCTGATTTCAGTTTCCAGTGTTGGTAATTTCTGAAATGCTAAACTAAAAATATAACCTGCCCCAAATCACTGCGGACTCCCCAATTTTCATGATGCTAGTTGGCAGGTCAAAATAAGCACAGCCTAAGCAGTTGCACTGTAGTGTGCATGGAGTTTTTCTTGAAATTCGCACCCTCCTTGCTGCAACTTGCCAAAGCTGCTGTAGCTGTAACAAAACAACAAGCATTATATAAGAACAATCACAAAAAATAATGCTGTGCTGTCTCTGACTTTATTAAATGTGAAAAATATGCCAGCAAAGGTTAAGCCGTGAACGTTTTATTGATTGTAGGGTTTAACGGGCCGACAGAATGCAGGCGATGAGGAATGCCGCATTTTAGGGCTCCAAATTAATTTTGACCCCCTCATGATCTTCAAAGTGCACCGAAATCTCGTACACGCGGGTGCTTTTCCTTTAGCCTCCATCAAAAAAGTGGCCACCGGGGCGAGGAGTTCACCCCGTGTCCTCATGCTCAGCAGCACAACGTCTTAGCCGCTGAGCCACCATGGTGGGTTAGCAGTGAAAGATTGGCCTGAAGCTAACATGAATATAGAAAATACTTGAACGAGCGTTCCTTCAAAACAACCTGTGAACAACGTTCCTCTTAAACCATGAGCGTTACAAAAAGTATGGCGACGTTAGTACGGATGGTTATAAATGCCCCTTTATAAATGCATGCTTTCTAGGTGCCTCCTGTACTAAATGAAATCTGGTAATCGAAATGAATGCAGATTGTTGCATGAAAGACCCACGGCGGTGGCTCAGTGGCTAAGGCGTTGCGCTGCTGAGCACGAGGTCGAGGGTTCGATTTCCGGCCGCTGTAGCCGCTTTTCTGATGGAGGCGAAAAGCAAAAACGCTCGTGTGTACCAGATTTCGGCGCACGTTAAATATCCCCACATGGTCAAAATTAATCCGGAGCCTTCCACTACGGCGGGCCTCATCACCTGCGTTGCGTCGGCGCGTTAAACCCCACAATCAATCGTTGTTGCATGAAAGAAGAATTGGGTTACAACACACCGAAGGTGACTGCTATAGATGCCTCGCGATAGACCCAGCCAGCAAAAAGAAACTAAACATACCTCATGGATGCTTACAATGTGAACAGAAGCACATGGGGGCCGGACAAAGGACAAAACAAATTTCCCTACAGCGGTGCATGATACACGCAGACATTCTTGCAGAGCCTAACATAATGTGTAACTAAGCTAAAATAGCTGAAAGTGCCCAAGAACACACAGGAATGCAATACTGGCAATTGAAAGTTAGCAGGGTTAGTTGTAAGCTGCAAGAAATGCCAATGCCTGTTTTTAAACGTATACTAAGAGCCTGTTTACACAATAATCACCAAATCTGTGAATTTCTGCTACCCCCAACTGTTTACCATGCCTGCCAATAACCGACCACCTATCAAAAAGTGTGGTGTGGCCCGGAACCACAGCAATGTACAGCAAGAAAGACTTTACGCTGCCATTAAAACGTTTTTCTGGTGCTTGTTGAGTTGGGCATCGAGGCATCTGCCTGTGTGCGCAACGTAGTGTTTGCCGCAAGATGGTGTAGAGTACACCACTCTGTACGCACACGGCACGAAGAGGTGGCAGTGCTTTGTTTCGCATTCGGCAGCCTTTTTAGGGTGGCCATTGACGGCGCTGCATAGCCTGAAAAGTCTTTCAGGTGCTGGGAAAAGCCTGACTTCGCAGCGGCGTGCTATCATTTCAGGTTCTTAGACATGTGATGTATAGATGGCTCGACCATGGTTGTTCTTCCGTTGCGAAGTGTCTGTTCCTTAAATTCCGCCATAGCTGACATTATGTGCGACAGGCACCCTGAAAAAAAGATACAGCTACTCTGTGCTTTCAAGTTTAAAACTTGAGGGGGGCAGTGTAAGCAGAACCTGTGCAGTGTTTCGAAAGCATGCCCTCAACAGAGCCCTCTTTACAAGCTTTGATGGTGCTGAGTCATTCGGCAGCAACGGCTTTTCCATGCGTGGTTCATTTGACCAGCATAAATGTTCCAGCACAAAGGTTTGCATCAAATTTAGGTACCTGATTCACGATTCTTCTGGCACCGGACACGCTAAAACCTGCCTCATGGCTACTTTAGAGCAGTAAAAGATAGTCATCCACACACCTAAATATTTCAGCCACTTCAGGGCCCCATAGCTATTTATGAAAAAACTTTGTCTAGGTTGCCGAGAACAAAAACTGAGTACGACATCTACGAACGACCCTATACACATGCCTGTTTTCGCAAGAACAGGCTTACTTCACTGTTTGAAAGGTAGACCTTAAGTAAACGTCTAGTAACTCCCCAAAAACGGCAGTTGGTATACCCGCATCATTTTGAAAGGAAACAGCAGAGCAGCTGGTCATCAGGCAGGGAGTAAGGAAGCAATAAAAATCCTTCACATCATGCTAACATAGGTATTCGCTCTCACTAGTTCTTTTGAAAAAGCCAATACCTTGTTCAGAGTTTTCCCTACAAAATGATTTCTAACGCCAAGAGATTGACGTTCACGAGCAAAAATTTTGATTTCCCCTTACGCCAAGTTGTGCTTTCAGAAACAACGACGTGCAGTGAACAGACTACTTTATGTGTCTTCACACTGAAAAATATTTCCAAGCTTAAGCCCTCCTCGATCTTACTGATTGATGTAGCCAATCGAGATTTAACCTCTTGCAAAGGCTTTTTGGTTGTGCCATTACCTCTCGAAAATTTATGTCGCCTCTACATTTAAAGCTTGAACCTAGAGCATTGCTTGACATTTCCTTCAGAAACTCATTCCCCAATATGTGCCCTCCTTCTGAGGCACACCTGTCAGATTCTGTTACAGCATATAGTGTTGCGTTGTTTTTTAGAATGCCTAGTTGCTTGGCTGTTGACTTTTTCAGCTCCATGGTAAACTTAGGGCCATGTAAAAGAAAGTCAGTGGAGGCGTCAGGAAGAGTGACATCTTCGATGGTGTGACTGGGTTCTCGCTCTTGGGATCACATCTTATCATTGGCGTTATCGAAGACCTCCTTGGCTGTTGTGTTAAGTTACCTGAGGTGCCTAAACGGTCAAGGACCGAGCTACTAGGCGTTGTGAGGAACGTTGCCAGACTGCTGCAAACCGGTTGCCAAGAACGTTCTTGTAAGTGCAGCTGTGCCATTTCTCAGGAGCGACGCACTTGTGTTGTTACCCGCTGAAAAAAAGGGTTTTCCCTAGTTCTACAGAATGAGTTACTGAAAGAAACGAACAAGTAAGGCTCTAGGTTTAAGCTTTGAGAGAAGAGGCGACATTAATCTAGAAGGTATAGGCAGAAGCAAAAAGACTCTGCAAGAAAGAAATTGAATCTCGATTGGTTACATAGATCACTAAAATCGAAGAATTGCTTAAAAACTCGGAAATATTTTTCAGTGTGAGGACACATAAGGTAGTCTGTACAGTGCACGTCATTGTTTCTGAACGGGCAACTTGGCAAGAGAAGATATCAAAGATTTGGTAGGTGAAGGTAAATATTTTCGAAGTATATGACCGTTTTGTAGGGAAACGTTAGGGTCTCGGCTTTTTGAAATAAACTAGCAAGTATAAATACTTGGTGTGTTCGTTTGATGTAAACGGTTATTATTATTCCCTCCTCATGACCTGCTGTGCTGCATTGAGGAAAGAATTGAAGTTTATGGCGCTCTTTCCTTTAAAATTGACGCAAGGGTTTGAACTACCGGTTTTTGGATTTGCTACACTTTTACTTAAGGTCTACCTTTTCAAACGGTTGAAGGCAGCCTGTTCTTGCAGAAAACTGGCGTGTGTATAGGGCCGCTGGTAGACGCTGTACTCAGCCTCTTGTTCTTCACTACCCTAGACAACGTTTTGCAGAAACAGTTATGGGGCACTGAAGTGGCCAAAATATTCATGTATGCGGATGACTACCTTGTAATGCTCAGCAGTAACAATGAGGCGGGTTTTTAAAGCAGTACACATGGAGGGGCTCAAAGTGTTTGACGAATGTTTGGCCCCACTGGTTTTAACGTGTGAGGTGCCACAAGAATCGTGCATAAGGTATCTAACTTTGAAGACAGCCTTTGTGCCAGGACATGTATGCTGGTCACATGAACCACGCAAGGAAAAGCTGTTGCTGCCGTGACTCAGCGCCCTCAAAGCCTGTAAAGAGGGCTCTGCTGAGGGCATGCTTTCGAAACACTGTGCATGAGTTCTGCTTTCACTGCACCGCCTCAAGTTTGAAACTTGAGAGCACAGAGTGGCTATTTCTTTTCAGTGTACCTGTTGCATATGCCGTCCGCCGTGGCACAATGTGTGCTCTGAGTTAAACACATTTTCACCATCTTCCCGCGTGGAGAACCATCGGGTAGATGCGACGCATCGGAGGTTTCCGTTGCGTTTCCGTTATGTTAGTGTGTCCATTGTTGTTGTGGGTCCATATTTTACGCAGCATGTTGACCCCCGATGCGTCGCATCTACCCCATGGTTCCCCTCGCGGGAAGATGGTGTAAATTTTTATCGGGGCCGACCATCGCGATAGCAGGCCTGTTAGTCTCCATTATAATCATCAATGGTCATCGGAGGATGTCATCGGCGGAGCGGCGGTGGTACTACTGAGCGTAGCGGGCCAGTTACCGCATTTATATGCTGCGGGAAGAGAGAGAGCAGCGCATAGCAGCGCATGCGCATGTGTTAACCGAGCGCAGGCTGCACGCTAACCCGCACCCACGCACAGCTGGCACGGCGACGGAGCGGTCGTCGGCGAGCGCTAACACGCAGATGGCGCTGCGGTGAGAGCGGCGCTAGCGCGCAGCTGGTCCGGCAAGGAGAAGGGGGGAGGGATGCGGACTACGCCGAACGACGCCGGAGGGACAAGGCGAGTGAAAGAGATGCCTCGCATCTAACAGCTACTAAGGAAGTTGAGGAATAAAAGCCTCCCAACGGAACAAGAACTGTGGTTGTGGCATACGCATCCGCTGATGAATAACCTGAAAATATTGCACACCAGCGTGATGTCAAAAAGGTCTTTTAAGCCCCTAGGCTAGGCGGAGCGGTGAACGCAGGCCCTTCAAAGCTTCCAAATGTGAAACAAAGCACTGCCACCCCTTCGTGCTGTGTGCACATTGGGTGGTGAACTCTGCACCATTGTTTTGCGGCAAATACTACGTGCGGCAAATACTACGGCAAATACTACTGGCAGATGCCTCAACATCGAACTCAAGGAGCACCTGAATAATTTGTTAACAGCAGCATGGCTGTAGATTGCTGTGGTTGTGGCTGCACTCCACATTTTGAGGTGTGCTCAGTCATCGGCAGCCATGGCTTCGAATCAGTTCAACAAGCCTTGGAGGCAACAGAAATTCAGACTTGGCAATGAATGTGTGAGCAGGCCCTCGCACTCCCTTTCAAAAAAGGAAGTGCGTTTCTTGCAGCTTAACTCATCTAGCCCTGAATTGGTCGTGTTGCATTGTTGTGTGTTTTTACGAACTTCTGCAACTTGATCATTGTTAGATGCTATCATAGGTTATAAGAGAATGCTTGCATGTTTCACACAACCCTGTTTGGAAATTCGTTTTTTTCCTTCAACCAGCAATCCTCCTAAGTGCTGCTGTTCACATTGCGAAGAATCATCTGTGACCAATTTTTCTTTTTGCTCGCTGGATGTAAGCCATAAAAAGGCACTGTGTTTAGCTGAAAGTTTTAATTGCAAGTTCAGCCCTTTGCCTGTTTGCTACCTCCTCTGTGGCTTTATTTTGCACTGGTTATCTTTCTAATGATGCACCAACTCACCCAATCTTCCGTTTTAACAAGCAAATTGTTTGGTGTTACACAACCCGAACAGATTGTTTGAAGAAAACAGCACATAAAACGGAAGGAAAGTGAGACAACATGGAATGGTGACTGTCAACGGAAAGTTGAGCGCAGAATAATTGTATAAATGCACGCATCCTAGGTAAACCGGTAATGTCTATTAAAATGTGAAAACGAGGGATTCAGGATTTAGATATCTATTGTGCCTTTCCAATAAAGGTAACAACAGCGACGAGGCACATGCTTTACCCTTAGGTGAATGACTAACAATAAATGAATCTCTTGTGCACATTACCTTGGTATAGTCTTAGAATGACAGTTTCATCATAAGTTGGCAACTACACATCCTATGTGAACTGGTAATGCCGAAAACAAAAAGTGAAAACCAGGCATTCAGGGTTTAGATACATGTGCCCTTCCAATAAATGTAACAATAGTGTTCGGACAAATTCTTTCCATTTAGGAGAACGACAAATACCAAAGGAATCCCTTCTGCACATCACCTCGGTATAGTCCTAGAATGACAATTTCGTCACAACTCGGCAAGCCGTTGCTGCCCACTGATCACGCAACGAGAGGCTACTATTGCCAAATTACAAGCAATACACGTGTTCTCTAAACAATCATTGATTCATTGTGCCGTTTTGGCTGATGAAGTACCAGCTATACCACTATTTTATTTCGTACACAACACCGACATTGCGTTTATTGCGACGGTTCTTGTATTTGCTGCAAATGAGGGTCGTTTCGAGTCATCATAATGTGGTGCAAGCCTGAAAACACAGTTGCTGCAGAGAAAAACAGATACTCACCAGCATGACCAGCAAGCTTTTTAATCCCTGCAAGACCTCATGAGCATAAGGATAATCGAGGTTCCATGATGGGGTTTATTGGGTTGGTGTTTGCTACTTAGGTTCTTGTACGTCTCAGAGTGGTACTGCTGCGAGATTATAGAGCTCACCTTCTGGATAAGCAGCGGAACCTAACCTCTGATTTGATTTAAACGCTTTTCCAATTATGTGGGCCCATGAGATTACATTCAGCTCGGTACCCCAATGGTCTACTCCATATTCTCACAGAAATGCTGCTCTTTCAGGCGCCCAATAGTTTATCGAGCAATTAACAGACCAAAGCCTAGCCTGTTTGGTGCCTAGCCCGTGTGAAACCACAATTATTTCGTGTGCTCACCTCACCAAGTCTCGCTTAGGGATGACTGGCTGCTCATGTTGGCGTGTGTCTGGTGTTTTGTGCACCAAATAAGCTTGGGGGAATGTGCTTGACTGGGTGTGACCAAGGCAGCAAAGTTATGTGCAGCGAAAAACGCACACGGGGGCCTTACATGCAATGTTGTGTTGTGTAGACAATCAAATTTTTCCGCGGGTGGCCTTACACGGCAAAACAACATGGCGCATTAGTCACCGCTAGAGAACGTACGTGCTGTTTAAAATCTGGCCCAGGCAGTTGAATCACAACGCAGAAGTTGCTCGCTGGATTTTGACAACCTGTCATTTATTATAATAACGCGGTCAACGGGCACAGCAGATTTTTTAGGATTTTATTCATTCACGGAAAATGCAATGAACACGCCAGATTGCCATCCTTCCATTTATAAAAGAATACTACATACAGTAGTGCCAAACCTATTGGGCCATGCCAAAGGTCATCTGGGCCAGAGAGAATTTAAAGCAAAAGCTTAACGTTCACCTGCAACCACAATACATTATAAAAAGAAAAAAAGGTGCTTTCTTTACATTTCTGGCACACAATTTTTCAGCCTTGCTTGAAGGAGAAGTTATACTTTGAATTTTGTTTTGCAGTTGGTTCACTTTGGCGGACGTTAGAAAACTTTGGCAAACACTACCTAAACCTTTGCTCTTGAGTAATTCGTCCCGTCACTTTTTTTATTCTTTTGTCGTCATTTTCCTAAGCAAACTAAAAGTTGGCAGTCAGTGCTACGTGGTGTCACGTCTTTCTTGATTCTGTTTGTGGACTGTTTTTTCTTTTAGATCATGCACAAAATGGCCAGAGTTACCCGCGTTACAGAGCGAATGAAAAATTTGGGCCAGTTGGCTTGGAATCATGATAAACAGCGCAGAGAACGATTTGAAGAGCAGGAAGACACGGGACGAGCGCTGACTAACAACTGAATATTTAGGACAGAAAAACAAAAAATACACAGACATCCGTGTGCACCATAAGCACATTACGAAAAAGAAAAATGGAAAATAAGCATTATCATGTCGTCTCGAAAAAATTGACCTCACAATCAAGCAGTGCAAGTAATGGCGCACTTACGCATGCGCCAAGATGCTTACGGATTGCAAAAGCTTCGGCAATTTCTCTTCTGCGAGAATCACTGTGCAGAAAATGGACGGTGGTGCAACGAACTTCGAGACTGCAGCCACACGTAGAGCAATGGGCCGACAAATGTGTGCAAGGCACTCCTTTTAATGAGCTTTCATGCTGCCGCTGACGAACATTGATGCAGTACCCCGTCTGCCCCGCATACACCTTGTCACACGACAGCAGAATGGAGTACACCACATTGCTTTTACACGGAACTGGTTGTGGTGTTTTACCGTACACACGCAAACCCGACCCTCCAGATTGTTGTGAACAGACCCTTTGCGAAAAGGCAGGCCACACTGTATATTCAGCGGTGGCAACACTGGCAGTTAACGCAACGACGCCATGATAAAGGAAGCGCCGTGCTAGAACGCCGTTGCTACTGCGTGTTTTGGCCCATCGCTTCACCGTGTTGCAGCCGCACAAAGCGATTTTTTGGGTTACTTTGTATACGCTGCCAGTGCTCTTGTAGCATATACAACGACGATGCCCACGCACTGCTGCATACCTCTTTGCAAGCGGTATGTTTACGTGCAGTGATATGCTGGGGGAAAGGTATGTACGACGCGCACCTTTAGAGTCTCCCGTTTTAATTTGGCGATCTCCAATTGAAGGTACTATTTTTATACACTGTCTTGAGAGCTGCGTTTCTCGTCCCTGCCACAACTTCAGCCGTTATCAGCGCTGAGCATTTAGACAGCAGAGTTTTTTTTGGTGCTGGCCGATTCGGTCCTGCATTCGTGCTTCGCTCTGCCCGCACCGGTCGATGTTTCAAAATATGTGAACCGCAAACGCACTTGTCTTCCTTCTTTTTAGAACTATTTTGTGGTACAGCTTCACGTGCGGATCATGACTGCCAAAGTTTTAACCAGAACATTCAGGCAGGAGAGTTGTGAAGGAGCAGCCAAAAATTGAAGCCTGGAGGCATGCTTCTCTCTACTTGTTTTGACACTTCTACGGCAGTAGGTCGGGAATTCGGTTCGATTATGCGAATTCCGTTTCCTCGTGGAGTTGACGGCGCATACCGTGCAGCAAACCCGCCGTACGCAAACTCAATTAGAATCCTGTTTTTTTACATATCGATATAAGTAGAAACCCCCTGATCTAACGCACGAATTGTACTGCTTATCAGGTACAGCAAGTGTTTATAACTCTCATAACTATTTGCATGTATCCTATCACGAGTTCCCAACTGACGTACAGACGAAAAAAGATCGCAGCAAATCAAGAGATATGAGAGACAATATTTTACTGTCTGCAAGGCACCGAAAGTGTGTTTGGAACATTTCGTGGAGACAAGAGCAGTGTATTTATGTATGCTTTCGTCCTTTCTGCGAATGGTTAGAAAGCTTGAACGGTCGCAACGTGAGCGCTCAGCAAAGAACGGGCCCCTCATATATATCCGTTCATAGCGGTCACGCACTACTACGACGGGGCAAGGGCGCATCGAATAAACACAATTAGAACTACACGACAGAACTGGTATGCAGCGGTAAAGCTATTCGTTGTTAGTACCAAATCCTGCGTTCGTTTGCTGCTGTTCGTCCTCGCAGACGATTGCGTTGGCCTGAAGATGCTGGCCCAAAATCTTGATGCTTGGGCTTAGAGTGATGGACTGGCCATCAAGGAGTATTTTAATGTGTTCGTTCATTGATTGTAGGGTTTAACGCGCCGACGCAACGCAGGCGATGAGGCGCGCCGTAGTTGAGGGCTCCGGATTAATTTTGACCACCTGAGGATCTTTAACGTGCTCCGAAATCTCGTACACACGGGCGTTTTTGCTTTTTGCCTCCATCAGAAAAGCGGCCGCCGCGGCCGGGAATCGAACCCGCGACCTCGTGCTCAGCAGCGCAACGCCTTAGCCACTGAGCCACCGCGGCGGGTTTTAATGTGTTCCTTGAGGTTTCGTTTGGCGTGAGGACGGACGGCAAGGATCTGAGATTTTCTACGCGAACACTGGAAGCCACAGGCTTTAGCACACTGGTGTTCGCGAAGGGAGATGCCATGGGTTGGTGCGAGCTTCCTTTATCGCTATCGCGTGGCATTAAGCGAGAATGCAGATATTAAACACGTAGATTAGCTTGGGGAGGGCACCACTTATTTCCCCGTCTCCGCGTGGGCTCGTAGCAAAATCGGTAAGACAACGGGCTCTGGCTTTGTTACTGTATTAGTTCCAGATTCGATTCATCGCGGTGCCAGTAAATTCTCTTATTTTCTCGCGGGTGCTTTCTGTTGACACCAACGGTCGCGAAAGAACCGTGAGGGGTAGGGGTTAAAAGCTTTGCTTTAAAAATACAGACGCGTCAGCTTCGCCTTTAATAGTAGAACGCGAGTAGAAGAGGTCCCTGACTGCCTCTCACGCTTTGCGGCAGCTGAAACTTTTGGAAGGGTTTGCACTGTTCCACAATTTGTGGCGGAGTCCCATAAGGATTATGCACACTCAGCCAACCTGCCACCCTTTGAAGCTTTTAGTGGGCAGCGCCTCATGTGCGCATTTTGCACAGATTTAAGAGCCGGCGCTCTCTACTCCCTGGGCAACACGCAGGCGCGCAGCCAATCATTAGAGCGGCAATGTTGTGCTTTCACGGGTCGCTGTAATCTAAAATTATATTGTCTTCGGCTCTGTCTGCTTTTTTCAGGCTCGACGCCTCCAATATGTGGCGTGTTGCCAGCAGCGGCCGGTGTGGAGTGAGTATGTGACGAGCCATCTCCAAAGGTGGTGTGGGTCCGCGCGTATGCCTGGACGGCCGGTTCAACGTTGCTACTTATAAAGATCTGCTAGACAACGTCCGTTTTGCGACGGCGTTTTTTTTAAACACGACCGCAGGCCCATTCACACTGCTGCATGCGTCACTTACCTCCTGAAGGAGATGTAGGTGATGGTGCGTGACTGTCCGCCGCAAGGTGCGGACATGAAAATTATTGAAAACGTCTGGGTGGAAATAAAGACAGCCCTTTCACGCCGTCCACCCCAACTTTGTCCCGCAGACGACCTGCGGGTGGCGGTGCACGCGGAATGGCAGAAGCTGGCGGCTTGCTCTACCTTTACCGCCAGCCTGTACGACAGTCAGCCACGCAGAATGTCTGCCATCGTGCCCGAGAGAGGAGAGCAGACGAAGTATGAATGCCCCGCACTACACGCAAAATTGCCTGCAAATTTGTCCTTCATTTTTTTAGTTTACATTCTGGAATAGTGGGCATGGCGAAATGCCCCAAGCAGCAATGCTGACGAAGTTATGTCACTTCGTTATGCAAGCAGTCCTTCTCGTAGGCTTGTTGTTCGAGCCCGCCAGCTATCAAGAGCCCGTCTTTCCCCTGGTAATCAACTTATCTCAGCGAGCCACTCCATTCATCACAACTGGACCAGTGCACGTGTGGTTCAACTTCCCTACCGTCACCGACGACATGGCGCTACGCTCTGTGACGTCATCATCGTTGGTACCAATAACCTCCCGCCCTCAACGGTTCAACTTCAGTGGGCATGGCAAAATGCACCAAGCAGCAATGCTGACCAAGTTCTGTCACTTCGTTATGCAGGTTGGTTGTACGCATCTTCTGTTTGTTCAAGCAACAGGTTCGTCGTTGTTGTGCCATGCCCACGCACCTGCCTCGGTATTTTATACGATTGTTTTTTGTGTGCAAACATGCTCTGTGGCGATATTGACTCAAACCCTGGACCCCACATTCAAGAAATACTAGATAAAGTTTTTGAAGGCCAGAAAGAAATTCGTAAGAGTATCTCTGATATAAACTCGGAACAAACCGCCCAACGGGCAACATTAACAGCTGTCCTTCAAAAAGTCTCTAACCTAGAAACGCTTCTTAACACCATCAACAAATATACTTGCAAGATCGATAACTTTGATACACGTTTAAATGTACTAAAAACATCGGTAAAGACCAGTTGAAGATAGTCGATATTGAAGAACGTAGTCGGCGATCAAACCTAATAGTGTACAGCCTCATTGAAAAACCGAACGAAACTGAGGATGTCTTAAGACAAGAAATAGTGGATGAACTATTTTGTAAAAAACGTAATGTATCCTGCAACTCAATTGGTCGTATAAATAGACTTGGTAGACAAGCTGGAAATCGTCCCGTAATAATGCATCTTCAGGACTTCACAGAAAAACAAGAAATATTAAAAAACGCAAAAAACTCAAAGGAACTGAAATCTTCATTCAAAACGATTACTCCCGTTCCACACTGCGTCGACGTAAACTGCTGTGGGATAGGGGAAAATTGACAAAGCAAATGGGAAGAAGCCATATCTTGTACACGTTAAGTTACGGTTGGTTGACGACTTTTTTATGTGGGACGATAGCAAGAACATACGCGTGAAGGTTTTAACCGTTCCAAAGCCGACACCAGTTTCAAGCACATCGCAACCATCAGTTAGTGCATGACAAGCCCCTAGCCGATGTAATCAAAATTTGCGCCTCAATAATGTTAATGTTCAAAGCATTGTTAACAAAACTGTAGAACTCGAAAGTATCTTGTTAACCTACGCACCCCACATCACCGTTCTTACGGAAACTTGGTTAAGCTATAATTATTCTGATGAAGATACAGTACCAGAAAACTACAAAATAATTAGACGAGATAGAGCGTATCGCGTTGGTGGTGCCGCTGTTGTCTTGAATACTCGCACATAAACTATTCTTTTAGATCAAATAGAAGATCATGAAAGCTTATGCCTACATTTAAACGTCTTTGGAAATACAATGATCTTAATTGCCATTTACCGTCCCCCGTCTTCAGAAGTAGAATTTTTAACCAAACTTTATGATTACTCACTGAAACATTTCAAAAACCACTTTATTATTGCCGGTGATTTTAATCTCCCGAACATCAACTCGGCTAAGTTGCGCTCTCCATGTTTTAGCGATCAAGTTGTTTTTGATATTATGTTGGCATGCGATCTTGATCAAGCAGTGGGAACTCCAACACGCGTTCAGGAAAATGCGGCATTCATTGTTGATCTCGTTTTTCATAGTAAAAGTTTCTCCAATGTATATGTATCTGTAGAAGACGGCCTGTCCGACCATAAGCTTGTCCTTTTCACATGTTCTGTAGTAGATCTATCTGACCAGGTGCCCTTACAGCGAAAAATGTTTAAAGGCTTTAGTAGGGCTAATGACGAATCTATTCTCGACTATCTTGATTTGTCTTTAGACGGTTTTTCAGGCAATGATGCTAATTATCTGTGGAAAAAGTTCCGGTCGCTGTGTGAGTTTTGCCTCGAAAACTTCATTCCAAACAAAGCTGAAACGTCAAACAGCAGAAACCCTTGAATAACCAGAGAAAATATTCATTTAACGCGTAAGGTTAAAAAAACGAAAAGGCGGCAGCCGAAAGGCCCGCTGTTTCAGAAGTTAAAAGATTTACTTGCTAATAATATACGCGCAGCTAAACTCCATTACTCCTCGGTGACCCTGCCACAGTTCCTAAAAAGTATTCCGGCAAAATTCTGCCGCAAGCTTCAGCCTAACAAACAAAAATCAATCGAATGTGTTAAGCTCGGAGATGAGATTATTCGAGATTCTAAGCAAATCGCGATTGAATTTAACCGCTATTTCCGCTCTTTTTTTTTCTGACCCGTCTGTGTGTGCCAATTCAAATGATATCTGTATTAAGGTTGATCCAGATTTTATAACATTTGAAGTCGTATTTTCTATGCTTCTTAATATCAAATCTAAATCGTCATGTGGCCCAGCCAACATTCCTAATGTATTTGTTCGTCGCTACGCCGAGTCACTCGCACGTTTCCTGGTTATAGTGTTTCACTCGTCCTTATCGCAACGCATTGTCCCGAAAGATTGGCTCATCGCCCGGGTGGTCCCAGTGTTTAAAAAAGGAGATAATGCCATCGTCACAAATTATAGGCCCATATGACTAACAATGTCATGTTGTAAACTCATGGAGCACATTATTACGAACGACATTTTAAACGTTATAGATGAGCGTAATATTCTGTCACCATTTCAGCATGGGTTCCGCAAGGGCTTTTCTACCACTACTCAGCTTATTACTTCTATTCATTTCTTCTCTGCTGTAATTGACAAATCAGGCCAAACTGACGTAGTTTTCATAGACTTCAGCAAAGCCTTCGACAAAATTTCCCATTCAGAGTTAATTTTCAAGCTTAATAAACTGGGTCGTCCATCTATCTACCTTCGTAAACTGGATAAAATGTTACCTGCATTCCCGCGTTCAATTTTTAGATATAAATGGTTCTCATTCAGACTTCCTTCCTGTGAATTCCGGCGTCCCCCAGGGAAGTGTTCTGGGACCGTTACTTTTCCTGATTTATATTAACGATGTAGCATCATGTGTTAAAGAAGGCGTTGAAATACGATTATTTGAAGATGACTGTTTGTTATCCAGCACAATTATTTCTTCTAATGATCAGCAAATTCTAAACGATATCCTTGACGCAATAAATAATTGGTGCGACCTTTGGGACATGAAACTAAATACTGACAAAACTGTATTTAGGCGTATTACTAACAAAAAGCAACCATATGAACATCAGTACACAATCAATGGTCTTCCTATCTCGCGAACTGATAGCTTTAAATATCTTGGCGTTACAATTACTAGTAATCTAACATGGTGCTCCCACATTCTTAAAGTATGCGCTTCAGCACGACGAAAACTAGGCTTACTAAGACAAACTGAAAAACTCGCCTGCGAACACAAAGCTTCTTGATTATAACACTACAGTACGACCATGCCTTGAATACGCATGCGTAGTCTGGGATCCACATACTAAAAAAGACACTAAAAATCTCGAAAAAATAGTCTGGGATCCACATCCAAATAGTCTGGGATCCGCGTAGTCTGGGATCCACATACTAAAAAAGACACTAAAAATCTCGAAAAAAATACAACCGATACCGCCGTCATGACTCCCCAACAGAACTAATGAAAATAAATGAAATCCCAAATTTGCAATCTCGACGCAAAATGAATAGGCTAAAATTTCTTTTCCAATTATCACACGGGAATATCAGACTCGAAACATCGGCCTTACTGACTCCGTTATCATCGCGTCCCACCAGGAATTACCATTCTGCAAAGTTCACGCCTTTTTAAGTATTTAATTTAAGTATTCTTTTTTTCCTCGCACTATAACCGACTGGAATAACCTCCCGCATGAAATTCTTTCATCCGATAATGTGCTGAAATCTTTGGATCAAATGTTTGACTTGTAAATTTTGTATTATTAATTCACAGTGTTTTTCAAAATAATTTTGTATTGTCCTGTTTATTGTTTTTACCTCGCTAAAGATGGTATAATTGATCTAACGGCACTGTAACACCCCCACTCCTGCTTGGGCCCATTTGTGGCCTGGAGTATTGTATAAATAAATAAATAAAGTTTGATGTTCCTTCGTGCAGACATTCGTGTTATTCAGATGAGCGTGACCGTGCCTTACATGCACATTATCTCTGCCACATCGGAAGGGCACACGTAACAAGAGCGCAAGCGGACAATGTCGCGAAATTTAGCGCACCGCCGGACGATTACCGTCGGCGCACAAACCCGCTCCAGCGCTACGGGCTTACAGCGCCCCGTTGTCGCTGCGGGGAACCACAGTCTCGTTTATTGGGAACCGGAAGCAGTAAGCCTATGGTCAAACGGCCTCCACCATCGCGGTATGCCAAACTGCAACACCTCGCTTCCACGGGCGTCCAAGGGCGGTGCTGCATGTTCCGACGGCCACGCGCTCGCAATGCCGCGTTTCAATCCGTGAGCCCTGTACATATATCCACAGATGGAACCTCCTGTATGACAGTTCTAAAATTCTCTACTATGAGCCTCCCTAGTACCTACATTCGTCCGAGGGCATTCCGTAGGAGAAAGTCGAATTATTACAAGGCACAAAGAACTGCGCACATCGGTTTCAAAGTTGTGCAGGAAGAGAAAGATTTGGACAGATATTGAATTAGAATATGCTAGCCAACCTCAATATGAAAACAAATAACTATAGGCACCGCAGTGAACAATTGGAACGATATGTGGTAAGGACTGCTAGCAAGGCATTTATAAGGGCTTAAAATAAATCACAAAACAGGGCTGAAAACAGAGCATATGCAAGACAAATATTTTTCAATGTTTTGGAGAATCATTAGGTTAATGGGAAACCGAGTCGGGGATTCGGCTGAACAACGTATAAAAGAAACTAGGGCTGATGAAGGTATGGTGTAACGAGATTCCACTGTATATGATTAACCTACTTCAGAAGCTTGTCCGTCTTGACAATATGACATTGACGACGTAGGCGACGAGAGGGTGACCATAAAAGATCCAGGTGAATGGGGTTACGGTCGCTACCACGGCAATCTGTCTCCCGCCTCCATGTAACTGCCGATAACCATGCCACGAATCTAGGTCTGGGGAACGTTGAGGCATACGGGTAGATGTGCAGCTGCGAGTCGACTAGGTCGGGTCATTAAGAAGAGCGGAGTGAGCATGCTCCGTAATCTTTAGGAGATCTGAACCTCGTGGACGCGCTACGTCATAGCCCCAGGCCGGGTGCGGACCATTAAAGTCGCCGGCGATGAGAACAGGACAAACGATATGTTGCGGTGGTATTACGAAACCCACCCAAACCGAACACGCAGGGCATGGCCACTTTGAGGACGCACATAACAGGACAGAAGGATCACTGCACAGTGACGCAGCTGAACTTTCACCGAAACAGTTTCTTGTCATGGGAGCACCAGCTCTGAAGGTTAACGGATTGCTTGGAAAGGCACGTGAGGACATTCACCACAGGGACGTTGCGGTGGTCAATGATTGTTGAAGAGGCATAACCGGTAAATGAGGGGAAACGGTGTAGGCCGTTCGCTTCCTCAACCAGTAGTGACCATGCAAGAAGTGAGCCTAAGGGAAGGCGTTCCTCAAGTTCACCTACATTGTGGGCAGGCCTTAAGATTTCCATTGTAGTATAGTGTTATTGGATGTGGTTGAAGGCACGGTGGGCGCAGAATTTAGCGGAGGCACGCTGCGCGAGTCGTAGTTATATATGTAGTTGCTGCACCACGTAGTTCAGGATGGAGAGAGTGTCAGATGTTGACCAGATTGAGGTTGTTGCTTTTGTTGATATTGGAGGAGGTGGAGGCAAGGGAGCCGTTCACCAACCTGGGGGCTGATCACACGCGCAGGTGGCTTGGAACTAGGCTTAGTTGGGCATTTCCGGTCTGTGATATCGGGATCATGCGACGTGCATCGCCCACAACGAAATTGATGGCCAATTTTACTGTCAGCGTCCGCGTTCGAATTCGCCGGAGCTTGAGTAGGCAGTGGAATTGAAAAGCGGTGCGCATGTGTTTTCTTTGTAAGGCAGAGGGCGACAGATGAATCCATTATATTTTAATCGCACCGGTAGTTCGGGAGGACCAAGCAGAGTAACGAGGCATGTACTGCGACTGCCCAGAAACCGGGCCAGGAGTACTTGATGCGTCTCGCATGAGATGGTGTACTCCACCACGTCGGAAGGCTCACCAGCATTTACGTTCGAAACAACAAAATGGCGGCATTAGTACCACCTAAGAGGTAAGCTTGTACCGAAGGTTAACTCCAGTAGAGGCGGGTAGATTCGGGAGGCTATACAGCATAAGGAGTGCCTCTAATGAGGCTGCCCACACAAAAATTGAGTTTGTGTCTGGGCGTAAAGTGTAGCCATTTTAAACCTGAGGAGGCAGACATGCTGGCAATGTCTGTATAAGTGCTTTCGGTGGCATTTGGTGGATCTTGAAATTATGTTTCAGTTTGATGGCTACCTTGAAGAAACCTTGTTGAACATGTTTAGTGCTTGATGGGCGGCCTGGGTAATTAAGGCGGCAGGGAACTTCATCATTAGAGTGTACGTGGTTGCCTGTTGTAAGGTCAGTCAATGCGTTAGCATCGTCAGGAATCTGAGATGTGGCACTAAAATGAAATACTCGGTGCACAGGCGTTTGTCGGGGGCTCAGTAGACTCCCCAGTGTGATTGGTATATTCTTGAGGCACAGGAGGGTCGCTAATAGGATCCATAGGGCAGCTGTCATCGCCCTAGAGCGTCCGAGGCGGGGACGTTTGAAGGGCGAGGTCGGACGCAACTTGATACGCCGGATTTATTTGCTTGAGGAGCTGTTGAAGTACTCAAGAAGGCTTTGTGCGGAACGTTACCCACCGCGCGAAAATGAGGTTAAACCTGGCCCCTGCTTAGAGGCGATGTGATTGAAATGCTTTCCATTAGAGATGTTTCCGAACAGGTTGTAGATCTTGACGGCGCCAGGACGTGAGCGTTATCAATGGCTACAAAACAGCTGGGAAGTAGAATATTCTGGAAATCTGTTCAAAACAAGGAACCGAGGTAAAGACCTGTCTTGAACTTTAATGAGTTTGAACTTTAACGCCATGCCTTGGGCAGGCATTAACCAACCGCTCTTGTTTCTAGAAGACGACAAAGAAAGGGGGCCGGAGAATAACAGAAGACGACAAAAAAAGGGAGCCGGAGAGGAAGAGAAGAAAGAAGAGCTTGAGAGTTCGGTCAACGCTAGACGTTTGCGGCTCTCTTGTGGGGACAAGTTCGCCTGTTTAAATATACAATTCTCTAGTAGGTTTCTTTCTACCGTGACAGAAGTATTTGAAGAGCGGGGTAGATGATACCCGGTTCATCAAGGGCTCTGAGTAAGCTACAGGACACCCCGATAACGCCTGTTTACGCGAGGACCAGCCGCGGCATACATGGTCTTCCGGTGGAGTACGGGCCGCTGCCAGATCGCACTGCCAGGATGACGGGACGGGACAACAGCACACCGGTCCCGCCTGAGACTCCCATGACAGTTGGGTACGTTGTTCAGCAGCAACGGGTGCCGAAGCCCTTTTACGGCGATGCTTTCAAAGACGCACAGGACTGGCTCGACCAGTTTGATCGCGCAGCTAGATTCAATGGTTGGAATGAGAAGCGTAAGCTTCACAATGTCTACTATAGTCTAGAAAAATCCGCGCGTACCTTGTTTGAGAACACCGAGGCTGCAATGACCTCCTGGGAGGCTTTTCGCCAGCGGCTACTCGCTACGTAAGTGAGGATCGACCGTAAACAAACGGCTGAGATTGCGCTGCAGGCGAGGAACCAACATCCGAATGAGAGCGTTGCCACGTACGTTGAAGACGTGGTCCGCATATTTCGGCGCGCTCATCCATCCATGCTCGAGGACAAGAAGTTGCGGCATTTGATGAGAGGCGCCAAGCAAGAGATTTTCGCCGGACTGATGAGGAGTCCTCCAGGAACAGTCCCCGCATTTTTTGAAGACGCCACCACGATGGAGAGGGCGCTTCAACAAGGGGCACGGCAGTACAGCCGCCGAGAAGCTGTCGTCTCTGGTACGAACGTTCTGACAGTGCTGGAAGGCAACGTCCACGAACTTTTTGAACTGGTCAGGAGGATTATCAGGAGGTGTAGCTGCAGGCAACCCTTGAAAAAATGATTTCTAAATTTCTGTTGATGTTTTGTTGCGTTCTAATTGATTCAACAGAAAATCAACAGAAACTCAATGTTCATCGAGTTTACACATTGTGAACACAACAAAATTTTTCTTGTGGTCTGCACAATAATTTTTCTAATGTGGAGTTCTTGTTGACTTTTTCTGGTACTCGTGGTTGGTATTATTGAAGGCAAGTCATCAGCAAACGATATGATATTCAATCGACATGCCTGGTGGACATGGACAGCCAGGTGCAGTAAAACTTTATTACCCACTGTCCTCGATATATGAGCCTAATTAGGTAGCAGAAGCATATTTTTGTGCAGTGCGAGAAAATAAATAAGTGGCATTTTTCAAGCGAGTTCCATTTGGAATAGGTAGCCAGCTTTCATATTGCAACTCTCAACGCTTTCTTGTACCGGTACATATATCCAAGCTGAAATTATAGCGACAATACCATACGACATGCCTGATATCATAACGATTTCAACGAGACGTCTTCCATATCACAATTACAACGATGATGAAATAACTTTTACGACATGTTGTCGACATCTTAAAGATTCCACGACATTTTGTATTCCTCAACATCGTGAATGTCCAATATCACAAAGATTTCAACGACTTGTCGAATAAGTATAACGACATGTCTTTGATGATAAGGACTTCTACCAGATGTCGATACACTGCACGAATATAAAGGTATGATATCATAAAGAGACAAACAACATGCCGAAGAAGATCAACAACAGGTTTATGATATAACAGTTTCCGCGATGAGTTCTAGACCTTCTGCAGTATGTCTTCAAGGTATTCTTACAACATGTTACTTATCGCACAGATCATCCCGGCATGTCTTATGGTTTGTGCAACATCTCGAAGACAATATATGTGAATACCCGCGGTATACTAAGAAATAACATGAACAGGAGGTGACCTGTAAATGCATGTGAAAAAGCGTACACTTGATTCCGTGACTGGCGCTTCGGAGGCGTGGTGAAATCTCTGCCTCCCCCCTACCCGAGACTCGTAATTCCATGCAGTGCGCTTCACAACTATTGCGCTCGCTTGACCGGCTGCGGCCGTCGCGACCGTCCGCCTCGCGGTCTACGGGCCGCGATATGCATTTGTATGCGTGCCGTACTCGTGGAGCTCGGCAACAATGTCAGGCGTCGTGAAATTGCTGTACTCGCTCGCCAACGCGCCGCGACAGCGTACGCGTCGGCGGGGTGCTGGCGGAGTTGTGCTGAAAGAAACGTAAACACGAGATGACGACGCAGGAGGTGTAGTTAAACAGATGAGAATTTACAAAGCACCGGGGGGAGAAAAAAGTATGCAAGGGCAGGAAACGGTGAGAGGCTTTGGGCGGCGCGCCAGCGAGTGAGTACGGCAATTTCATGACGCCTGACGTTGTTGCCGAGCTTCACGAAAACGGCACGCATACCTACGTGTCTAATTATACATTCTTACTGGGACCTAAATTTCCCTTTGGGTATTGTTGGAATGTTGTTATTAGTGCCTCGGAGGTTGCTGCCCTTAGACGATTAAAAATCTACTTTATGTAAGCATTCGTGCTTTGTATGTGCTTTTCTTGTATTTCAACAAGTGTGTCAGCACACTCACAGAATATGCACCTGCAGGTGCTGCTGCTGGCTGTCCTGGGTCGGCTGCCTTTCACTCTAGTTTTAAAGGCTTTGGTAGGGCCTCCCCTGGCCAACCAACACTGCAACTGCTGTACCCAAGTACTGCCTGGCCTTTCGTTGGTGCTCCGTACGCTTTCCCTTCAGAAATAGTCATTGCTCCATCCATGATCTGGCCTCTTGGACCACCCGTTCAGAAGCCAGCGCATTTGCTCGACGCATCGCTCCAGGCACTGCTACCATATCACTGCACCCACCGATTATGTACTTTCAGGTTAGTTATTGCATGTTGTGGAACTTCCCTAGTCATGATGTATCCCTGTTGCCTCTGTTTAAATTGAACATTTTCATGAAGCAGTGGTGTGCATTTGTTGCGTGTCATTGCTTAGCAGGGGTATTGAAGATAATCATGAAGAAGTTCATGAAGAGAAACTGAACTGACTTCGAAGCAACTACCCACATGTAATCAAGACAAGCAAACATTTTGGATCTTTCGATATTATTTCGAACTTGCAATACAAACTGCTGTTGAACTACTTTCCATTTTAAGTAAGCTTACAATTTCATCTACTTCAGATCATACTGGTATTAATTACACTATATGAAAAGTGCATCTCACAGTTTGTAACCTCTGACGGCACTTTTTTTGCTGTCTCTCATGACAGGAACTATTCTCCATGATTCGAGGATAGCCGAGGTAGCACCAATCTTTAAATCAGGGGACCGTACTTCACCATTAAAGTTTCATAACAAGCACCATATGCAATGTCGGGGAACACTTCATCCACTCTCAAGTCGCTAATTATTTAGAAAATCCTAATATCACATTGGAATACCAGCATGGGTTTCACAAGGGTTAGTTGAGAAACAGAACTTTCAGGATGTGTGCACGATAAACATTGACCCATTGATGCAGACTTACAAACTGTTGCAGTTTTTGTCGACTTTTCTAAAGCATTCAATCGCATTACACACCACCGACTACTTCTCAAACTTCATCCTATTGTCCTCACTTGAATGAAAGATTTTCATTGTTCTCGAATGCTGTTTACTTCTCCTAAAAACTATATACTTCTTTTGCACGTGCTACTTTGTTGTCCCCCCAGGCAGTTTGCTTGTCCCCGGACTTTTTTAATCTAGATTAATCATCTTTCATATTGCATATTCTCCCATGTAGGTCTATTTGCAGACGGTGTTGTAATTTATCATACAATTTCTTTCAACAACGAGCATCAATGCATTTCATCTGATCAAACACAATTACTCATAGTGCTGCAAATGGCTTATGTCACGTATCTCTAAAACAAAGTGCATGACTTTAACAGCGGCAGGTCTGGAATTGTAAATACTTCAATAACAGTCTGATTACCTCTCGAGACAAAGGTGTTTTGGGTATGCCGGTAGTGAAGGGGGGGGGATTGTAGGGTAGATATCGAAAGGTAGATCGATTGGGAAAAATAAGATGTTGGATTATTATTTTCATTTGTACTCTAAAACTAGCTTTATTTCTTATGTTTCACCCGCTGCAGTGGCTAGGGTGGTGTGATGTGGAGGCGAATGTCGGTTAGATACCGCTTAGGGTGGCCGCTTTTCAGATGGAGGCAACACGTGAAGACGACCGTGTGTCGAGATTTTGGTGCTCACAAAAAATACCCAGTTGGTCAAAATAATAGGAACCCTTCCCTTACAGTACTTCCCATAGCCCAAGTGTAGCTTTGGTGTGTTAAACCACCTTTTTTTCATGTCTATTGAATGTACTTGCTGCTGTTGCAGGTGATTTCTATAGCAACATAAAGGTGAAATTATATATAACAGCCATACAATATGTTTCCAAGAGCTTAATATAAAGGCCATATTGAAGTGTGTTTATTGGTCTATCTCATAGCAGTAGTGAAAGGTTCAATACTCGGGTAGAATTTAAGAACAGAAGGGGATCATGTAGTATAGTCCAGTGATTAACGTAATACCGTCTAGGCTGGTAAAAATATATTTCAACGATGAAACGTAGGTCACTGGCCGAGTAAAAAAGCCGTTTAACGTTTTGGTGATTGTTCACAATAAGCATGTGCCATGGAAAACGAAGCTATATATTGGGCATTACGCGGCGCAATGAGCTTGCATAGATATGGTGCAGATTGCCATACATTATGTTGATACTGTCGGGCGTCGCCTGAATGATGAGGGTGTCAAGCAGAAATCAAGATAGATAGATTGCGCTCAATTGTCACTACTTTCGTCTTATCCCAGTCGACCACGTGTCCCATCTTCTCAGAGTGCTCTGCCAGTGCGCTTGTTTTTTCAAGGCCCTTGTTGACTCCATTCCTACGCTGCGTTAATCTTCTTTTCAGATTGTCCGTTTCGCCAATGTACACTGATTTACATTCACCGCACGGAATCCAATAAACAACACCTGGAAACTAAAAGAGTGAGAGGGGGTCTTTCACAATGACAATGTCAGAACGCAGCTTGCTAGTGGGCATGTGCGGGATGAGCACACTGTGCTTGTTGGGCAAGTTGGTACAAAATTTAACAAAACAGCGCGATGCACGGGACAAAGCGAAGAAAAGACGACACAAACTCATCGTGCTGCAAATGGCTAATGTCACTTATCTCTAAAACAAAGTGCATGACTTCGATGGTGGCAGGTCCCGAATTGTAAATACTTGCTTCATGAACAACAGCCGGTGTACCTTCGCTTGAGTCGTCTTTTCTTCCCTTTGTCCCGTGCGTCGCGGTGTTTCGTTAAATAATTCCAGCACGTTTTGGTGCAGTCCTTGTGGCTCTCTAAAGCATTGTATTCGAAAAGAAGCGAGGAGGGTGACAAGCAAGAATCCGCGTTTAGATGAGCAGGCAGAAACGTCCACGAGGATTGCGTCAAAACTTGCATCAATTCTTATCGCTGAAGCTTTTGCATGCGTTTTCCAGAAACCGGCTGTGCACATCGTGCACGTGCCGGCTAGCAAGCTGCCTTCTGACCTTGCCAGCGTGAAAGACCCCCTCTCACGCTCCAAGTTTCCAGGTGTTTTTAGATTCCGTGCGGCGAATGCAAATCAGCATACATTGGTGAAATGGTCAATCTGCACAGAACATTAAAGGTGTTGTGCCACCAAATTTGTTGCTTGTGTATTCTTTGTTGCAAACGTTTTATAATTCGTTAGAAAGCATGATACATGCTCTCACATGTACATATTCTGAGTAAAAAATTTATTATCGCACGATTCATGTGAACAGGATTTGGTTTCGGTTTCTGGGCGCCGATTCAAGCAGTGACGTGACACTGTTGCGAGGAGGCTCGGTCACGTGTGTCTACCATGCGGCGCTGCGGTACGTTGCGACTTTACTGCGGCGTCTGCTCCCCCACATACGTGCTTCACCACGGAAGTAAACACGCCGACTCGTCACGTCAAGCCGCGACAGCTCCGTCACGGATTCGTTGTCTGCATCCGAGGATGCAGACAAATGAAAACTATGGATATGCAAATCACAAAATTGCTAAAAAAACGCTACAAAAAATGTTGCCCCCGCCTCGAATCGAACCCACAACGTTGACCGGGCGGGCGCAACGCGCGAGACTACTGAGCCAGTGAACAAACGGTTTCACACCGGGATATAGCTGGTGTACTTAATGGAGGCCCATCCTTGGAGTCGTACGTCGGTGTTTAGTAGCTAGTTTACAGAATTACTGGCTTGTAAACTCAAATTTCTTAAATACCGCTTGCACAGCAAGGTTCCGCGAAGCCCCCGCGACAGCTTATCGCCATCAACTCTGCTCTTCTGCGAAAGCGATAGCAAAAATAAGTGTGCCCGGCTGCGACTGCGATTTTGCACTGAAGGGATAGTGCTTGCCGTACTTTGGCTTTACGTTTTATGTTAAAAACCTTTGCCGATACTGATCTCTTATTACCAAAATTACCCTACGTAACTGTTCTTCTGCACGAAACTGATCCTATATTTTCTACAGGCGAGCCGATCGCACACGCATTCCGGGGTAGCGGCGTCGCCGAAGAGCACAGCCGAAGCGTCGAACGCCAAAATACGGATCGCATTAGCGCTAGTGTTGAGTTGTATGGGCTTCATGGAACGTACTGAGTTTATTACGCTCCAGAAACTAACAAAATAGAGCCACGTTCATTGCGGCACGAATGTTGTCGGGGCGCAGTTTTCGCTCCTCGGTCGATTCCCGACGACGCGTCGTGCGACCAGTCAGGCGACCGGTTTTGTTGGCGTCTTCGGTCGGCGAGTCAGTCACACTACGGCAACTTTCCATCGGCCGACGTGTTTGTGTCGCCGTCGGCGTAGTGTGACAACGCGGTCTGGTAATTCGGCAGTAGGCCGACGGTTTGGCGACTCGTCGGCATCGCGTCGTCGTCATATCGGCACAGTGTGTCGATACGACCAAGCGACCAAACAAACTGTGGTAACTGGAGTTCACGTTGACTTCACTCGAGTCGCTAACGTTGTATGACGTCACAAACTTTGCTATGTTGGCAATTCACTGACGTCATGTTTAGTGGCGCTAGCGATGGGTCCCGATTTCCAGAAGAGCATTTAGGTAATTTTTAGAAGCGAATTAAAATATATATTAAGCGCTTGCTGTACCCAGCACTTCGTGTTGCGGGTCGTTGCATGCAGAGGAAGCCTACAGCAGGCTTTTTACAGAGTTAAAATTTGTTGGCACAACACCTTTAACACCGCACCGGAGCGAAGTGGCAAAGGGCCGTGCAAGAACGAGCGCACTGGCAGAGCATTGTGAGAGGATGGGATACTTGGTCGCATGGGACGAGGAGAATGTACAGAAAATCGAGGGCAACCTTTCTTCTCGATTGCTGCTAGAGTCCCTCATCATTAAGACGATGCCCTACACTATCAACAAAACGCGCGACTACCTGCAACATATCTATGCGAACTCATCGCACCGCCTAATGGCCAAGATATAGCTTTGTTTTCACGGAACATGCTCATTGTGTACAAGGTACTCGTAGGTGTACTGAAACGTCAAACGGCATTTGTGACTTGGTCAGTGACCTACCTTGTTACAACACTCATATAGTGTATCATTCCACGGAAGCGACATATCCGGATGCCAACCCGCATGCTATTTGAAAGAGATTGCACTTATGTGTGACATTGTCTTTTTTTTTTCATGTAGTGCTCGGGTGAGAACGTGCTCGTGAGGCCCATTTTACGGAAACAAGCTTGCGCTACTACATACTCAAGCCTGAGTGAGGGCGTGCTAATGCGTTCTGTTGGCCCATTAGCCGTGATGATTTAGCTCGTGCCATTTATTCGGGCTTCAGCTTCATGGAATGCTCAACAAGCACCCTTGCAACGTTGCACATTAACCGTAGACCAGGGTGCACAGCTTTCCGTCATTGCCTACCTTGCACACCAGCCTCAGAGATTGGGCCGTTTTTATAAAATTGTTTGTGTGGGACTGGTTACAGGCGTAAATATTAAGTAGCTGCTTCAATTTTGTGCTCTAGTATTTGTGGATAGCTCCATGTCATTGTTGCCTATTTTTCTTCTTTTTAGTTGCCACTTGGAACTTTGGAGACCGAGAGCGACAGGGGATGTGCCTGTAGGAAAGCTGCTCATGCGTAATGGGTAAATCAGCAATCATCAGCATGCTGTGCTACGTCAAATAAAAAATTGAAAGTGTTTGTACGGACAGGTGTGGTATGTACAAGTGCTTAAAGATGCAGGTACCTCGGCCGTGGAGGACACCTTTGCACTTGACATTTGCAGTGGAATAAATGTTGGCTAGAAAAACGCTGCTGTGGTGGCTTCATGACGCAGTGGTTACGTTATTTCATTGGAGGAAGTGGTGCATGTTATAAATGTGTGGCTGTAAATGCCAACTGCGTATAGCTCCAAAACCCCGCTTTGCCCAGGCAGCACAGGACTCTATGTCCTCAGTCAAACCGGTGTACTTTGGGCAGTGAATTTCTGTCCGACATTTTTCTGGGAGACGGGTTCGGCGCGTGTCCAAATGTGGGCCTTTTGGCCGTATACGGGCGTACTCCCATGGCTGTCCAACGGCCAGTGTCCATCGGCAAGTAGTTCGACTTACGTTCATACGGCCAGATTCCAGCCGTAGGGCTCCGGGAATTCCAAAGCCACCCGTTCACGGCCGAAGTACGGTCACCGTAGTACAGCCGAGATGCTGTCGTCGGACTCCAGCCGGACTAAAGCTGCCGAAAGTTTGGCCATGCTACGGGCATCGGAGTTCAGCCACAGTACGTTAATTGTACTAAGGCCGGTGATCGGCCACTGCATGCAGCGCAAGCAGATGACTCAGTCGCGCTCTGCCATGGAGATAATATACTGACTCTAGAGGGAAAGCGCGCCGCTGAGCCAATGCATTGGAACCGTACGACACACAGTGGCAGACATGATACAACGATTTGAAGGTTGCCAGCTGAGCTTTTGCTTACTAAAAACGGCGAAAGCGATGGGTTGTAATCTGGCAACGTGCTACTGTGGCGTTTCCGCGTCCGGCTACCGAAGCATGCCGGGATTAATTGTAAGATGACGGTATATTCTAGTTCACTATAATGACGGCCCGCTGGCGAGGCGGATTTTGTGTAGGCGGCTTCGATAGCATCGCGGTGTTTGTCTCCTGTGGGTAGATAACCAACGTGTTTTCGGTTTAGCGTGTGACTTATTAGTACTGAGGCTATTTGAGCGAGATGTGGCAGCGCTCGCACAACACTTGCGCGCAAGCTCGAATGCGATGATCGCATGCGCGAGGACGCCAGGGAAGCAGCTGATCCGTACTGGGGCGCACAGAAAAATTATTCTCCGTCATGATCTTCATGCATTTTTGCGCTGTGCCGCTTTATTTTCCATTCTGTGACATTTTGCGAGTCGCTCAATGCTTTTCAAAAGAAGTGAAGTGAACTGTGGCTTTATCTGAATGTGAAACCTTTATTGACACACACAAAAACGTCATCGCATGGGCCAACGCCGATATTGCCGATGAGTCGCGGCCCTTTGAAGCACAGGAACGAAAGAGTGCGGTCGAATGCAGGCCAATGGAGTGGCAGAATGCATGCCAAGGGAGTATGCGAAATACAGTCAGCGGCGTGTACCGTTTTCCTTTGTCTCTATTCTTCAAGTTCTAGCTGCTCTCCCCCCATTCAAAGGGAAAGATTGCGGGATTGAATGGGGAGTATTGAATGGGAAGTAATTTGCCGAACATAGCGCGTGAGGAGAGAACACTGACTTATTGTGACTGATTATAAAAGAAACCGCATTTCGTTACCTATTTTTTCATTCTACCTTCACGAATGTTTGCGCGAACGTTCGAAGCACGGAGACCTATATAAAAGTCTAAGAATGAAACAACTGAAACGGAACGATTATAAAAGCTCCTTTTATTTCTCTTCCAACAAGAATGATCGCTGGCTGCCATTCCGTAGCCTGTAGTGAACTTGCGGCAGTGAAGTGCAGATCAGAATCGCTTTTGCGGCGTGAGTTTAGGGGCAATAGATAAGGTGCTTAACGTGAAGAAATGAATGACAGCCTCGCAAGCACCCCCGGGAGGCACATGCTCAGCGCGTGCATCCAAGTTGTACCAGTTGTACACGTTTTTCAAGCACGCATATCTGAGCTGGGGACTGCACATACACACACACTGCGCAAGTCAGGCGCAAGGGCCTCGCCACTTCCTAGCACACTTAAACAAAATCGAAACCAAAACTGAACTACGCATTCACTTTTTGTTCGCTAATTAGAGCTTAATTTCACTAAAACATTTTTATAGAGATACTTTTAATTACTGAGGCAATTATTTGTACTATTTTGATTCATTCTTTGTTTTAGTTAAATAATCACGTAACAATTTTTAGAAAGCTGAACACAATTGCTCTGGCAACCATGGAAATTGTATCATGTCAGCTCGCTTTACCCCCCTGCGCTATGCAGAAACACAAACCCAGCAATTATCAGCGTGAGTACACAGCAAAATTTATTTATTAAACGGTGCTCACAAATGACCATTAATTTAATTGCTGTGCCTCTTTTACTGTCGGCTGCTGAAAATGGTCATTTGTTTGGAGAGCTGGAAAAATTGTATTGTCCAGGACCCCATATGTTTTGGTGGGTAGTTTACCTGTAATAAACGGGGAAGAAGGGGAGGGGGGTGAAGGTGCATACTTTGGTGGGTTGAAATTCACAAAGAGAAAAGTGTCGCTTTTAGCCGATTTCTTTTAGGACAATCTTCCTGAACACGTCCATGCTCTGACTAAATCAGCTATTTTTACAACAGTTGATCGGCCAGTTATGTTGTATATAAAACTGGCACGAATGCTTTAACGAAGCGCTTTGGTAGTGCACAAAACACTGAGGAACATTCATTATAGTTTCTTTCACAGAAAAATTATGTCTTTGATGTCACAGAATCATGTCACAGAAAAATCATGACCATTTTTCTTGCAAATAAATTTTCTACTCGATCAACTTTTCTGATGGTCTTTCACGGGGCTGATTCTAGGAGAAATCGAACACGTACTTTCATTTTGACTCCATTTGGGATATTGTTTCATGAGTTACGTGCACACCACTTAATAGACCAAAAGAAACTAAGTTTCCTTTAATGTCCTACTACGTTAAAAAAATTCTAGACGCGTTGCGAATGAGGCCCAGCTTGTACTGGCTGCAGTTGTATCCCTCTGTGATCACGCAAGGAAAGCAGAAGACTAGAGTTTCATCATTTGTTTCAAACCAATACCATAGCAATGGTAGTACGCATACAGCAAACCTTGCATACTGCAACGAATAAAAAATAAATATTTGTTTGGTTGAGTTTGAATGCGTAAGGCTCTCATCCCGTCGAAGGCTAACTGAAGGCTGCGCAAGTTTATTTATTTATCTATTTATTTATTTATTTATCTATTTACCTTCTTATTTATTTATTTATTTATTTATTTATTTATTTATTTATTTATTTGATACCGGCTTCGCCTTTGCATGCATTACAGCATAGAGATACATAACACTAAGCATCAAATTTGAGACCAAATACCAAATAATTCTACAAAGCACGGGAAAAATTGTCATTATAAACAGTGGATGCAACCATACATGGAAGATAATTAGACTCTGGTATTGATCTAAGATAAAATTAACCGCGCAAGGAGTCCTCTTTAAAGCAAAGCTAATAATTTCCTTTAAGATTGCGGTCCCACTTTGGGATATGTAGAATGGCGCTTGAATATACTTCTCCCCTGCGATTCCAGTTTTCGAATGATAGATATTACGAAAAATTTCACTCCAGGTTTCGTCCGTGATCTTTCACGTCTTACCATTTAAATTTATTTTAGTTTCTCTCATGCTAAGCTAACAGTGCCAATTACCTAATCCGAATCTCACTGCCCTATCCCGTATCTTTTCGAGCGTATCAACCAGCTCTTCGGTGTAGGGATAACAAAAAACATATCCCTACTCCAACACTGAGCGCACATGAGTGAAATACGGTCATTCTTTTAAGTAAAATAAAGTTTCGCTGAAATGTTGTCACAGAACGCCAAAAACATGAGCAACCGTAACTTTTATGTTGTGAACATGCATTTTTAACCTCTAACCTTTCGTTAAATAAACTCCGAGTTATTTATATTCCCGGCCGTTCTTAAAGCAGCCTAATTTAGGGTATACGTATTCAATTGGAATTAGGGTATTCTTGAGGTGACGTTAATTAGAGGTGACGTTAACGCACTTTTTAACATTCAACTACTTTTCTGAACCAGCACACCAGAATGTTATTAAATTCGAATCACGCTGCAGGTATTCGGAATCCCATTCATTCACTGTAGTTCTGTAAACTACACAGTCATTCATGACGATTTTGAACAAACTTGGAGGCCAATCTTAATACCATTTATGTGTAAAAGAAACAAAAGTGGGCCCGCAACTGAGCCTTGGGGAATTCCTGAAGTCACGGGAACATATCCGGGTGAACAACCATTGAGAGCGACCGACTGCTGCCTTACTGACAGATACTGGGCTATCTATGCAATAACCGATTTATTCAGTTTATAGACAGCAATTTAATAACAAGTAGGTCATATGGAAAACCGTCAAATGCTTTTTTGCAGTGCAAGAACATACAGTCAACTAATTCCCTTAAAGGGCCTTAAGGTTTCTATTGAAGATAAATGCGAGAATTCTTTCAGTAACACTATTTATTAGGCTGTGAACACAACTTCAACAGAGAAAAGCCCTGCTGTTGCAAGGAGCAAGAAATACAGCTAAGGGCTTATTCCTCCCTCTGGCCATTCAGGGGTGTCCTACTTTATAGAAAACTTCGCGAAGCCAGAGCCGCGCACAGGCCAACCTTGTATGTTGTGCAAGTTATCTTGGACCGATTGCGGCTTTTGCTCTTGAACAATATCTAACCGCACGTAGGGCGCTACCGCCTGTGAGAAAAGGGGCGAGGCGTATGGAAACACATCTTCATCCTAAGAATAAAGGCCATATATTTTTATCTCCTGTATCCTACCAGCCCAATATTTTTCCTTGCTTAGCAAACAGGTTTGCTTGCTTCGCAAAAGGTTTACTTGCTCTACAAAAAAATTTCCCTCTGTCACAAAACAATGCGTCAATAAGTCAAAACTCAAGGGTGTACGTGTAATACGCGGTAAGCTTCATTGAAGCTTGCGGCTTTAAACCAAACTTCGGGCTCGTTTTTTTGTGCTGAAGGGCGTGTACGTCCCAGCGGTCATAATTACATTCATATTCTTCAAAACATGTCTCTGCTAGCATTCACCTTTGACAAGCTGGCCCTGTCTGTAATACTATCAATTTTTGCATCTTTTGAATGGGTAAACACACCTGATGCCGCATCAACATAATCTTCCACTATCTGTGTACTTGTCTACATTGTCAGGAAGGTAATAACAAGTTTTAAACTTCTTCTGCCCTCAGATATCGAGCCATACAAAACAACATAAGTAGCCTAAAAATATTCAAATGCGCTGAAAGCCCGTAGGGAAATATGTTCCGACGTGGTAGATTTGATCAAAGCCTTACTCATAGTACATAAAGGCAAAACTGGGGCTCAAAAACACCCTACTGCGCAAGCTAAGACATCAGCTTATCATATCCATAGTATTTACGTACTTCACCTGCAGTGGATTACATAGTAATCCTTATCTCGTTGCCTTTAGGGTGCTCAATGCGCGCAATTCAACATTGACAGAAAATTGCGGCTTATGATCACAATACCTGCAGCGGCAGCTAGTGAAATGAAGATAAAAGAACGATTTTTTCCTGTTGTAGTAGGCAGGCATCGCGCTAGATGTCACCACAATACTGTGAGGGAATATGCTACCCAGCAGGCTATGAAGGAATTTGAATGAAGTCGAAATTAGCTTCCCTGCGGGCGTTTAAAGGTTAAGTTTATCTATTGCTAGATCCAAATGGGGCGTGAAATCAACCAGCTGCGTTGAGCAAAAAAAAACCTGACGAAATCCGGTTTTGTACGATTCTGGCAATTAGGTTTAACCAAATGGGTCATACCCCAAGTGTACAGTCTAATCCTGGTAACCTATATTGTAGCTTTTAAACGGAAGTAACCTATAGAATGAAGGTTACAATTTATCTATTTTGATTTTTTGTTTATCCCAGTTTATTCCAAGGGTTACAAGCGTGAAGTAAAGCGGTTTTTAGGTTACATTAGTGATTTATAGGTTACTTGAACAAAATTTGACACGTAACCTTTACATTGTATCCTATTAAACCTATCGTAACCTATAAGAAAAGCTTGTCGCGCCATCTCTACCTGCGCCCTGGGAAATGTCCGTTGCATAGGCGTCCACTGGTCCGGTGGCCGCGTTTCCACGCCACTCGAGCCTTTTCAGCGTTGTGATTCACTATGCTGAAGCGAGGATTACTGTTACAAGACTTGTTTGTCGGGGTACGTCGCGGAGGCAGCGGCGAGCCCGTTTGTGACTGGCAAGCGCTACACGTACCGTTCTTCTACGACCATCAAGTCCTCAAATAGGAAGATAGCCCCGGGGCCAGTGGAAGAGAGCTTGGTGAGTGTATTCACGTAATGGTTTGCGCGTTTTCATTGAATTATGTGTTTTCGCTGGAACTTTTGAAATGTAATATTTAAACTGACAGCATACGAGAGTGATCTTTGTTACCTGACTGGCTGTCTGGTTGTAAAGTATTTTCTGTTTACCGCGACGGCTATTGAATGAAATCACGGGCTCGCTTCGTTGAGTCAGATTAGACCGGACGATCGGGCAAGCAGGTTCATTGCAATTGATAAAGAAGCTCATGTCCCGCTTTTAGCGGCGTTATTAGTAGACCTTCAACTTGTGCACCTTCGTCATCTCTTGAGCGTTTTGTTTACACTCTTGGCTGGGCCATCGGGCGCACTCAACAAGTGACTGGCCCGTGTTTGTCCGATAGCTCTTGTTGTATAATTGAATTTTCTTCCGCTAAGCACTCCTATTATCACACTTTTCTCTGTGCATTATCATTTTGTTACAGCCGTCGCACAACGCTCGTTTTTCTCGCTTGATATCTTCGGAATTGTGTCTAGTTTATTCGTCTTGTAGAGCCTATCCGGGTAAACAAAAGTTGTGCATTGCCGAAAAGTCGTCCACTAAAAGGTGGTCAAAATTTCCTAACTCATTCTTCTCTAGCATATGCCGATTTATTTCCGTTAAGTTTTTTCTCTTCAGCGGGTGAATTTGGTGATGGTCATTTTGAGATAGTGGGTAATTTTCACCAAGGTAAGGGGCACGTTCTTGTCATTAGCAAAATTCGGTCGTTAATTTATTCGTGTGGAATGCAGGGCGAATGGCTGTGACCGTGATCTCAGTGTAAAATAGTAAAGCTCCTTTAGGAGATGGTGGTATGCATGAGGCGGCATGCCGGCTGCTGGATATTTGTTTTCTGATGACATAGACATTGTGACAAATTTCGTGACAGGCTGCGCTGGCCAAGTTACTCTTAGACAACAGGGGTAGACGTGGGTGCTGCACTCATCGGCACCTGGCTGTTCAAAAACTGTGCGTTCATGCGGACACCTATGCTATGACTTAGCAGCATTGCTGTTTTTGTTGCAGACAGACAGTGTTCCTTGAGATTACAACCAAGACTCTGCCGAGTATGATGCAAGAAGAAATGAAGTTTGATTTCAGTGGAAACAACGGTATGAAGATACAAAAACTATAACATACCTATTCAAATACTCTATGTACATATGGCAACCAGGCCTGCACAGAAAAACGTAGCTTTAAATGATTCACCTTTAACAATTCCAGGTAGTGTTCTAGTGTTTTTCAAGTAATGGTGTAGTGTTTTAAACTTCCTACATTATATTGCGTCACGCTTAGCAACTGCTTCTACAAGTTTGTTACTGCATGTACATTATAAATAACATAACGATGTCCTTGCATTGAGCTTTCTAGCGGTACGAATTAACCCGCCGATGTGATTCGTCCAATACTCCTCGGCTGTGCGGCGAAGCCTCAACTACGTGCGCCTTTCAAGCAGCTTTCCCAACTTCTGTCGGTGACTCACACTTGCAGCCGACGGAAAACAAGGTGCGACAGGCCTGAATCTCAGGCGCCTCGGTATCGGCATGAATCAAACCGGCGTCGTCAGACGAGGCAGGCTTCAACTTGCCAAAGGACACGGCAGCTGTTGTCGAGACCATCCCTCTCCCCTCTCTCGGACTCAGCGTGCGGCGCTACTACCGACTGCTTGCGAACTCTGGAAAGAGGGTTGCGTGTGTCTGTGCAGTTCGTGTCGCGTGGAGAATCTAGAGGGAACGCTTGTTTTGACCGTCGGTGCTTTTTGTTTAAATAAGAACCCCCAATTCCTGTTTTGGCAGTGAATCAATGATCTCACTCTGCTCCAGTACTGTACTGTAACCTCACCCATCGGGTCATTGCTCTTTGATTTCGGCTAATCCCTCGCTACGAAGTAAACAAGTTACGTTTGCGTTCGGGTTCTGGTCTTCTTCACGGCTGAAACATTGGCTGGCCGCTCGCCTCACCACGCTACCGAACGTATGTCGGAGGCGACGGAGTTCGGCTCGGGTCGGCCTTCCCGGATGTAGCAACGGGTTGTCAGCGGTGGGATGACAACGTCGCAACAGTATTTTTTCAGCCACTTCAGCTAGTCTGTTACATGGGTTGTTTTTCCGGGCTACAACGGAATATTTCAAAAAAGAACTCTTTAATAAAGCTGCCCTTGTTACTGATTACTGATGGTGGAATTTTCTCGTCGTCTTATAAAGTTTGTGGTGTTCTGTTATTGTAAGTGTATACCAACAGGCCCAGCTGTCACACCTTTTACATTTTAACCCAAATAACCCTTCCGACCATTACAGGTACACAGATGTATCCACTCCCACAATACATCTTGATGGAAAAATTGTGAGTCTGCGGTTCCTTGGTACTAATAGCAGAGAATCAAACCACTGACAAAAGCACTTTACTGAAATGAACGACTTTTCGGCTTCCACAGGGGGTTGTTATTAAAAACAAAATTGTTAGTACCGGACGGGGGGGGGGAGGGGGGGGGGGAATACGACGTTTGCTGTGTTGCCTGCTGCACTATCAATGATTCCACATGAATGCGCGGAAGTAGTTGTTTTCATCTTTTGCAACTGTAGGTGCGGAAACCCTGTTTTATCTCGTGGCCCAAATTTTTGCCTTCTCTGGGTGAGTATGCAGAAACTTTGGGGGCGACAAACTGGAACACGGCACGGTAATAATTTGGGAGGGTTGGCCGCTTTAACTACAGTAGCTTCGCTTGTTGTTAACTATGCTACAAATATAATCTGCGTAATAATGAATGAAGGGCAGTGAAATTACTCGAGATCACGTAAATTACTGTACTTCTGGTGTAGCCCCGCCTTTCATTCCATTCTCTGTTTGTAAATTTATTTCCATGCAATGTAATTATAGTGCTTTACATGCCTGTGGTTTGGTCGTTGCGTTTATGGTGGCACTAGATTTTGTTCTTTTTCTGATATTTTGTGTAAATGGCTTTGCAAAGTGGGGAAATTCAAGTGACTGCCCCTCACATATATACCTCCCTCTACGGCAGCAGGGAACAAGTTATTCAGATGACCTCTGGAAATCTTCAGTGCGCCCTGATTTCGTGCCTGCTTGTGTACTACATAAAATGCTAAAGTATCTGTTTGCATTTTCCCAAGTGCTTCTTTTTATGCAGCAAATTATATGCCAGGGGAACTTTTGTCGAAAAGACAGATTGCAATTTGCCTAAAAACGTGTTATTGCTGCAGAAAAAATAGCTTAGTGTGGGAATGTACAACTCAGATATAATTGTAATGACAAACCTATGAACAAAGTGTAAGATGGATTCGTAATGACGAATGACTTCAGTGTGTAAAATTACAGACTCTGGGCGACACAGAAAATGCAGAGAAAATAGCCCTAAATACTCCTTTGTATGAAACAATGATTTTATAATAAATGTTGTTTCTACTTCCCCGGAATTCCGTTTTGTTCTGTGCAGAACAGTAACAATAACGCTGGACTACGGCAGTACACGTTTGAGAAGCATATCATAAATTTAGCTCAAAGTATAACTTGTTCACAAATTGTTCAATGACAGTATCCGAACAATCTGAAATTTTGGAATACTTTGCCTACATCCGCGGGAATATTTAGGTGAAAAATTTATATCTTTGTCAGGGTTTGTAAAGTACATCACGCAGCGTTTAATAAACAGGTATAATAAGGATATATGACTAGGGAGAATTCCGCCTTGAAATATACATCAGTATAGGAAAAAGCATAATGCTCGTTAAAGGACAATAATATTATTAGGGTTCCTCGCAGCTTTGGTTCTTTTTAAGGAATAATCCTCAGGTGTTATTCCTTACATACGGCCACTATGTATGTCCTAAAATACACATGCCAATCTTCTGAAAATGTTGTCCTGTTATGTGTCCAAACCAATGTGCACGTATTGCACGACCTTTTTGATCATGATGATCATGATGACCCAAGTTGCCCAACAAGAATATTTGGCTTAAGGCTCCGTTATCACAGCTTCGGCGTCCATTTGAAGTAACCTGTTAAGCGCATCTCATCTGGCGTATTTAATAAAATGTGGTTTCACTAAAGCTTAACTTCATGCCCGCAATTTACTATAAGAGCTCTCATGCATGTCATGCTCTTTTCTTAAGTGCCACAAAGCTGATGCCAACATAAAATTTAGTCATGCCTATTCATATGCCCCAAGCCTTGCCAATATTCTCGAAGATTTTTGAGTGACAACTTGGGTAATGACTGTCGAGCAGGTCATCCCATGCATATACATATGGAGGTATGTAGGTATACTAAGAGAATATTTTCAAGCTTTATGGCACTGCAGTTTTAGTAATCATAAAAGTAACTTTTATGTTAGTATATCCTTATTGCAATGCTTGAACAGCCGCAATATTGGTTGACATTTCATTGAAGGGACGTACAAAAGACACTCGAGGCTTTCCGAGTTGAGACTGCGCAATGACGAGTGTTGTTGCACGTATCGTCTTTCACTGACGCGCTGTGCGTTTACCGCGCCCGAAATGCGCCGTCGGAGGCTCGCCACAACGACGTCGGCGGAAACGCGCTGGTATGCAGCATAATAGCTTCCAGGTGTGTGGCCTTGCATGGCGGTAGAAGTCACGTATATAAATGTATCAATGCTGAAAGCTGCAAATTAACCTATAACTCTGTAAGACTTACATGTATACGTATATAAAAAGTTACTAAGATATAGGTTACTTTGTACCTTATAATTTATAGGTTACAAAAATTTAAAAATGTGCACCTCTAATAAGGGTTACACAGCTTAGAGTGTAGCTAAGCTAACCTTCAAACACCGCAACTAAACTAACATCCACGCTTAGTCATTGACAAAGCTTTGTTGTTATCGCAAATTTAAAATGACACTTGTTTTTAAATAGGCAGTCATTATATCCGAAAAAGTAACATTGTGCAGAGCACGAAGGACAGCCTCTAAATGCATGAGCTTAGCCTCTTCTACGTTTCTCATTAACTAAATAGTACGACACTGTTTTTCGCAGTAATATTGTAAGAAGAATACCAAAAAACGTGCGCTTTTGCGAGCCCTTTCCTTTATTTGGTGAAGAGTCCTTGATATGGCACCGATTGAGCTCCTGCTTGGTGGCGGCTTGGTTGACGCCCTTGAATGCCAGATATTTTCGGTGCACCACGGCCATCTCGAGTCAGCCATCTCTGCCGGGTCGATGTCTACAATGCTCCCCATTTCTTGAGTGGGTGAATAGCGAGCTCGAGCTGATGCGTCGGTGAAGCCGGTGGGCCAGGCGGGGTAGCGGTTATGACTGGCGCCCAAACACATGCCGATGTTCGGCTGTACACCACTTGCCGAAGGAATGACGTATAACCTGATACCTTACGTCGACTGGTCGCGTCCTGAACACCGGTTGCCAAATATACGGCGGCCGTTCGCTTGCAGTAACTCGGCCGAGAACCGCTAACCGAATGAAAAATGTGCATTCTGTGGCTGTACGTCGGCCGGTCTCCTTCATAACACCGTTTTCCCGAAGAAAATGAATATTCTGCCGCCGGACGCGCGGTTCACCGTTGAAACAGCGAACGCGCGGCAGCCGCGCTACGGCCGGTATCCTTTCGATCTCCAACTGCGACAAGGATACAAATATTCTGTGGCCAGTCCCTTCACGTTCTTCTGGTGAACACCACTTTCCAAAGGAAAAACGGATGTCCAAAGGTCGTAGTTCGGCCGTTGTTGTTCTGAACATCGGCAGCCGAAAGTGAACTGAATATCTGGCAGCCGGGTACCTGCCATGGCGTGTTTGAACATGGGCGGCCGGAGAAATGCCGAAGCTCTGGTTGCCGAATGTTGCCTGTTAAACGTATGATCACTGGCTGCCAGAACATGGTTGCTGGCAGCCATTACAGAAAGCGGTTATAGATGGGCCGGTCTTGGGACACGCTTTCTGTGCCGCAAATTTGGTTTGTCTTGTTACTTTTGTTTTCATTTTTTCTGCCACTACAGAATCTCTTAGAGCAAGGATAATGGTCATTCAATTGAGCTCTCGTGTTTAACTATTGATAGCATGGTTTAGAAATGGTAGTCTTTTTCAATAAACAAGTGCTTTCACCGCAGCAGAACACAGCACAGAAACCTTTCAACTAAACATGAACAAAAACATAGCTAGCCCTCGAAAAAACCTTAAAAATTATAATACGACATGCAGTTGAATCTCAACTACACTCGACGGAATATCAACAAAAGCTCAGTGAGCATTCGTAAAAACCTCTGAAGAATGTGCTATGAAATCTAGTTGAATCTCAGCAGGAAGACAACCGGAATTCTACGTAAGAAACTCAACGGAAGATCAATGAAACCACGGTGGCCTCTTTTCCTGAAAAACTCAACAAATCTTCAAGAGAATCACAACAGAAATTCTTTGGACACTCAACAATGTTTGTTGAGTCGATTGAGCAAAATTTTGTATGAAACTGAACAAACATTTTTGTAAAGGAATGCTTCATGGTGAGGTGCCACGGCCTTCCTGTTTCTTTTAGTGAGCTCGTTAGGGACAAAATAAGGAGGGTCTTGCGGGTGCCCGAGCCAGCTGGCGAGTGTGCACGGTCAGAGCTGCCCAAATCTACGTATGCGGATACCCTGCGTCAGTCCCGCTACTGTCGTCCGCCTACTGTCACCACTGTTGAACCGCAATTGACCACCGTAAACTTCATTCCGCGTCCCGCCGCGCCACGTCCCGTGGTGCTGTACTCAGAAGAGAGAAACTCCCGGAAAAGTGATATCAGGCGCACCCCTGACTGCACACCCCTTTGCTTCCACTGCGGGGAGGCTGCTCATGTGTATCGCGCGTGCCCATACTGCCGGGCCGGTTTTCGTGGAATCGCACGCAATCCCCCGCGTCCACGAAACAAAGAGCGGCCGCCTGAGATTGCAAGATACCGCGCCGAACGTCACAACATGTTCCCCCACCGACGCGCTGACTCCCGTTCGGCGTCTCCGAACCAACACCACTCCTTCAGTCGTCGCTTCGCGACCAACGCCACCAAACGAATGTTGCTCAGTCCTGAAAGCCGGTGAAACTGAAGTCAGCGACCCCTGGAGCTGAGGCCGCTGACGACGAATCGCTCGAAGATCCTCCATTGCGACGACCACGACGGGAACGACCGGATACCAACGACGAGGCGCCCAGTGACAACAAAATCAGCACCACCCAACGGGCTTCCTGCGACCTACTTGTACGAATCGACGGCTTTACGACGACTGAATTGGCCAACACGGGTGTAGATTACTCTGTTATCACCAAGGCTCTATCGATTTTACTTAGGAAAGTAATCACCACCTGGACAGGCCTACAAAGTTACACAGCTGGGAGTCATAATTACAACTGCCGGTATAGGTGCATGCACGAGTCGAGGTCCGCGGCTTCACATACATCGGTACCTTCTTAGTACTTCCGGATTGTTCAAGGGATTTTATACTTGGCATGGACTTTCTCAATTCGTATGGGGCCGTTATTGACTTACCGAAGTCCACAATCACCTTCTCTACGAAGAAAGCTATAGCCGGAAGCATAACCGACCGACATGGCACGACCCTTAGCATTGTCAACGACAACGTAAGCTTCCTGACCGCACAAGCGTATTGGTCGACGTTAGAAGTGACGCATTCGTGGACTACGAAGGTACAGCCGAAGGGAATATCCGGTTGCTACTGTACAAGGGTATCTGTAGATCATGAGGGTGTGTACACCTGCAAAATGGGTGCACACCCGTCTTGCTTACCAACTTCACCAATCAGCGTCGCCGTCTCGCGAAAGGTACCTCCATTCCATTCATCGAGGAAATCGGCAAAGTGACTAATCCAATCACTTTGGTGACAACTGCGGATGCGTCGCGGACAGCTGACATACACATACCTGTGGAAATGAACCTGAAACTCTTGACCACCGAGAAGGATGCTTTAATACGTCTTGTGCGCGAATTCTCCGACTGCTTTGCCATGACATCTAAAGTGCGCCATACGCCGGTCGCGAACCACCGAATAATTACGAATGAATCCGCGAGACCTGTTCGGCAGAACCCGTACACGGCGTCCCCAAAGGAGCGCGAGGCAATCAAGAAGCGAGTGGAAGAGATGCTTGCAGATGATGTTATCCAACCTTCGAGAAGCGCATGGGCCTCACCTGTTGTGCTAGTAAGGAAAAAAGGCAACACCCTTCGTTTCTGGGTCGATGACCGCAGACTGAACAGTGTTTCGAAGCGAGGCGTCTATCCCCTGCCCAGAATTGGTGACACATTATACCGCCTGCGTGATGCTAAATTAATTTCTTCATTGGACCTGAAATCTGGCCATTGGCAAATCGGAAGTCGACGAGCGAGATCGCGAAAAGACGGCGGTCGTGACACCGGACGGCCTGTACCAATTCAAGGTCCTTCCCTTCGGCTTATGCTCTGCGCCGGGTATGTTCCAGCGCATGATGGACACTGTTCCGGCTTGACTTAAATGGCATACGTGCTGGTGCATTTAAATGACATGGTTGTGTTTTCTAGCACCTTCGCAGTACATTTTCCCCGCCTGAAACGTGTCCTCGAAGTCATTCGTGCAGCACAGTTAACTATCAAACCGAAGAAATGTCACGTGGGTTTACAAGAACTTCAATTTCTGGGTCATGTAGTGAGTGGTAATTGGATTCGACCAGACCCCGAAAAAAGGACTGCTGTAGCCTCGTTTCCTCGACTCAGTAATAAGAAAGCTGTCAGACGCTTCTTGGGACTTTGCGCAAACTACAGACGTTTTGTGGAAGGCTTTTCTCACATGGCGGAACCCCTCACGCGACTTATAAGAGATAGCGTAGCCTTCGAATGGGGTGAAGAAAAGCAATATGCGTTTGACGCCCTCCGTGAGCCCTTTCGAACTGCACCCGTACTGGCCCACTTCAAAGGCGCTTCGGACCCTGAAATTGGTACTGACGCCAGCAACGTTGGCATTGGTGCCATCCTTGTACAGTGGCAGAATGGTCTAGACAAAGTAAGAGCATACGCTGTCCCCGCTCTCTCCAAAGCGGAAAGGAACTATTCCGCGACAGAGAAAGAATGCCTATCAGTCGTGTAGGCTATCAGCAAATTCAGCCCTTACGTGTACGGTGGGCGGTTCCGCGCTATTAGCGACCACCATTCCCTCTGCTGGCTCGCAAACCTGAAGTACCCATCCGCACGGCTTGCTGCATGGAGCTTACGGCTTGCAGAGTACGACATCACGGTCATATAAAAATCGGGTAGGGAACACTGTGACGCTGATTGCTTGTCCCGATCACCGGTTCCGGCGGGATCGTCCGACGCCGACGAGGAGTATCCGTTCATCGGAGTCGTTGCTAATCATCCAGCAGCAGCATACGCAGCCAACAGACGTTTCGCTTGGGATCGCTAAAACGTCTATATGGTGTGACGATATCCCATCTGGCTGACCACATTACCAGCAACGCCTTTGTAACATCACGCGCTTCACGTCAGGCCCAGCCGCTATGTCACCTTGGACGGCGGAACGTACATTACAGCCACATAAAGCCCCCTAGCCTAGCGTTGCTACTTCTAGCCAAACCAACGCAGTTACGGCTTCGGCCCGGCTCCAACTCCATCACCATGGTGTCGCCGCTAGACCCCAAAACTACCATGGACTTCGATTCCAACATCGGCAGAGCCATCCCAGCTACCGGACCATGGCAGCAAATACTGCGAAACCGCAACGCCCGCAAGCAGTCGTCAACAACCCCGGCCGCCGCACATCGGACTTCCCCGCGTAGTGTCTCACGACCACAGCTCCCGGACTCCGACTACAAGATAATTTACAGACCAGAAGCCGGTTTCCGCGTAGCTTCTTGGACCGCTCACGAAGTTTCCCAGGGCATCCGGAAGGCAAACAAGATACCGGAAGCTGCATTCACGCTCTTGTAACTCTCCAAACCCAAGCTGGCCAATACGTAATCATTGCGAGCACCCTCGACGAAGCCTACGCCCTTGCACTGAACGAGATTACCTCTATACAACGTGGAGCAACATAACAAGAAGTAGTGCCCTACCTTAAACCACTAGCCGGCACGTCTCGAGGGGTAATAACGGGGCTCGATCCCAACACCACCAACCAGCAGCTCCCCGTACATCCTATCAGAAAATGGCCCTCTATACTGCACGCCCGAATGCTCTGAACCTCCACATCATCTCTAATTACATTTGAGGGCGTTCACGTCCCATTCTACCTCAAGGCGTATGGCCCATTAACTCATTGTTGCTCTTACCGCCAGAACATACAGTGCTGTGCACTCCGCGGTGAATTTAGACTTTGACAAGATGTCTGTCCCAATCCCGACGCCGCCATCTGCCAGCGATGCCACGTGCCTGACCCTCAACCAGACAATGACTCTAAACCCATGTGTCAACTCTGCAGACTAGATCGCCTAACGGCCAACAGAGAGTGCAAGAAAAAACTACGACTGCCGCCACCCACCGCCCACCTACGGCACAGATTCCCAAACCAGAACAGCCATCGACCTGCACCTAATTACAACACCAGCCAGCACCAAAGGCAGACCGCCAACCAAACGAACACCACTCACCAAGTAAACTGGTGAGCCATTGTGCACCACCACTCAGTGCTCGTAAATTTTACCCCGTCACCATGCCCGCTTTGCCTGCCACACCCCCTATCACACCACCCCCCGACACGCTCACCCAGACTGTTCAATCAGAACATGCACTGTGAAGCAACAGCTCGGACAGACAGCACAAGGCACCGCAACACTTGAAAATCGCATTGAATTGCTCCTCGCTCAAATGGAAAAAATAACTCGGCAGATATCACTGAGCACCCCATCCCCACCAGCCGAGAGAAACACAGAAACAGGATCCTTGCCCACAGGCGCCTCATTCGCCAGCAGAAACTTAGAGCCCTTCCGCCATCCCACACGGTGCTGCACCTGCATCAATCGATCTCAGCCACTTAGAGCACCTCATACGCAGCATTGGAGAACGCATTGACGAACACCTAATAACTTGAATCAAAGGCTACACTTGCTGGAGGAAAGCAAGTAAGCCAAAACAGCACGCAAGAAGCCCATTGACCTCCCCAAATGGGCGAAACGTCATCGACCCTTTAATCCGACCATGACATGTAACAGTAAAGCCAAACGCCCATCCACGCTCACCCTGTGGCAATGGAACTTTCCGTCCTACCGCAACGAGCAGCCTACACTTCCCCACTACGTGCAACAGCACAAACCCGAAGTCATCGCATTGCAAGAAACAAACTCTGACACTCTTACTCTGCGCGGCTACAACACACATGTTACTGGCCTTGGCTGCCGCACCGATATTCTGATACAGTCATCCCAAACAGCTCAATCCCACACTTTGCCAACTGAGATCGACTATGCATTTGTAGAAATCATTCCACGCAAGAAACATCAAGCCAGTCTATTCGTGATTAACATATAAAGCCCCCCGAAAAGTCCCTTACCGGCATGGACAAACTCCTTAACGCCATGCGGCAGCGCACGCGCGGACAAAAATTAATCGCCCTTGGTGACTTCAATGCCCACCATACGGCGTGGGGATACCTCAAAGACACCAGGAAAGGCAAAACAATATATGACGCAAAACTTCAGAACCTTCTGCATTTGTGCAACATTCCAGATCTTCTGACAAGAATTGGCAACACCAACTACCGAGACACCACCCATGACCTCACCTACGCATACCTATATTATCAAGTGTGCCACGTGGACGTGACTTGACGAAACACTCGGAAACGATCACCATATTATACAACAGGAAATTGCGCACGCTGAGACACCCAAACCAACGCATCGGCACCGCCAGACTCACTAATTGGAAAGACTTTCGAGACGACACCCCTGCGGACTCCATCACTAACCTAGATGGCTGGGTGCCACGGTTACTTGACACGGCCAAGAACCCCAAGAAAGAAATTGCCCTAACCCAAGAAACTCCACCACTGACGCACACCTGCACTATTTTTGGGATGCCATACAAGGCCTGCTTCGAAGGGGAAAATGAACAAAACAAATAAGAAACTTTGCATACGCATCGCTCAAATCACAGCAGAGGCAGACGCGTACGCTAAACAACTTAGCCAACAAAACTGGACTGAGTTCTGCAACCAACTTCAAGGCACGCTGGGCACCCGCTGCAACTGACACTTACTCCGAACCTTATTAGGCAGCAAGGAATAAAAATCCACCACACAACACCATCTGAAGCGCCTCATACATAATTACCGTGTAACAGAATTTGATTTATTGTGAGAGCAACTGTTTCAAGCACCCATCCCGGCTACTACTTTGACACTTCCATCATGCACGGGAAAACACAATCCAGACACGGACTCACCTTTTACCATGGCGGAAATCGAAGCAGCCGTTCACCAATTAACCCGCAACACAGCAGCAGGAAACGACCGGATACCCAACAAGCTCCCCCGCAACCTTGATTACGTTGTTTTTAAAACATCTGGAATTTTTCAACTCCCATTTCGAGGCTGGAACCCTCCTCCCACAATGGAAGCACGCCGAGATCACCCTCATACCGAAGCCCAACAAACCGCTCATAGGAAAGAACCTCCGCCCCTTCTCTCTCACTTCCGGCGTCGGAAAACTGTTTGATCACATGGTGCACAACAGGCTATCACCCCTTATCGAAGAGAACGGGTACTTCCCACATACAATGTACTGCTTTTGCCGGCACTTATCGGCACAAGACAACCTACTTCCCATTAAAGACGACGTTCTGGATACTTTGAGCAATGAGAGCGAAAAATCAATACTAGCGCTAGACGGCAAAATGGGCATTTGATAACGTAACCAACCAGGCTATCTTTCAAGGTCTTGTCTCTACAAGCTGCGGCAAACGTACATTTTCCTACATTGCTTGCTTTCTGAGCATTCGCACGGCAACGATAGGCATTCTTTCCGACCCATTCCAAATGGCGCCAAAGGGAACCCCACAAGGATTCGTCGTTTCACCATTAATGTTCAGCGTAGCTATGAAAGATCTGCCGCCGCTCCTCGCAGCAATCCCCAATTTACGCCATGCACCTTACGCTGACGACGTCACCTTTTGGGTGCCCACCGGCTGCACCGGCGCCCAACAAGACGCACTTGAGGAAGCCATACACGTCACTGAAACATACCATCGAGCTCGTGAAATGCACTGCGCCCTAGAAAAATCCGCCCACCTCACGCTCTGTGCACGCACTTACAAAAAACTAACTAACGCTCGCAGCACACCACGGTAGCGGCGGGGAACCACAGCCCCGCTTATTGGCAATCGGAAGCAGCAAGCCTACGTTGAAAACGCTCTCCCCCTCGTGGTATACCACAATGCAACACCTATCTTCCACGGACGTCCACGGGCGGCTCTGCATGCAACGAGGGCCACGCGCTCGCAGTGTCGCGTTTCAATCCGTGAGCAGTGTGCATCGACCTTCACCACAAGACCTGGGACAAAATTCTTTCATACGCCACCTTCGCTTAAAATGCGGCTGTGCAGGAAACTACTCGCTTTACTCCGTTTGAACTTGTGTATGGTAGCGAGGTGACTACGACGCTAGACGCAATGCCGCCTGTGGACAACGGTGCAATAACGGACGAAAATATCGAAAACTTGACGCAGAGAGCTGAAGAGGATCGCCAGCTGGCCTGCTTTAGAATCCTCATACTGGAAAAAATCGATACCCGACGGTACAATATCGGACGTCGCGATGTAGAGTACCGACACGGCGATCTCGTATGAGTATAGACACCCCTTCGCCGTCGCGGACTTTCAGGGAAGCTACTGCGGCGTTACTTCGGGCCCTACACGGTTCTATCGCGTCTATCGGACGTTAGCTACGTCATGGTTCCACAAGGAACCGCGTTTTGCTCTCCAAGGCGACAACATCGCCCAGAATTTGTACATGTGGTAAGCCTGAAACCGTATCACACCCGCTGACAAGGCAATGACTGGTCGTGCGCTTTTACATCCCCGCCGCATGCTGACGTCGGAACCAAGTAGTTAAGATTATCCTCTTGTTTTTCAACCAGTGGGATCGGGTCGCTGGCATCCAGGATGGGGGGGGGGGTAATGCCATGGCTGGAAATGAGTTTAAAATTTCGGGCATTAACCAACCGCTCTTGTTTCTCCAAATACCCAACTGGGGGGGATAGCAGCTGATAACGTGTGGACATGAAGACGACGAAACTAAGAAAGGGAGCCGGAGAAGGAGAGAAGAAAGAAGAGCTATAGATTTCGCAAAGGCAAGACGTTCGCAGCTAGCTTGTTGGGACAAGTTCGCCTGTGTAAATAAACAATTCTGATAGTAGTTTTGTTTATATCGTGACAATATCATCATGGTGGTAATCTTTCTAAATTGAGAAACGGCATGAACTTGACAGGAAGGGGAAAGACAACATGAGCGCTGACGAGCAGAGCTACGTTTCCGCTTGTATTGTCATGTTCCAATATTGTGAACTTATACCATCTGCTGCAGCTCTCGACGCTTACGTAATAAACACGAAGAATGTAAAGTGAATAAAGATACACAAGATATAGTAGTGCGTGTGTAGTGACATGACGCTCGCACTGGGTATCCGGCGATCCGAAATTAGGCGAGCGTTTCGCTCTGACGACCTACGTCGTCTACCAACCCCGACCGCTTAAAAGGGATTGTTCAATGACGATAACAGCAGCGCCCACAAGCTCATGAGTCATGACAAAATCGCAATTAGCTCCGACGCCAACACACCTAATCACAATCCTTACACATCAATTGAGTATTGAGACGCTTCAGTATTTTTGTGTTCAATTGTGAAACGAAATCGGCGAATGAAAGTTTTGGTAATCACATACACAAGCTGTACGTTCACTCTTTACCTTTGTTTTCGACTTCAACGAGGAGATGATTACTCTGCGGACGTATTTTTATGTACAAGTTAGGCAGTTCACAAAGGATAAAAGGTGTCGTTGGAAGAGTGCGGTATACGATAATGCCCTCTGATTTTAGTGTGTTCCAGTTTCGGCAGGCTAGCTATCTCATATGGTGATGTTTTGAAAGAATTTATTCGCGGACGTGGCTTACTCGATAAGCCTGTCGCCGCGCTGCTCACGGAGGATATATCTAGCAGCTGTTGATATTTGCGAATGCTCACCTCTTCAATAGACGACCCATCAATACATTCTTTGTCGTATGCTTATCCGCGGGTATAATTTCGCATTATCCACTGTACTTCTTTCACATATTTTTGGGAAATTTACTCCTCATTGCTTGTCTAGGGTACTGATCAGTATACGAGGTATGATATTGGCAAGCGTAACTGGCGTGCTGTCACGTATGAAGGATGCGCTACATTATATTATCGCACAAAACAGAGTTACATCGTAGTGTATAAGTGTACGATGACCTTCTGAGGAAACGGTGCTTACGGAGACACTCTTAGTAAATTTTAGGGCAGTGACATTAAACTCGGCTACATGCATATGCGGGCTTCGCGACGCTGGTTTGCGACGGACACCTAGCGCTTGCACTGACATGTACCACGTGAAGATCATGACAGAAACGTTCACACTCTCGGAAATTCACGTCATTTGCAAACAATGTGACTGCTCCACATAAATATCTACTTCGAATGCGTACGAACGGTAAAATTCAATTATGAAAGTGCCCCTAAAGCAGCGGCGGCAGTTGGGAGCGGTAAGAGGTGTCCCGCGGCTGCGTTCGAAACGGGCCGCTATTGGGAAATTAGTGGCGCCCCTACAGGCAGCGCCCGAAGCGTATAGTAACAGTGAGTAATGAGTTACTTCTACAAGCCATGTGCGGTTATGTGCAAGAAGGCCGTGTCTAGAGTGCCGTCCGACAGTATTATAAGCACTCCACTAAATCGACGTCTACCGGCGTTTTGTGGCAAAATTGCCGCGTCTGGCAGTACATCGCTCTGCATAACGTAAAGCTAGGCAACCTGACCTAAACATGACAGAAGATAACCTAATGCATACAAAGAAATCATTTTAAACCCGAAAACTAACCTAAGGCATAAAAATTACACTTCAATTAAATGATCATGAATAAACTTTATTGGAGACCAGGTGCTGTTGTTAGGGCACCCGCCCGGTGGGAGGCTTCCTTAGTCCGGGATGCCTTGGGCTACGGAGCAAGATATACGAAGGAGCGCCGACTGTGGCCCAGAAAATTTTTTTTTCACGGGCCGATAATGTCCACGCACCGCCGGCCGCCCAACTTTCCCTTTGCTCTCTTCCTCCTTCGTTGTGCCTCTGTACATGGCTCTTCCCTTCTTCGCTCTCCCCAGAGGCGTCGTTTCTTTCGCAACGACGCCTGTCGTATGCCAGTCCTACTATGCAGGGGGAATGCCTGCACGCGCAGAATTTAAACACCCGTGCGCAGCCGGAATAGACGGCGCAGATAATCGCACCGCACCGCATACATGGCGATCGCTTATTCCCTATCGGGGGGCGTTTATTCTGACATTATGAAGACCCGCTAAAAATATTGTACTAACCCAGCAGATGTAAGACGCAACTGAACGACGACGACTTTAGAATCACCAAAGAATGAGCAAGAGTAATATGAAACGCCACAACATGCAGTCTAGCGTGATTCGATCTGCTTACGACAAACCGACGCAGCGCAAAAATTACCCTCTGTTGTTGGCCTGCTCTCCGGCCGCCTGCTTAATTATTTATGCCACTTCTGCGCACGAACAATGCTTACAAGGGTCGCCCGGAGTCTCCATCGGCAAACGGAAATGAGACACACATTTCTGTGCCAATGACTGAATTGGACGGCTGCCCTTTTGTAATAAGTGTACAAAAACACCGTCATCTTGATAAGGCACCCAAGAATATCAAACGCAACCTTCATTGTAACCCATACCGCAACTTACCGCCCGATGTTCACTGTCGCCCTACGGTCGTGTTATGTCGTCGATAACGCCGTGGACTCCAAATAAAATGCTACGATTTGTATGGCTGCAATGTTGGGCCTACGAGAGTTCCGGGCGTTTTTGTTTTCTTTAAGCGGCTGACCAGCAAAACAACCGGCTCGTCAAACCTATTCTTTTGGCGAGTCATCACCACAGAGATATAGGGTCCGGACGAATTCAAATATCGCGAAATGAAGGCTTGTGAAAAGACCGCACTGTCAGGGCCTCGATCTTGAGCAGATTGCTACGTCGCGGGCAGTCGCGGGTGATGTTATCGCGTTTCTGTTATTTTCTGATGAGCGTGTGAGTGCCGGTCCGTGTTCTAGGCACACTCTGTTTTGGACGCAAGTTGGAGAACGGCGAGAAAGCTGAGGCAACTTTTATAATCGCTAGTGATCAGAACCAGTTGCTCCTTTCGCCTTTTGTAAAACCTGTTAAAACACAGCCGGATTCGTGTTCACAAATTTACAGAGTCGCATTTTCGGCAAGCACTGCGCAAAAGGTAGTGTTTGTATATCAGCCATATGTCTATATGTGCGCCCTACATTTAGTTTTCCCGCCATGCAAATCAATCCTTAACTCATCTTTGCCGTGCCGTACGACCACTCAATTCCTTCGGGTTCGGGTTACCCATAAGGTGCTGTCGAAAGAGTTAATCAAGCCGTGCGAAGGAGGAGCGCAATGAACGCGAAGCGGCCCCAACGCAGGCCCAAAGCACTCCGTGCCCAAAACTACCGTTGCCGAAGCAGACGACAAAAGCCGACGGAATGCGTTCCGCCAATGCGCCCGCCCGCGCACGGGGAACGCCGGCCGCTTAGCCGCCGGACCATTCGCTGCGCCATCTACATTGCGCTCCGCGAGCGATGGCCATTAAGAGCCCGCAGGAGAGAGCGAAGTCGGCGCTCCTGTTTATATTGCTCCGTGCCTTGGGCTATGCTGGCCATCCGTGCCTTCTCCGCCAATCGTCGCTTGTGTGGAAGGTCGGAGCTGATCAGCAGCTCCACCCACTGCTCATAGGTAGGGTTGGGGTTAGGGGTGAGGGAAGGGGATTGCTGGCACTCCCATACAATGTGGTACAGGGTGCCTGGGGGGGGGGCGCAGGATTTGCATGTGGCAGGGTATTGGGTGGGATACATGGCATGTAGCAGGGTATTATGTGGGTAGGAGATTGTCTGTAGTCGCCGGAAGGTAGTAGCTTCATCGCGACAGAAGTTCGGGTGGGGGAATGGGTATTTGCGACGGTCGTTCCTGTAGTGGGCGATTATTTCGGCGTATGTTTGCAGCGGGGTGAGCTGAACTGTTGCTTCCGATGAGGGTTGGTGGCCCTCGTGGGAAACGGCCCGGTGTGAATGAGCGCGGGCAGCGGAGTGTGCCGCTTCGTTACCCTCCAGGGATTCGTGACCTGGAGTGCAAATTATTTGCAGTTGTGGGAGTAGTTTCGTTTGTTGCAGAATTTTCAAGGCGGGTTGTGATATGCGTTCTTTTAGGTAGCTCCTCCAAGGGGCTTGGCAGTCAGTAACAATGGTTAAAAAGTCTTGGCCTGTTGTGGGGGCAAGGGCAATGGCAACCTCTACAGCTGTTTCGGCGGAGTTGGTGAAAACAGACACTGCAGTGAGCTCAGTTCCTCTGGCATTAACCACGCTGGCGGCTTGTGCGGATTTGTGGGGGTATGGCGATGCATCCGTATTTCGTGTGCAGGGGAGGTGGTGGTATTGATTATAAACGGTGCGGGATCTTGCTGCTCGGCGTGCTTTGTTGTAGTTGGGGTGCATATTTCTTGGGATTGGAGCAACGCGAATGTTTTGTCGTATAGACAGAGGTATGCGAATTTTCTGGTCGTGGTTGGGCGGTATAGAGTATCAACAGCGTTGCCCTACCCGTTGGAGTTAGTTTAAGCGTTGCCCTACACGTTGGAGTTAGTTTAAGCCGCTGTATTTAAGAACTGTGGTGTGCCTCTTTTATTTCTTCCCTTGTGTTGTGGACGCCAAGCTGCAGGAGTTTAGTAGTCGCTGTCATGGGAGGGAGACCCAGGGCTGTCTTGTATGCTTCGCGGATCGCTGAGTTAACTTTAAGGATCTCGGCTGGTTTAGGAGTTAGATATGGAGCACCATAAGCTATGCGGCTGATGAGGATGGCTTGTATTAGGCGAAGCGTGTCGGTTTCTTTGAGGCTGAAGCGACGATGGTAGACGCAATGTATGAGGTGCTTGAGCTGTGCGATGGTCCGCTGTAGGGGGAGGATCGTTTGGGAACCTGAGCCATCCTTTGGAATGGTTAGTCCCAATATACGTTGGTAGGGGACGTTTGGGAGTGACTGGTTGTTGATCTTGAGTTCCGGTTTGGGTATATCTTGCGCGTTTCTCCTGGTTGTTCTTTTGCTGAGTGTTAAAAGGGCCGATTTTTCTGGAGCACATTCAAGACCGCAGGCTTGGAGGTATTGCTGTGTTACATGTATTGCAGTTTGGAGGGCCTCTTCTTGGGCACTGGTGGATACTGTAGGGGTCTATAGTGTCAAATCATCTGCATACATTTCATGTCGGAGGTTGGGGATCACTTCCTGAAGTGGTGGGAGGTCTTTCATTGCGATAATAAAAAGTAGTGGTGAAACTACAGAGCCTGGCGGGGTCCCCTGCGGTATGGTTGTGAAGGTGTCCGAGCGGAGGTGTCCAATGCCAACTGTGGCGGTTCGGTTGGTGAAGAATGCGGTCACATAGTTGTAAAGACATTGTCCACAATTGATTGAGCTGAGTCTTTGCAGGATGGCCTGATGTGTTAAGTTGTCAAATCACCTTTGATGTCTAATGTAAGAATGGAATATTTACGCTGATTTGACAACTTGCTCAGTATATCTTCTTTCAGCTGGAGTAAAATATCCTGAGCGGAGAGGTGCGGCCGAAAACCGAACATTGTGTGAGGGAAGTAATTGTTGTCTTCGATGTGGGGTGAGAGGCGATTGTGGACCATATGTTCGAAAAGTTTTCCTACGCAAGATGTCAGGGAAATAGGTCGGAGGTTCTTGGGGTTAAGTGGCTTTCCGGGTTTGGGGATCAGTGTTATGTCTGCGTACTTTCATTGTGAAGGCAAGGTGCCTGCGATCCAGTGTTCGTTGATGTAGTTTAGTAGATTGTCGAGGGTTACAGGATCCAGATTACGGAGGAGTTTATTGTGAATTTTGTCCTTACCGGGGGTAGTGTTCCTGGTGAGGTTGTGCAGTGCAGCTTCCATTTCAGTTATGGTGCAGGGTGCATCGAGTTCTGCGTTGGAGTGGCCGGTATATGGTGGAAGTATAATGGCAGGCTGTGACGGCGGAGCTTCAAGGGGCCGTTATAGTTCTTTTAGCAGGTCTTGTTCAGTCCCTGGGTGGTTGTGAATGCGGCGTCGTAGTTGGTGTGCTGTAGACGCTTTCGATTCTTTCGTACCCATAAGAGACCGAAGTAAATGCCAGGTGCGGCGGGTTCCAAGATTTCCTTGAAGTCTGTCGCTAAACTGCGTTCAGTTTTGCCGACTTAGTTGGTGAGCGTATCTTCCTGCATCTAGCGTGATCTAGGCTATGCGGATTCGGAGTTTTCGATTCGTTTTCCGTTTTTTCCAGCGTTTGAGCAGTCCCCTACGGGCATCCCACAGGTGGCGAAGGTGGTTGTCTACGACAGGGTTTTCCTGTGTGAGTGGGAATTACTTGGTGTGCTTGCCCATTTCTGTAAGTAGTGTGGCCGTCCAATCTTCCAGATTGTGGATTGGATCCGTGGGGCAGTGGTCTCTAAATTGCTTCCAATCGTTGAGTAAGGCGGTTCCAATGCGTTGATGAGTTTTTTTATAGAAAGGAATTTGTAGCTTTATTATGTAGTGATCACTCTCCAGCGTGTCTTCCAGACACGTCCAAATGCCAATCTTGATGTTGTAGGTGAGTGTTAGGTTGGGCGAGGTATCACGGGACACGCTATTTCCAATGCGGGTCGGGGTGTGGGTAACGTTGCAGAGATGAAGATGATTTTGTTGGATGGCTTCGTATAGTTGACTGCCTTTGCGGTTGTTGCGAGAATATCCCCATGCCGTATGCTGCGCGTTTAAGTCGCCTAAGATTACTAACTTGTGTCCTCTAGTGTACTGCCTTGCTTGCTTGATTAATCGGTCAATTTCAGCGAGTGGGGCGGTGGGAGGGCTGTATATGTTCAGAATATAGAGACTAGGTAGAGTCTTTTTCCGAGGGAGTATATCGACAAAGGTGTAGTCAATGGTTGTAGGGAGAGAATGAAGCTGTGCTGTTTGGTTGGTTCGTACGAGGATGGCTGTTTGTGCTGTGGAGTTCGTGGCGTATGTTGCATAATCTCGAAGAGTTTCTGTGTGTCGGTTTCTTGTAAGGCGATGACATCTGGAAAATGTTGCTGGTTGAGGGGAAGAAGTGATGACTTTTTGGTGCCGAAAGATCTACAATTCCATTGTCAAAGTATTATGGAAGGTGGGGATGTTGTAGGTGCATTAGGTGGAGGGGAAGGGGTAGTGGGAGTCGCCATAATTTAGAAGGGGGCGAGCTTTGCCGTCGATCTGGAAGGTAATGAGCGGTGTTTGGGTTTCTTGTGCTTCTTCTTTTTGGTTGCATTCAATTGCACAGAGACGTTTGTCGAGAACCTGGATTTCGGATCGGAGTTACGAGACCATATCAAATATGAACCGCTTGAGGTCGTGTATAGTTGCAGTGGAGGCGCCGCCAGCGCGAAGTGAGGTAGACGGTGTGGAGGATGCTGTTTCGGAGAGGGAACTGGAATGTTGTTGCATTTCAGCTGAAGGTGCAGAGTTGTTAGCAGGGGGTGTGGTGTACGACGTACATGAGACTGTGCTTTCTTAAAAGGAGGAAGATTGCCGTTATTTGGGTGCGAAGTTGCTCCAATTCTTGTTCGATGGTGGCGAGGTGCTTTGTATTGTCAATGAGTTGAGCGCGCAATTTCGCGTTTTATTGTTCAAGCGCGGTGTATCGGGGGTCATTTATGAGCGTGGGGGTTATTTCAGCGTGAGTGGGTAAAGGTGGGAACTGTTCTAGAGGAGTGGGTGATGCAGCGGCCACAGCTGACCAGCTCACATGGGCTTGGGCAGGGTGCTGCCGTGGTGCTTGCGGAAGCGGTGACCGTTGCTGATGGCACCAGGAATATCGATGCTCTTGCTCGGTGAGGGCCCGCTCCCGCAATCGAAGAGGTGGAGGGGGGGGGGCGCAATTTCTTTCGATACTTCCTGCTAGCTGTAAGGTAATTAAGTCCACAAAGTTGGCACACTGGTGTGCAGTCGTGATCCGGTGCGGGGTTTTTCGCGTGGCACTTAGCACAGGTACATGTGTCCGGGTTTGGACACACGTTTCGCCGGTGGCCCAGTTCACCACACAGTGAGCAACACTGGACTGTCGGTCGGTATGGTCTGCAGCGCGTAAGCAGGCCGTAAGTTTTATGTAAAACAGCACGTGCAGGCCTTCAAAGGTGATCACTGCAGAAGTAGAAGCTCCCAGCATACGAGCGTCGATGATTCTCGGTCCTGTGGTGGCTATGATGTTGCTCAGCTGTTCTTGGGTAGTGCCTTGGTCTATGCCATGGATAACTCGTCGAACAGTGCCCGGTGGCGGTTTTAGGTATGCCAGTACTTCGTAGGTTGCAGTGCCAAGCTGTAGAGTGTTGATTTGCCGCAATGCTTCAACGCAGGCTTCATCAGGCGTGCTGACTACGACGAGGTTCTGCTGCGCTTGCGGTTGCGTTGTAACTCGGGCGTGAAAAATGCGTTCGGGGATTCTGCTAGCTTGTAGTATGCTTTGCATAATCTGGCGATCCTGCCAGGCTGCAACACGCAGACCCCAACGCGGTCGGAATATAATTTTGTAGTCGTTATCGGGGAGTCGGGGAGAGGGCGGAGTGCGAACGGTAGTCGGTTGCTTACTTGCTTTTACGGGGTGGGCCGGTATCATTGCTCGTTGCTTGAAGTAGTGCCGTTCTCGGAGTATCTGTTGCCATCACGGAGCAAGAACAATATAGGAGGGGAAACGAGGCTTCCTAACGCGGCCAGATAATGTCACAAGCGCTCGTCATACGTTAAGCTAGCGGCATCTGCCGCGGGTGAAGAAACTGCGGGGCTGCCGCTTTCGGCATTGCACTGCACAGCCACGGAAAGAAGTGCGGCCGGTATCATTTCGTCCATCAGGTGCCGCTACCCTTTCCTTCATCGTCGCAGCGACAAAGCTTTGCAGTCCGCCTTGGTTTTCATTGTGACATTATCGGGTCGCTCGCCCGCGCTTATGGCGATGGGCCGTTTCGCCTCCTATATATTCTTGCTCCGTGGTTGCCATGGATCGCTGCGGGGGATTGCTCGGCCGCTGAGTGAATCGAAGTTCATTGTTTCTTCCACCGCGATGCTCGGAGCATGCATTTGATGAGCTTGAAAGGATATGAACGGAGAGGCAGCACATGCCGGCTGTACCGGCGCAGCAATGGTGGCCACGCTAGGCGGTGGCAGGCCTAGCAATGGCCATCTGGCAGTCGGGTTTTGAAGAGACGATTATGGCCAGTTGGTGTTCTTGAGGTCGTAAAAAAAAGCGTGACGATACGTCGATGGTGACGTTAAAAGTACGAAACAGTTGTTTCTGAGCTGAACCAGCTGTTTGTCAGCCAAAAACAAGTCGAAAAGCGGGAGCCCAGGCGAAATGCATGAGATCAGCTTGCCCTCTTGCGGAGAGTCCACTTCAATTACATATTGAAAAAAAACAACCAAGGAAAAAGCCGGTCTCGAACCACTGACTTTGGGATCTAAAAGCTAAGACGGATCCTTTACACTACAACGACAGACTCTTTGGCCGGTGCTAGCCTAGTGTTAAATATAGGAATGTCGTCGGACGGCACTCTAGACACTGGGGTGCATTAAACCAATGAGGAAAGGGAGGAAGAAGAGGCCTAGCGCAAGGTGCCGCCGCATTTCAATCAACAAGGTACTTGTGTCACCATCATTGAAAATAGCAATGCGCAAACGGCCTAAGGTTGCAAACGTTGTCCCCGGAAGGTTGCTTTATTCCATACAGTTTGCAATTGCCCAAATACTTCAGACGAAAATAGCCAGAAAACACCAACAGAGTCGTGTGAGGAAGCCCTGTCCGGCTCGGACCCTGAACAGCAGCTGGCGCTGCTTTGAATGGCCAGAGCTGGCCAAAAGCTTTTGGGGTCCTGGATTTCAGATCCCACCCGTGATCTCTCCTCCTTTCCCTTGCCCTCTTTAAAAATAACACTTACTACAACTACTAGTGTTACAAAAATAAGACCGCGACGACGAGGGGGAAGAAGCCCACGCTGGAGAAGTACTGCTTTGCAGACCAAAGCTCCCCAGCAGCATTTCCAGGGCCTGCTTTCGGGATGGCCAGGTGACCTGCGGCCGTCGGACCGTCGCCCGAGCACCACGTCGCCGCCGGCCATGCTAGGCCGTGGTGATACCTACATCGGCATTGCACTCATTTGTTTTGGCTGCCCTGTTCACAGCCAATTCCAAAAGCTCGCCTGATCATCGCCGCTCTCTGTGAATCGCCTGCCCCGCTCAGCGCTCAAAACCCTTAAAAACGTGTCTCGAGCCACCGACCACCGGCTACTTTCCGTGCGAGACTTGCTACATTTCTAATTTCTTTGAGACTAGTCGCCCCATATCTATTTAGGGCATCGTTTTTGCTGTACTCTGCGGCTTAGTTTTGGCTTTACCTGTCTTCATGGCATTGACGCTCGGCCCTTGAGTGTGGTCTGTCATAAATGTTAACCATACTCGCTCATACCAAACCCTGTGTTCTATCACTCATGCCTGCCTCCGCGCTACTGATCTTTGCGTCTTTCGAACATGGACATAATCACACTGTTGACTTAGTGCATGGTTTACTTCACCATGTGCCACATAAACGTACCCACTGTGGTGGCTCTGTAGCTAAGGAGTCGTGCTTAAGCTGTCAAGGACGCGGGTTCAATTCAGATCACGGTGGCTGCTTTTTAGAAGCGGGCGAACAGCCAAAACAGCCCTGTGTCGAGATATCGCCGCGCGTTATAGAACCCCGGGTGATAGAATTAACCCGGAGCCCTACACTACGGCGCACCTCATAGCCCCGGTGTAGCTTCGGTGCGTTATTCCAAAGAAATGTTTGAATTTTTTTGAAGACATCGTCAACAAGCTAATTTTATTTTTACTTGTAAAATATCAGTAAATATTGCGTTTCTGAACCAACAATACGCCTGCTGCGTCAGTGCAGCTCCAAGTGGGTTCGCATGAAGGTGATGACTTAGTGTGGTAAAATACTCAGGACATAGTTCCGGTTTATTGCCCAAGACTAGTTACGCACGAACTATAAGACGTCGCCAGGTGCACTGTATATTGTTTTTGCACAGGGCACCTAATACTATCACAAAGCGTCAATGTACGGCGCATGACTGTGGAGAAGGATGGCGATTTTATTCATGGGCTAAATATCTTATCGACTATAGTTCGTTTCCCAATTTTGGGCCGCACAGCCAAAGGTACCAGGTGTGGCAACGCAGTTTTACCTGCACATTGCAAGGAAAGAATGCACCTTCGAGGTCACAACGCCTGTTTAAAAGGACCTTTCGCAGGGAATGTTGGTTACAATCTAGAACCGTGGTTAATAAGACAAACACACAAGAAAGGCGACGAGCTCCTGTCCACGCTTATTTTCTTGTGTTGTATCTATGATTGTAGACAATGTCTTGTGTAATTTTTGTTCAGCCGGCCTCCGCAGAACTTGAGGTACGTGCTTAGATACGGTCCTTTGGTGGCTTGGTTAAAAGCCGTGTAACATTCATAGTAGTGCGTAACACAACTATCTAACACCCGAAGTTTTGCATTCCGGATGTTTCGTATGTTCCATTCGATTATAAGGTCTTACGCAGAGCAGTGCTACAAATTGATTCAGGCAAGAGGTGCTGATTGTTAACGTGTGCGTAAAGTTCGTACACGGGGATGGATTTGTTGTTGTATATTAGAAAAAAACAGGTCACTCTCCTAGGAAATTCTGCCGTGATCTTTTGCTGTGTTCTGCTATGCCTGCTTTGGATTTGTAAAAAGAAAAGGCGTTACAATATCTTCTTTGCTTTCAACTCAATATAATTTCGTACAGACGTACAAACTTGCACATTGCGCATACAACCACATACTTGGAACTAACAATTGAAGTATTGCTGCAATGCGATGGAAAACTAAATAATATAAAGAGTCTAACAATGTATCTGGAAGCATTACCTACACCTTGACCGAACCAAACCGTTACCATGAAAATAGGTGTGTTAATAAGATTGCTTGTAATCGAAAATTGCGCTAGTGCATGAAGTCAAGCTCGTACTTTACGTTTCTCAACCTTCATAAAGCTTAATTATCTTCTCAACGGGTGCCCGGCAAACGTGGCATTGCTGGATTTTTGTCGCGCATTCCTGGCATGTGCCGTGTCCGCAAAGGAAGGCCACCGTCCGTTCTTTCTCCATGCAAATTGCGCAGGCAAGGCGGTCGTTGATCTCTTCCTGCTGCTGCTCTTCTTTCGCAGTGCTGCAGTGCGCTTGTTCGTCGGACGGCCCTTGTGCTGAAATGTTTGTACTCATCAGTCAGAAATTGCCTTCCTCTAGAAACATATATGAGCTACGTAACAGGACCGTGTTTTGAGGTGGTTGTAAGCTACTTAATGGTGCCATGCAGACAAAACACAACTTTGGTTCATTCGAAATATTGCCTCGTTAGAATCATACTGACAGCAGGGCTAACGCACACTTCGCTCAAATAAGCTCTATAATGAGCAAACAAGGGAATGGCCATGCGACCCACTAGCTCATTTCCCGCAGCAGAACCAGTGATGTCATATGTGCCCAGTTGTGAGATTGGCTGAGCCCGGCAAAAGCAAACGCAAATTACTCAGGGCTCATAAGGTTGTCGAATGAACTGTCGTGACCATAATGTAATGCATATTCATTTTGCAGCAGTAAGAAGGGTGCGTGAAACACCATAAGTTATGAAAGTACATGTACACATAAAAGGCTCGATGAGCACTGGTGTTGGTAGTGGACGCACTATGCTTGTTTTAGCGGCACAGCAGTCCACCGCTTCGGAGTTGTCTTACACGACACTGTCCGATTGGCGTAAGCGAGGTTCCCTTGCATGACCCTGTTTGTCGAGCATACCCCGTAAGTCATAAAACAAAAACTTTCTACCGTAACACAAACTACCCAGGTGTAAATACCGTCAAACACAAAGCAACAGCGGACAACGGTCCGTGCATGAGTATGGTAGCACCATCTGGGAGAACTGACGGAAAGCAAGGCTGCAGAGGTGAATGCCGCATTGGACGTTTGTTTGAATACGCGCCGTTATTACTTCATTGCAGACGTCACGAAAACACACGATTTGGCGGGAAAGTCGAAGTTTTGACCTTAATTGATTTATTTCTCAGTGAATATGGCATCAGTTGCTGCCGGACAACTGCTAGGGGAACTATAAAACACCCAATCTTTCGACGAAAACAAACTTTATTTTTGTCTGCATGGCGCCTTTAACCGAATAGTCATGCGAAATTGTTACAAAGCACAATGTTTTATGTATTTTTGTATCATTAGGTGAATGCATTACTTGTAGTATGAAAACGGTTTTTCGAAACAAAAAAATAGTAAATGAACATAGAAAAGCCCTTATGGTACAACAAAAAACGAAATTGTCTTCATAATAAGTGACAGCTCAGGTGTTATGCAGTACGTAAAGGGGCTAAGTAAGGATCGGAGCAGCGATCATAGGATGGTTAGTTGCAGGTGAGCCTGAAATTCAAAAAAGAAAGAAAGAAACTCGGGAAAAGTAAGAAACCCAGTATGGAGTCAGTCAGAGCCAGGACGGAGGAATTTAAAATAACTCTCTAACACAAAATTCGGGTTCTCAACGAGGAGACCTGGGATAATATAGACAGGCTAAATGACAGCCAAAAACGGCAAAGAAACTCAAAAAGTAAGAAAACACGCAGGAGTCAAATGTCGTGGATCAAATTTGGTAAACAGAGCTTTATAAAGTGAATAACAGAAGCAAAACAAAGACACTCGTGCATATAACGTGGCAGTGATCGAGGAAACGCTGCAAATTACAGAAAGTTTCAAAGCAAATAAGTGGGCCCTCGCTAGCGGCAAAGACACACTGCACGCATTAGACGAGCAGGGTAACAGTACGCACAACATGGACGAGGTAATAAAGGTAGCTGGGCCATTCTACACGAGAATGTATGCCAGCGAGGTGACATCAGGGGAAATTACAGGGAATACAAGCTTCACTTGCCGTCTCCAACTTGTTACTAAAGGGGCAGTAGGAAAGGCTTTCAAGGACTTGAAAAGAGGAAAAGCTGTAGGCGAAGACGGCATAACCGTGGATCTTTTGAAGCAGGGAGGAGATATAGTACTGGAAAAGGTTGCTGTACTATTTTCGGAAATTCTTATGTACTCAAGAAGTACCCATAGCCTAGAAAAAAGCAAGCAATATTTTGATTCAGGAAAAGCGACGTACCGAGGACCTTAAGAAATTTCGGACTCATTAGCCCACTCTCAGTTGTTTACAAGCTATTTACGAAAGCTATATTTAACAGCATTGGAGACAACCTATATCTCTGACAACCCTGCGAGCACGCTGGATTTAAGAAATGGTATTCAGCCATGAGTGACATCCATCCTGATAGCAAAATACGCAGAATACACTAAACGCCTTTACATGGCATATATAGAATATGAGAAAGCTTTTGACTCAATAGAAACCAGCCGGCGTGCTAAAAGCATTAAAGGATGAGGAAATACAAAATGCCAACATTAAACTTCTAGACGGCCTATAAGGGATGTATGGCCAGTACAACACTTCACAAGCAAAGCGGTAAATCCCGTATCCGATAGGACGTAAGACAGGCGGACGTCATCTCGCCAAAAGTGTTCTCAGCAAGTCTGGAGGGCATATTCAGAAAGCTTGACTGGGACAGCACAGGGTTGAGGATAAACAGGGAATACTCGAGGTATTTGAGGTTTGCAGACGACATAGTATTGCTGAGTGGGACTACAGAACACCCGCAAAAATTGCGTGAGGGCAACAATCAGAAAGCATGGTCGTGGGGCTAAAAATGTGAGTAAATCTAAAGTAATCAGGAATAAGCATGCCAAACCGCCCTCTTCAGCTGAGGAAACGAAAAACTAAAACAAATAAAAGAATACCAGTCTTTCGGAGAGGTGGTTAGTGCTGTCCCCAACCACGGGAGAGAAATCCGACGCCAAATCAGTATAAGCTCGGGATCCCTTGGCAAGCACTCCCAAATATTCAAATGTAAGCTACCTCGATAATCACAAAAATCCAACCAGTCAGTAGGGCTGGTTATGACATACCGAGCTGACACATGGCGCCTTGACAGCAAGAAAGCAGACTTAGACAGCCTCAACAGGCCGTGGAACGAATAATGATAGCAGTAAACAGCAAACGAGTTTCATGGATCAGGGAACAAATTCTAGTAAACGATATCATAGTAAATGATATCATATCGATATCAACTGAAGAAAAAATTGGAATTGGGCTGGCCATGTCATGAGACCAACCGCCAACCGGTGGAAATTTAAGGTGTCACCGAGTGGATACCAAGAGATAAGTCCCGAAGAAGGGGCAGACCGTTAATTCGAAGGAGGGATGGAATATGGAAATTCAGTGGCCATCAATGGACTTGAACGGGGCAGGACAAGTAGTCAATGTAGGAAGCCTTAGCCCTGCAGTGGGCTTGACAAGGCAGTTGTTGATGTTTATGATAATTTGAAAGTGTCCAAAAACGTTTTGTTGATACTTTACACTCTGACACCAAATCATCCTAAAGGGAACCGGTTTTGGGTAAATTGCATTGTATGGAAGTCGCCATAGTATATCAGAGGCTACATACCGACTCAAGTTTGACTAAGGTATTTCTAGCACGGAACACTGCGGAGACAATTTAAGAATGAACAATTTCAATAACAGAGTATTCAAGGCTGGCGATATTCAAAACATTGCTCACCGCCAATGCTTTCCGTTGAACTTGAAGCGCCGCCTTCTGCCACAGCGGTACCATCTTCAGCTGTTCTCCCTACTGACCGCTTCCCAGCTGGTGGTTTACTAAAAAAGGACAAAACGTTACATTAGCAGAACTTATGCCTGTACGGGGGTAGAAAGTCGTTTGTGTGCTTGCCACAATACCAATATGCGAAACGAAACAATGTGATTATTAATGTGACTTGTGTCCCAGGTTTGAAGGAGTTCAGCGAGTTGATTCTCTACATATAATAAAGAAACACATAATTGCTAGAGAGAAAAAATAAAACCCCCGTTTCCGGGCATTTGACTTTTACAATTTTACAAACAAATGTTCATTTTTGGGCCTAGACCTACTTAACAGCATTTCTGTGGATCCTCACAAAAGACAGCTTGAATTGTTACACGTGACAAATGAATAAGTGTAGCGATGAACCCATGTTTTGGTGAACTGTGTCAAATGAGGACAGACAACTACTAAGGTCAGAAACAATAAAAGAACGACATTCAAACTTTCCTTTAGGAAATCTTTTTTTTTCAGAAAAATAAAAAAGAGGCGTAGCACTCAGCAAGCACCTCAGCAATAAAGTTACAATCATTGAACGAACGAAGTCGGCATTCGTGGGGGTCGGGCGGATAGAAGTTGTGCGGTTTCACCACTTCCAGAAGTTTGTGTATGCCTGGTTTTGACGGGAAGTATTTTTCTTTTTTCAAATTACTGGACCCTCCAAATCCTGTACAGCATCAGACTTCGCTTGGCTAATATATCTATCAATGTCCCCGTCAGTAGCTGGAATGAAATTTTTTAACACAAGACAAACGACCAAATTCGTATAACAATGGCCTATATTATGTTAAAATTTTGGGACACGATAAAATCTCCTGGTAGTGTCTATCATTCTCGAGCACTTCGCAGTGGCGCCTTTCGTATCTTCGGAGGAGCACTAGATAATCACACTTGCGAAGGTGTTTTTCACATGACGTGAAACGAAAAATGCAAGCACAGTGCAGACATAAAACTCATGCCAACTTGTCTTTTCTGCGCAGGTTTTGGTATTCAACCGTCTGAGCTGTGCGCCCAATCCTGCGGTTTCAAATTCGGCGCCTCGCACGGAGCGCAGCGGAGTGACGGGACTGGTCACCTACTGGCGTGCGGGTCTGTCAGCAATGCCAATCAAAATGTTTAGTACATCTGATAAAATTGGCGAGTGGCTTTCTGATAGTAGCTGCCTACTTCTCGCCTGCCGCGCTGACGAAAGACGTAGTACACTTCTTTCACCTCGCATTAACCCCACATCGATGTACTGGTCCGCGCAGAAGTAAATTAAGCACGCCAGCGTTGTTCAAACTGCATCGCAGTGCCGCCTAGAAGCGCCCACAGGAAGCGACGAGCGGCGAACCAGAGCTGCTTACGCACTGCCCCCGCCGCCCTATCTAATGTATTTATTCGTCGCTATGCTAGGATGTCTGACTGGGCGTGGCATTTTTCAAAAGACGCTGGTTACATTGCCGCCGGATGATATCTGCGGCAACCGTATCCGCCTCTTATTGCTTGCGCTCATGGAAGGTGCCCGCTTTAAAACGGGCCTTATTTCGCTCATTAAAGCACCCATGCCGCTGTCTTTCCTCCTCATGATTCGCATAGTATTGCCTGCCTCTCATGCAAAATTTTCAAGGGCACGCGCGTTTATTGTTTAACTTTCTTCGGCAGACTCCTGAGATAATCCGTTAGAGTTGTTACTTAAAAGTAAGCAATGCAACTCCGAAGGAAAGCATAATATCTGAAGCATGACCCTGAAAATGTGTTGGGCATATTTCGCGGCAACATTTTTTCGTTCTTGTCTATCATAGCTGAAAGACTGCACTGTGAAAACGCTGCAGGAAGATAATATAATGCCTCCCGTGAGCAGCATTTTGATTTTTGCGCTTTATTGCTAGCAACACGAGATGTTTTTAAGCGCACAGATTCCTCAAACTCATAGGGGTGGATACGGTCACCGCTGACGGCTGTGAGCGAGCGGCAATGTTACCAGTGCTTACGTGCAGCGAAAGGCTGCCTTTTAAATACTTTCACGCTCGGTGAGCTACGCAAACAGAGCGGCGATTACAGTGATCGCAATGGGTGACAGCTGCAGCGAGCACGCATCCCCGCAGGGCCGCTTGTTTCCCGTCGACGTTGTTATATGCGGCGGTGCGATGGCATAAGGCCACCGCTCCCGCGCCCCGTTTTCTTCTGATCACACCTGTATACTGATGGTAGTAACGGCGGCGTTGAAGGTACATATAAAGGCAAACAGGAATTTCCTACGAGTTGGGTGCAGGATCATTCCGTTCCACCAACGCCTACCAAGGCTGACACCAACTCGCGAAATACTTGTGTAGAGCTCGTGTTTCAGAACTAGGCATTCGTGCAGGAATTCGAAAATATATTTTCCACCACTTCATTCGCCGCAAAGCCTCCTTCGTGACGATCAAGGTCTTGGACAGGAGAGTTTCTTGACGGAAGAGTAATATGTGAATAATGACAGAGGCCGGGAACCATGCATATACATCTGTATGAAGTCTTTTGCCTCAACACATTTCCCTCATTCGGAACAGCCAAACAAACACGCTTATATTACGCATTAGGAACTACCGTAATCGTCACCAACAAACGGTGAGCATAAAGGGGAGTGCAAGGCTATCGTGGCTAGCAAAGCATCGAAGCAATGCATTCGCCACACAACTTCCATGGTGCTGAATAAGCGCATGAAACATACAGCAGGCGAGGATGCTTTTAACCCGCCAGAAATTCGATGGCGCTAGCACACGATGGCCGGTAAATTTGTTTTTTTTTTGTCTGGTGTTCGAGCTTGAGTGCATATGTCAATTTATGACCTGATTATTTTGAGTGCGAATGCACTTTATAAGCGACCCTGAATTCTGTTGACCGCCGTCCGTCCACATAGCAACAGCTGCGGGTGCGCGCGCTCCTAGTCTTCCTTGGCAACGGGGGGAGATGGGCGCGCGCTGCCTGGCCGCTGACATGGCACATACCCACGTGGGGGATTGGCCAGGAATCGGGCGTGAGAAGGGCTAATGCACCCGCTTAAAGGAGTACTGACACAAAATTTCAAAGCTGAAATCCGCTCTAGCAATCAAGTACAACGACAACACAAATAGGTGTCTGTGAATAAATGCATCTTTCTTTCTTTGTAGTTGTGTGTGTGTGTGTGTGTGTGTGATCTCTCTTTCGCGAACATTACCGAACCGCGCAAATTCAACTCCTGCATTCGCACTTTCACATTCTTCCCCTCGGGGAAATCGGGGAAATTTTTTCGCACAGTGAGTACTAAACAGGTTGTGGATGACATGCGGTGTTTACATTCTGAAGATGTGTGAAACTGGTTTCACAACTCGTTGTGGTCAATTCTAAACTGCCAAAGTGACAGACAATTACGCAATGGCAGATTTACTACCGCAGAGTGTGACTTAGATAAAAAAGTTCATCACCTTACAAATAATGCGCAACATCTGCAGCCCAGATTAGGCATGAAATGTGAGCTTAAGGTCCGAGAATTCCATCGAGCCATTGTTTGTGGTAATATGCTTACACTGACAATACACATCCACATTTCCTAGAAATGAAGCAACACACTCAGACTAATTCAAACACCCAACACAAAGTTATTTTATATATCGTGAATTTTAGAATGTACTCAGCAAATGCAATAGCTACACTTTCCCGTCGTGGGTATTAAACATTGCGCACTCTCCTGCCAGATCTTTCTCCTTCCTGAAAATCAAACCATGTCGAAAACTCTAGTCATGGGCATTCATATTATTGGGCAATAAATTGCGTTCAATAATGTCAGGACAACGGCAGTGACTGCTTAAATTTTACTTCTTAGTCGTGCAGGGTGCATCAATGGCAATGTTAAACTCAGCTAAAGGGAACCCAACCGTAAATAATACCTGCAACGCTCAGAGCAATATGTGAACTCTACCGCAAATATTGACGAAAGGCGGCAGCGTTCTGCCACACTTATCCGGCAACCCCCTCTCCCCTCCCTTCCCTTCTGTCGCTGCTCTCCTGCCTTCTATCTCCCATATAAAATGCCATTGAAGTTCGATCAGCTCGATCCAATCGTTAGGATGTCTGCATTCCATTGTTCTTGCAATAGCTCCAGTAGATATATTTCAGAACGCAGTTGTACAGGGTGTGGTTTACATATATCTTACTGGAAGTTCATACGGGTAAAGGTTTCCTCGCATTTTTTATGTGTGCGTACAAAAAAGTCACTGGCCTTTAAAGCGCCACAAGGTGTTGGAACACGAAGTTTCCGGTGTGTGTGTGCATTAGCTGCTGCCAGAATCAAAGTCGTAACCTGTTCAAAACGTTGATTTAGACCTCAATGTTACACTTCTCAGCACTTTGGTGTGCTTTTAAAGTAGAACGGTGAATAATAGGCATAATTTTTAAATTAAATGGGCTCTAGATGTGGAGCAAGGTATCATCATTTTGGTATTTATTTGAGTAGATTAGTTTTTCGAAAACGCGTGGCGGAAGCGAAGTCTGCCTTGCATTTCACTTGGACAATAAATAATGTTATATCATCCGGAATCTTCAAGAAGCTCTTAGCTCTCGTCGGACCGTGGGTTCGTTACAACGATCATGACCACGGAGCAAGTGATCACGACCAATGATCACGCGGCAGGCGACGGGCCGTCGCCGCGCGGGCTTATTCCCGGCCAGAAGCAGCCCACAAGCGAGAGGAAGCGACGACGACGAAAGGCATTGGCAGCAACGCATTACTGTTTTTCGTTTGTCGCTGTCGCCCACACTGATTGTTGTACCCATTACATTACTTTTTTCGCGTCGGTTGTCGCCGTCGCTGCATGTGGTTATTACCCCTTTAAAGTTCGAGTGTTCTGATCGTTAAATAACGAGCCTATTGGTTCTCATCAAATGGTGCGATCTGCAGAGTGTATGCCACGAAGCGTAGTCGAGAATGAAGAAAACAGTAGCTATATGACCCATTCGCAAATTTTCCACGCTGGACTTGCGAATGTTTAATGTGCCCTACGTTGCAGTCGGCTGAGGACAAAATCCAATGCAAATTAAACAGGAATTATAACCTTACAAGGAGTTATCTGTACTTAAATTTTGTGCAATATTTTTATACCGGGAACGATAGCGGGGTAAACAATGGAAGCTACGGACGCGTAAGCACTCAAGGGTTTGGGGCGCAGTCCGTTGGCAGACAGCTGTAGGGCGCACTGTTTGACATGACATTGGCCAAGTGGCACAATGAGTGTGGCTGCATCCAAGGTCACCGCACATTCGCATCTTGACTGGTGAATGCGACAAGCAGTGTTGCATTCCAATACGGGTTCAGTGCGTGCTCTCGGCGCAAAAACCTATCACCCAATAAACTTCATTTAACGTTGTTAACCTCGTCAGTTTTTTTTCCTTCATCATCATCATGTAATGATGATGAAATAAACGTATTGTACATAGGTTCAAGTACTCCGCCTGAAAAGCAGCTAGTAAACCCCACGAGGAGTGTTTCGCCTCTCGTTTTGACCGCCACGCGCTACTCCTCGGAAGTGTAGCCCAATGCTTCCAAAGGGAGTGAAATATGGGACAAAAGTTTTTACTCCTATACAGAGTGCCCAGCACTCCTCGACTTCTTAGTGTGTAGCGATGACGTGTGAGCGGAAGAACCTTCGGACGGGGCTTTACAGGGGTCTGGCACACTGGTGAAGGGTGCGATGGTAAAGAAAACTAAAAGTCCTTCAGCAAATAAAAAAAGATTCTACCTTCCCAATCTTGGGAAGTTATAATATACACCAGTATTTTATCGTTTTGTTTCCGGGGAGTGAATTAAAACTAAACTAGGAGAACGCTGAGCCTCTCCGCCATGTATTTATGTTTTGCTTAAAATACGCCCGACATTCTCCTTTGCGTGAGTCATATTAATGTGAAGAATTGCACTCCGCGAATTCCAGTACTTTGGATTGTTTTTGGATATATTTGCTTAATGCTGATGCTTTCTTTCAATTTTTAAAGCGACAGATGAACTCAGTCAGAGACAGACTCATAGAGGCAAAGGCAGGCAAGCAAAAGCTTTTGCTCAGACAGCCTAAAAAAGTACAACCTTCTTTAAAAAACACTCTAGTCAAGGGGCGCTCCGAAATGAAACAATACTGGCAGCCGTAAATGGAGTTGAGAGAAATTTGCTTTTTCGAGTATTTTGGACGGTAAAATTGATAGGGAACAGTATTCAAAATCGCGATATTTTTAAATTTCCCCACCCAACAGAAGAACTCGATGATACAAAGTGTCCCAGGTATGGTTATTTGGGAAATAAAAGCTTCGGAATTATGCCGGCTATTTTCATGGTCTGTTACAAGTACATTTGCAGATTTGTAGCAAACACTTCGCGCTTCTATTTACTGTCAGTATTTACGCACGATATCAAGCAGAATTTTACTTGCCTTGTTTTAGGAGCCCACTTTAGAAGAGTTCGGAGCACAGGCATGGCGTCAGGTATACTCAGAGGAGTAAGTCCCTGAGAGTTCTTCATTTTCAAGGAACTACCATTGCTGATGAAAAAGCAGGCTAGGGCAAGGCTGGTATCGATTTCGCCTTGTTGGATGCTTCGTAGTTCGGTTGCAATCTGTTTAAAAAATATATAAGAGTATTCAGTCGTAAAACAAGTCGGAGATGTATTCGTCTGATAGAATAAAGTATTGTAATGAACTTCCTAATATCCCATAATTCAAAGAAACTGAATTTTTGTGTGCGATAAATATATTTTCCATTTCAAAATCTGATTACAGCAAAGTGGATTACTGAGTTGAGCATTGTTTAAAAGAAAGCTTGTCTTGGAAGCCACCCTGCATTGTTTTTTGGGGAAATGTTCGAGAGGCTGAAATGATTTTGGAATACGGTCATATCCATTCTGTTACCTCAAACTTTGTCATTAGCTTGCGATGTATGCTGAAGGTTCATTATTATGGCAACCAAAAGTTTGCACAGGCAGACTGGTACAGTTTATTCTATAGCGGATACCACATCCTTAAGACTTACCTCCAGTTTTGTGATCCAGAGCTTTAATCAATCTGCACCTCTTTCTAAACCGTTCAACGCTTATCATTTTGTAAAACGGATACGCAAGGTCAATTACGTTGTTATAGAAAGCTAAAAATGAAAATTTTTTAGAAGATATATCCTGGTTATATCAAAAGCGCTGCAAGCGATGCCACGTTTTTCATCTAGTTCTTTAAAACCCGTTGTTAGGGCCCAGACCTCTCTAGGTGCTCCGAAAACTGCACTTGGATTAAAGCCCTAAACAAATTGAGGCTGCACGTAACCAGCTTTGCGAGAATTGCGCAGACCTGCGTTAATGAATGACATTCGCGGTAGCTTCATGGTAAGACCCTACCGCTTTCAGCTTGGGCGCTACAGCGGGATTTAATTCCGACTCCTTGACGGCACGCCGGTTCATCAGGCTGATGTGCAGGGGTGTGTTCCCTTTAGCATCCTGCTTGTTCACGTCGGCACCAGCTGCAACGAGAATTTCGATGATCTCGCAATGGTGTCCCATCAAACAGATGTGTAGAGGTGTGTTCCCTTTAGCATCCTGCTTGTTCACGTCGGCACCAGCTGCAACGAGAATTTTGATGATCTCGTAATGGTGTCTCATCAAACAGATGTGTAGAGGTGTGTTCCCGTCAGCATCCAGTTTGTTGACATCAGCGCCGGCATCAACGAGGACCTTGACGACGTGCTTATGTCCGTGTTCTAAGGCCAGAGAGAGGGCCGTTCTCGAACCTTGCCCGCACACTGCGTCAACTGCGATACGACCCTAAATTTAGAAAAGAGAGAAAAAGAAAGCGTGGTTGCTCAAAGAATCTCGACGGAAACATGCTACTCCGCGGGGAAAGAAGGAAACAAAGGGGCATGTATACAAGAGGGCCCAAGAAAATTGGGGAAAGATGAAAATAAAATGAGAGAAAAAAAATCAGAACTTTGCGAGTGTAGTTTGATCAAGCCGTGTGGAGATTCTTCTCTAATTATTTTAGATCATTGCAGTGAAGTTTATCTCGTGCAGATGATTCAACAAGGCTGGTAGGGCTTTGCATGTAGCTGATGAGTACTTCTGCTAAGGAACTAATTTTCTTTACAATGCGATTCCTTGCTTGCATATATGTGGTTCACTCCTGACTGAGTGAAGCAAGTTTATTTGAAAAAAAGGTGATGGTGGTAGGGAATAGAAGATAGGAAGAAGAAAATTAAATGCAATTCCAACGGCAACTGTTACGGGCTTTGGAGATGCGCGGTTATCGCACGTAGGCTTCGTGGTTGGCCCATGTCGACTAAAATTTGGGTTCATAAAGTACAACTAAAGTTACATAATCAATTATGTTTAAAAAGTTTTAAAGAAGAATGAGCCAGGCTAACAAAACTGGAATATCTTTGCCTATCTAAGTCGAATAATTCATAATTGTTGCCGATGGCACACGTCTTTGTCTGTTACGTGCCGATGTCAATTAATGGTCAATTGACAGGCTAGGAGAGGAGGCGTATCGGGAGGGATACAGAGGGACATGGGGGCAGGGAAGCAAGAGGATCGCAGGGGGAATTGAAGTAAAAAGTGTGCTACTCCGTAACCTTCACCCGGATGTAAAAGAGAGGAGGCACTTGAAAGAATGGTGAAGTGAAGAGTCATTTAACATTCGATATGGGAACACAAAGTAGGAGAGGAGGGTTAATCGGCTATAGCGAAGGTTGTTTTCATTATTTATAACAGTTTAACTCGCCGACGCTACATAGGCAAGGAGGTGCCCCATAATGGAAGCATAAGGATTAATTTTGACCACCTATGGCGACGGGGACAAGAGGCGGAGCAGGAGGCAGGAAGACGAGTGTAGCAAGAGGTGAATTGATTGATTGTTGGGTTTTACGCGCCGACGCAGCGCTAGCGATGAAGCGCGCCGTACTGGAGTGCTCCGGAATATTTTAACCACCTGAGGATCTTTTTCGTGCGCCGAAATCTCGTACACAGGGGAGTTTTTGCTTTTTGCCTCCACCAGAAAAGCAGCCGCCTCGTCCAGGAATCGAACCAACGTCCTCGTGCTCAGCAGCAGAACGCCTTAACCACTAAGCCAGCAAAAGATGAAGAGGAGGGCGCAGGGGGATAGTAACAGAAAAGAAGAGCGGGAGAAGAGCATAGAAAAAACTTATCGAAGGCGTTGCGGAAGAGGAAACTGGGAGGGAAATGGGGAAATTAAAGTAAAGGAGGTGGAGACCAGCATTTTGCGGAGGGCATAAATAACTTGTTCTATTAGGTGGACGAGTAGGATAGCGTAAATGGGCATTATGAGCGAGGTGTCGACATATAAATAGAAGATGGAGAATGAGCGATAGCGAAGATAATTGGTGTAGCAAGAGGATCAGAAGATACAGCTGGGAGGGCAATAAGGAGGTGTTGCAGCACGAGGCAATGAAAACGCCGAGCCTCAGAAATACACATATTTAGAACAGAAGTCGGGTGCTGACGGGACAGTGGCAGCTATGCCTGGCCGACCGCTCAAAGTTCCTGGGAGCGCTTCGCTGCACGCGCCACGGGGCTCGGTCAGCGAGCCTCTTAGTGGTTCTTCGTCGTCTTTGGCAGTGCTGCTACAGAAGGAGCCATGGAATAAGCTGGAAGGATACTTTTGGGGGCTGTCTTGTGGGCTTTGGTGGCTGCTGCGGCTGGGGTGGCTGGATAGGGTGAACCGCAAGTAGTATTGGAGATTCGTCTGGTTGTGCATAAAGCGGCTCCTCAATGAAAGCTGGCTTGAGACGATCCACGGTGAAATGCTTTCCACAAGTGGTTTCCACACCGCGTCACCGCGGACGAGAACGTAGGGGGCGTCTCCAGCTCGGTGGGCACATGAGGATCCGCACGTTGCTGGCAGAGTGGTGCGGGTGCACAAACGGAGCAAAACGAATCTCGCAGTTTGGTCCCGTAGCCGGTGGGATCAGGGCACGGTGATGATTCTGAAGCATTGAAAAACTCCCCTGTCAGGCGCAGCGGCGCACCAAAGACCATCTCTGCGGGGGTGCAGTGCAGATCCTGTTTCAATGTAGCCCGAAGACTTAGCAAAACCAACGGAAGGGATGTGGACCAATGGGTAGCGTCTGGCTGTGCCCTGAGTGCGCTCTTGAGGGAGCGGTGAAAACACTCAACGAGCCCGTTAGCGATGGGGTGGTACGGTGTTGTGCGGATGCGGAAATGCCAAGAAGGTTCAGCAGGTTATTCAAGAGTGCACATCCGAGCTGGCGACGTCGGTTGGAGTTGATAGTTGACGGAACACCATAGCGGGAAACCGAGCCCGCAACGAATGCGTTGGAGATGGTTTCACTACGAATTTCGGGAAGAGGAAACGCCTCGGGCCAACGCGTGAAACGATTGACGCAAGTTAGTAGGTAAGTGTTCCCTTTTGAAGGAGGCCAGGGCCCCAAAATACCTACGTGCACCTGGTCGAAGCGCTCAGTTGGTGCCTTAAACAAACCGAAACAGGCCTTGGTGTGGCAGTTAACCTTTGACTGCTCGCATACGAGACAGCAGCGCATCCACTCGCGTACGTCCTTGTCGATGCCCGGCCTAACGAAACGCTGCGTCAGCAGGTGTTGCGTGGCTCGTATTCCAGGGTGCGATAGTCTATGGAAGGCATCGAAAACAATGCGCCGGAAATTCTCCGGGACGATTGGACGCGGGGAGGGCGTGGAAGCGTCGCAAAGCGCGGGGACAGCGCGCGGTGGAATTGGTACGTCACGAAAGTGCACCGCGCCCAGATTTTCGCGAAGCGCTAATACTTCGGCGCCATGTTGCGGCACTGGTGCGATTGCGGTGAAGTCAATGTCAGCCGAGTTGTGGGAACTGGAGATTGAAGCGGTGACGCGAGAGCGCATACGCGGCAGCTTTGTCCTGCCCTTGCACGTGTCATATGCCCGTTGTGAATTCCGCGACGAAAGACAGATGGCGGCTTTCACGAGGTGAAAATTTGGTGGAGTTCGACCGGATGGCGAAGGTCAGAGGTTTGTGGTCCGTCTGGGTATAGAACTCTCAACCCTCCAAGAAGTGCCGGAAGTGACGTACCGTCATGTAAATTGCAAAGAGTTCTCGTCCTAAAATGCTGTAGCGTGACTCCGCGGCTGACAACTTACGGGAAAAGAAAGGAGGGGGCTGCCAGGCATTGTCCACCAACTGTTGCAGGACAGCTCCGACTGCAGAGTCAGATGCATAAGTCATTAGGCACAGCGCAACTCCCTGTACCGGATGGACGAGAAGGGTTGCCTGCGACATCTTGGTCTTGACATTCTCGAAAGTGGTTAGTGCTTCTGTAGATAAAGGAGTGGAGATGATTTTGGTTTTTTTCCTTTGAGCATGTCTGTCAGAGGCCGCAGGAATGCGGCGCAGTTCAGGAGGAAACGGCGGTAAAAACTTAGGACGCCAAGAAACTCGCGGAGCTTGCGTATCGAAGATGGCTGCGGAAAGACTTGGATGGCTTGTACTTTTGAATGCAAAGGGCGAATTCAAAGGGCGAACATTCAAAGGGATTTGCATTCAAAGGGCGAACGCCCTTTGAATGCAAAGGGCGTTCGACCCGGCGTAGCTGCCGCTGGCCGGTCAGCTCCTGACTTGGGTGCTAAATATATGTGTGTTTCTATGGCTCGGCGTTTTCATTGCCTCATGCTGCCACAGAGGCAAGTTGGTGGAAGGAGGAGCAAAGTAATAGGGGGCGGGGGTGCGGAACATAATGCGGGAAAACGAGGGCGAGGTAAGAAGGATATTAGGGTAGCAAACGTGGAGGAGACAACATTGCAGGATAGAGGTTATTTTGGGAGTATAAAGATTGGAGGAAAGGGGCTAGGAAATGGGGAGAGAAATATGAGGATAAGAAAAGAAGGAGAGGCGAAGGACGGGAAGGGAAATACTGGAGTTCCGAAGCGAACTTGAAGTGTAGAACGCGGAGGAATAAACGGTTCTGAAGAGGGGTGGGAGATAAATGTAACGTAGGTCATGAGCAATAAATGGAGGAGGGAAGAGGGACGAAGGGGAGGGCAATGCGAAGATGGAGAAAAGAGGGGCGAGGATGAGGGTTGCAGTTTGACAGAGAGAGAGGCGTTACGTGGCGGAAATTATGTTATCTTTGTACACTCCGTTCAATGTAAAGCATGCAGCGCTGAGAAGGCTGGAGAGCGCAATAGGGCGCTTGTTGCGACGAGAAAAGTAGTGCACGAGGCTGATCAAAGCTATATAATTGCAAGAAACTGAGAACTCAATTATTCTAAGTAGAGTGTAATGAGTGTTGTGTGAACAGACGAAGATTGCGTACCTCGGCTGCCGGAATGTTTGGGAGCATTTTTGCATTCATGATATTTTACGAGCATAGTTCGCAAATTGCGCAAAAGGTCCAAGTGGTGTGTAGTTAGGAATGCGCCGAAAATTTGAGCAAACGACCCGCCCAGTTTTACTCCTTCATTTCTGCCTTTCCCTTCAGGTATGTAGGAAGCAATATTGTGTCTTCCACTATTTTCTTTTTTTGCCTTTTAAGGAGGCTCAATAAAATTCCTATAGAAAAGAAAACATGGACTCTGCTTGGATAATCGGACCTTCAAATATGTTCCTTTCCTCAGCGCATCTCATACTACCTATCCACGGCGCAGGGCGGAGCGTTACAATTTTTTTATTTATTTTTGTGGACTGCTTGTTTAGCTTCCAGTGCGTTGCACGCTGTTTTAAACGGAGTGTACGTCATTTGCAGCCCAGCACTCAGACACATGCTTAACGGTTGAACAAGCCCTGTACTTATACAAACTTGTCGCTATGCTTGCCGGTTCGACAATTTGCTGCCCATATGCCCCCCCCCCCTCCCCACTAACTTTCTGTTCCCGTTTTTACAATTATTTCTCACGCCATGATATCGTCCGATTTTTTTACATTTAACAAAACTAACACCGGTACGTATCTTTTGATGGCGCGACGATAGCATACTAATTGTCATTTAGATCGTATCTTTTTTATAGCAGCTAGAAATACCAATATCAACAATCTTTTCCCGGTGTTTAACCGAATAGTAGTACATTACAGAGATGAAATTCTTAAAAGCACGAACGCATAACGTTTACAATCGGTCACTAAAACTTAAATTGCATATTTCTAATTAAGGTTTTACTGTTGAAACAGACAGGTACTAATCTGGGCCCAAGCACTCAACAACCTATCTTTCTACCAATATAACCCTGGCTGAAAAGAATACCAGCCCTATAATCCTCCCTAACATGTGCACCTACGCCCACAGACTGCGCAATAGAAATCACGAGTTTGAACATAAAATGTATGTTTAAGACTCCAGCGAAAATATATGTTCCGCGAGGAGCTAACTCCGCATGATAAACCACTACATGAACGCACACACCTCCATCTTATTCCTCATGAAAGCAGCGAGATGGGAGCGGAAGAACGGGGGTGAAGGGAGGGAAGACAAGAGAAGCAGTCACGCGCCACAGCTGCCACACGATGGGCGTCTTTTGATGTTATATGACGGAAACCGAGGAGATATGGGGCAAGTTAGTTTTATATGCACTAACCTCACCTTCACTTCTGGTATACATAGGCCAAACACAATTCTTTTCTCTAAGCACACGTATACTAAAAAATTAAGTTCATTCACGCTCTATGGAAAAGCATGACAGGAGAAGCTGTGGTGCGCAATGCTGAAGTCGTTTAGTGGCTAAATGTCATATAATTGTTTTTCGGAAAGTTCTGGTAACACAACAGTTACAGCCGCTTTCTGCTACAATACTCTCCCTGTAGAGAGCCTTGTATTTACAGAAGGCGGAAATTTTGTAACGTTTACAACTTCCCCGTGAAATAACTAATCATTACAAGTAAATAACACTCGGCTAGTGATAGAGTCGTCTCAGCGACTAATTGCCATATAATTTGTTTCTGGATACTTTCGGTATCTCAACATTTAAAGCCGTTTCCTGTAGTGTTTCTCCTTCCGGAAATGGTCATGTTTCATTGTGCAGCCCTGAAATCGGGAACGCCAGCTTACAGGGAACAATCTTGCGTTCCACATTGGCCCCAGATTCCACCAGTAGCTCAACAATGTCGCTACAACCATAAGTAACCGCCCTGGCAAGCGCAGTCGTCAAGTCGCGGCCACACACGATGTCCAAGTTACAATGACCCTAAACATGTGATGATATTTAGAATACTGCGTGCGAGGGCGATAATTTGGCAAACACGTGCCGCTGCTCTCTTTCGCCGAAAGGAGAAATGAGTATTGCTAATAAAATTCTGAAAGGCACGGCAAAGATATCTTTTTTACAAGAAACGAAAACAAAACAAAACAAAAATAAGCATTCCACTCGCTAAATAAAATCGTTGCATGTCGTGAAATATATAATTATTATTATGAATTTTTTCGTATTTTGAAGCTATCCGTAATTCCACAGATGTGGCTAGAAGAATACTGCTGAAAAATGTTATTTCGGGTTTTTCTTTACAAAACAGTATTGTGCACTAACTCTGTGTTCAAACAGTGCCTGGTGCTGCACACACTTGGCCGAACATATCACATATTTTAAGTCTTCAGCGCTCTAATTTTCCAAAATGCACTAATTATATGTAAAGCCAAACGACTGTATTACAACGTCAGACAAAAGGAAAGCCCAAGGAATCTTATCCGTCATACCTGAGTCAGAAGTGTTTTCACGATATCGTATAGGTTTTTGGTCACAGCCATATGTAGGGCAGTCACGTTCTCCTTGTTTTTCTCATGAACGATATCCGTGCGGATTTGCAGAATTTGTTGCGTTGCCCTGTATGCAATGAGAAAATAATCGTATAAACAAAAACCTGCATTTTATAAAAACCTGCAAAAAATGAATTACTGGACAAATGTCGTTATCAAAGTTTTCTAAGTGACAGATGCCAGCAATATTGTACCTTAATATAGAAATACCTTACGGCAACAGACACTTATATTACCGCTTTTCGAACCTGTCGGAAATACTTTGTCCTTAGAGCAAGCACGTGGAAGTCGCTGTGGTATTAAGCCGCAACAAAAGAAAGCACATGGAGGGTCGTATTATGTGTCCAAGAACCAAGAAAACACAAATATCTTTGTAGGAGAAGTTTAATGGTTGACCATTGCAATCTTGTTAGATAAAGCGATAAAAGATATAAGTATAATTGCGGCGAGGAGTTCTTCTGATTCAGGATTGCGAGAAACCCCCACTGAAAGGTTTACCACTCCTTAGCGGTAGTGGCAGCGATGCTGGTGGTTTTTACCGTGTTGATAGTTCAAGCAGATATTGACGAATTTACAAACATGCCTGATTGGGCGAATAGAAAAGATTCACCTATACATTGGGTGTTGTTTGAGAAAGGTCCTGAAAATTTTCCTAGATATTAGACAGAAATAAATATCCCCAGAAACAGAAGGAAGTGGTTTACTAATGTCTAGCACTCGTCCGCCGCTTGACTAGAGTGGGAATTGTTTAGCGCAAGATTTAGCTATGAATATCGACGTTGGGTTATTCTTTCTCTTTTTAGTTTCCTTTTGCTTCTTATCGACGATGATGCAGAATTACACCATTACACAGATTCGGCGCGTTTACTTCCCCAATGGTGTATTTTTCCGCACATGCAATAGGTAATGCAGGGTTGGTCCCTTTTCGTTATATTTACAGTTATTGCCAACGTTCTTTCCCACACATTTGAGTTTTGTCTTAGTTTTTAGTTTTGTCTTCGTTTTTAGCGGACATACCTAAGATGCATATTTGAGATTTGTTCGGTGTTTTTGAGAATGTTTTATTTGTTCGTGTTTTCTCATTTATTTCTTTTCCAAAATTCCCTTCTACCAATTATCTTCGTTTACGTTGTTACAGTGATCAAATTTGTTGCTTCAGTTAATTATTTATTTTTGTTGAAATGCAGGGCAATAAACGGTTTCTCATTTCTGATGTTTTTATTTGTATTTCAAGCGCCTTTTTGCCGGCTTTTTTGTTTAGTCGTCGTTTTGGGCGTACAAGTATAAGATGCAAATTTTTGATTTCGTCTGTTCGCTTTTGCAAACTTCTTATTATTACTATTTTTTAATTTTTTGATTTTTTAAGATTTCTTCGACCAATTGTCTGCATCTACGATATTCTGGCGATAAAATGAGTTACTTCTAAATATTGTGATTTATGCGCAAATCAATTGCATTACACGGTACTGGCGATGAGGTACACGGCAAAGTGCGCTACGCACTAAAATGCAGAACATTTGTCATCTAGATAGATCGGAAACTTTGTGTCCCTGGCCACAGGACGCAACACAAAATGATCCTTGAATGACACACAGAGTAGCTGATAGTCTACACTAGGAGCGCGTAATTGAGTTTGAAAAACACTAAGCGTAATTTGTGTCTGCGACATTTGGTTTGTTTCCCTTTTTTACAGACACGGCAAAGAAAAAAAATAGCGGGAAATGTACATTAACGTGAAACCTTGGGAGGGCAGAAGCATGCAGTGTATAAGTGTATTCAAAGATTTTAAATGTCTCTCTTGCCATATGGCGCGCGATGATTGGGCGCCGTAAAAGCGATGGTGGGAGGAGCAACCGTGCTCTTGCTGAGGCGGTGGCAGCCTCACTTGCGTTGAACCGGATTTCAGCAATTAAATGAGATACAAACTGTGAGTAAGTTGTCTTCGTGGCATCCGCCGCAACAAGCTAAGAAGTAGCAGGAGGCGCTGGAAAACGAGTGTACTAGTGCGTTCTCCTAGCAGCGGCTACGTCCTAGCGCGAGTCGTTGGTAAACGAATGTCCTGGTGTTTTTGTACCGTGACTGCATGAGAACACGACGACCTGAGACAACGACAACATGGGACGCCGGCAGCCCGAGCTCCTCCGGCACTTCGCCCCTAAAACTGAGGGCAGCGGGAAAAAAGCATTGCTTAGGCACTACTTTACAGGCCTCGCCACCCCTTCTTGTTGGAAGTAATCACAATAGGAATAGCAAAACTGCGAATACACTACAAAAAACTTCTCAGCATTATGAAGCGATAAAAAAGAACACATCTTCTTGAGTGATTGGCGTGACAGAGAGAAAGTAGTGTTTACTACAATGACAAAGGAGCCTAGACGGAGACGTAGTGTGCAAATTATGAGATAACGCCGTGTAAAACATTACGCAGACTGTATCTAGCAAACATGAACCATAATTTGTTCTGCATTTGAGCCGCATGAAACTGTGCGGATTTCTTGCGGCATGGGCTGCCTTATGGCGGTGGAGTGTAAGAGAGCTGTAAATATATTTTTCATGTTTTTTGACGTTTTTGTACGGACCTGAAAATTTATGCAAATGGTGACCTACGGCATGCATGAAGAACAGCGCAGGTCAGTAAATTTAGCTGAGTAAACGTGCACAGAGTGATTGCAGTGCGGCCGTCGACTTGAAATATAATGTTGGAGTATTGTAATAAAGGGACCCTGCAACACCTTTTCAAGTTTTTATTGAAATATTGGCACCAAGAGAAGACGAAGAGGACGAAGTTGTGTGCGTGTGCGTGGCTTTGCTTGTTGTGCGTGGCTTTGCTTGTTGCTTCGAAGGACACCATCATGTAAATATATCGCTTCCCATTCAACCATTATTGCTGTCATTCGCCCTGCCGCCAGGTAACATTTTGGTGGATCGTGCGGAGTACATCCCCATACTGACACTGAAGCATTGCCCGCCTCTGCTCCTGATGCGTTTTCCTGAGGGTTCCTGGAATGCGTCGGCTTGCCCCAGCCCCGGAACTTCATGGATACGTCCACGTCCCCAGCCTCGTATCCCCAACCGACGAGCCGCCGCGCCCATCCGAGAAGTAACCCGCCGTGACCAGAACCAGAACTGACGACGATGCCGCTCCCCCGCCCAGTACACCGGCGCATCTCCAAGGGCCTTCGGCATTTCAGCGGCATTGACGGGGATCACTGTTCATAAGAAGTGATGCATCGAGCTCATCCCCTACATCCATGGCGGCATGTACTTCCTCACTGTTTATAATCATCTCAATTTTTTATTTTGCGTACTCGCCCATCCACTGCGCCCTCGACCGGGACGGTCGACGCATCGACGCGGGGTGCCTGTAACGAAGAGAATACGAAGAGGACGAAGTTGTGTGCGTGTTCGTGGCATTGCTTGGTGCTTCGATAAACGCCATCATGTAAATATATCGCTTCACATTCAACCATTGTTCCTGTCATTCGTCCTGCGGCCACGTAACAATATTAAATGCTTGAAGAACACAGTCACCCAACACACCCAGTGCTTAGATTATGGGGTTGCAAAGTACCTAAGCCAACAACTACTGCTGTATGCTCATCAGATAACTTGGAAACTCTCTCAAAAGATTCTTCTCTCTTTCCCGATCTTGACGTTTTTCGACGGCCCGAACAACGCCGCCTGTATATTCATTGCCTAAAACGTGAGCGAAAAATGGCCAAACAGACACTCTCATCTTTGCTCTCTCCTACCCTTTCCTGCTCCGCAGCCTTCCTGAGTGCTTTCATGTCTGTCGGCCAGCGCCACTTCTCGGAAACTATGCAAAATAGTTTAAAGTTTTTCTAGGTTTCCTAAGACGGCGCTCCTACGCCTTCTTGTTTTTCAGCATGCTTGTCTGGCTTGGTCTATCGCTGATAAAACCACCTTTGCAACGGATGAAATATCACTTGTGCTGCCGCAGGCTGATGCCGGCTTTGAGCGCTTACCTAATTGGATCATAGCCCCCGAAATTTTCTGAGTGGCGCATACTCCCTGCGTCCCCTCCGCATTTTTGTCTTGTTTTGTCCCGGCTGTTTGCACTCCGCAGCGTTACGCGCTTTTAAAATTGAGGAATGCACTGTACAAGCGCCTAGACGCTGTGGCTGGATCATCTGGTGCTTATCATTTTGTTTTCTATAATGTCCTGAAATTTACAAGCACGTGATATTTTTGGGAAATAATGACAGAGAGTGAGCGCCTGGAAATAAATGGGCACGAGGTTTTTTCTTCCCTAAATACTCGTGAGAGAAAAATACCAGTAAAATTAACGCTGTACCATCCCAAAATATTGTTTTTTTATTCCATATTTGTCTACCCGACAATTATTATGTTCTTACACTATTTCGGTTCCGCCTTCGTCAGTTGTCGTTGTAAAAATGCAGCAAGTATGAAGCGAGCGACACGCTTAATGAGATCCTCTGTGAGCCCCAGAACTAGCGCCCTGACGCAGTTAAGATGTGAGCAAAACAGCTCTTGAAACCCAAACCGAACAGGCAAGCAGACAGACAAGTCGTAGAAGTGGATGCAGCGTTCGCGACTCACGAGCAGTGACGTAAGGCCGAATGTCCGCTGGCGCGGACCACATACCGGATGAGTGCCTGAACTAAGCGTCTATACTCTTCCAATTGAAAAGCGCGCGACGCGTTAGGCAATACTTATGGTGACGGCGTTGGCCGGAATTACGTCACTCGGGCCATGTAGCGTCTCTTGGCCGGTTTTACTTCAGATGCAGCAATGAACGCTTTCCGATAGCAACTTTAAAAATAAAGTGACAGAAACAAAGCAGAAATGGAAGGCGTATCTGCTGCGACGACCAAATCACGCAGTGCCGCTCCGTGCTAGGGATAAATGTAGCTTTCGCAGTGCGACCAGACGCGAAGGAAAGAGTGAAAACGTTTATCGAAAGCGTTGCAGGTTCTCTTTGCCCTACAAAGTATTTTTGGCGCATTCCTTACGGAAGTGGCAATTAAGTGAGTAAGAAGGCTTGTTTCCGCTAAGTGCATTTTTTCTTGGGAATTCCTAAGGTGGTTTTTTCAAGTCACCATGATGGAGAGAAGAAAACAAAAACGCGAAAAAGGACAAAGCTGAAACTAGTAGGTTTGTTGAGGCCGTTCGCTTTGAAACTTGTGTAGAGACATGTACTATGGCTCATTGGAATATTGGGAGAAGGCTAAATCTAAAAGTAGCAATCAGTAGGCCACAAGCAATATTCTTTCTCGCTAAATGTCTTCTAGGTTTCGGTGTAAACGCGAGTATGTGCTGAGTCGTAGTAGCACAGAAAAAATCGCAATGGGGACAGATGCAGACAATGAAAAGTCTCGATATCCCGGTAGCCACACTCCGGCGATGAAAAGAAAGCAATTTACGTTGTCATTCTCTCTTGTGGTGAGCCTTGTTAGGTTTTTTTCAAGCAGTCTCACATTCTGTACTTGGGATGTGATTTGGGTTAAAACACAGAAAATGACCTTATGTTCCCTCCGCTTCAGAACCCCTGGTTCAGAACCGATAGCGCGAAACGTTGATGATGATGATGGTGGTTTGAGTTTAAGGGCGCAAGGCCAATTAGGGTAAAAAGCGCCAGAGACAAAGTCATTTGCTGAGGACAGATGTGCAATTAAATACTAAATTGTCGAGTAAAAACAAAAGTGAAGCGAATGCTTGAAGTTGGCTGGTGTATAGGGCCAGTGTGATTATGCATGATAAAAAAGAAGCTGTAAAAGCTTGACGCCAGATAAAAACTGAAAAACACGCTTGTTAGAAAACATTGGGTTGTCGGCCAAGAAGTGTAATGGGCTTAGCGGGATGTGTTGTCTGTTAAGTTCAGGAAAATGTTTGCGTCGTGTGGTGTCGAGTGCGTTGCGTTGAATGAGCACGTCAACTACCGATAGGGCCTCTCCGCACCTGATGCACTGGGGACTAGAAGATCCCGTCAGCAGATACGAGGGCGTGGTATGGGTGTGCCCTATCCGCAGCCTACCGAAGGCGACTTCCGCGTGTGTGTTGTGTGAGTCAGCTGTGTACCGTCCCAAGTGTGGCTTTATTGCATGTAGTGTGTTGTCTGTTCACTCCAGTTTGTCTGCCGTGTTCTGCGCAAGTGTTGTCTTATGTGCTGCTTGAGGTCTGTATAGAGTACCGTTGTAATGTCTACAGTGTTCCTGAGTGCAGCAGCAGCGGCCCTTTTGTCTCCCAACTCGTTCACCGCAATCCCAGCGTGTCCCAGGACCCAGCAGAGGAGCAGTTGATGGTTTGGCATATACACAGAGATAATGGTGTTGAACAGAAGATTAACCATGTGGTTTTGTGGGTGTTTGTGTGATGATATTGCGCGAACACTCAATGAATCTGTATAGATGATGGAATTAGGAATTTGAGTTTCAAGAATGCGCTGTACGATGAGTAAAATTCCTTATGCTTCTGCTGAAAAAAATGGTTGTGTGTATGCTCACGGTTCTGGCTGCATTGAAATTCTGACCATGAGCAACGCAGGACACCATAGTGGAGGTTTTAGAAGCGTCACAGTATAATTCTGCACATGCGTATTTAAACTGCGGAGACAGAAAGTGCTGCAGTATTGCAGCTCGTGGTACCCGATTTTTGTCACGTCTCATAAAAGAAAGGTCACAGGACACAGGGCGCGCTTTCCAAGGAGGTAAAATGTCTGTAAAAGATGATCTGTACACATCTAAAAACGAAGTGCTCAGATCCGAGGCTCGCTTTCCCACTCTAAGTGAAAAGGGAATAGGAACGGTTTGGCGATTTACAAAAAGCAGAGATGTGGATGTATTGTTGAAGACTGGATAAAAAGGATGGCTATTCAGCGATAAATGTTTAAAAGCATAAAGCAAGTTCATGTACATCCGTTGGTTCTCAAGTCTCCACTTGTTACAGTCGACCTACATACTTTGGACCGGACTAGTGCGAAAAGCACCCGACGCAAGAAGTTCCAAGTGTAGCACTGGGTCAAGCATTTGCAACGCTGTCTTAGTCGCCGACCCATACACCACACTGCCATATTCCAAACAAGACCCAACCAAATCAGTATACAAGCTCAGCAGTTCTTTCTCAGAACTATAGGATTGGTGGGAGATAACCCTAGGCATACTCATTGTTTTGAGACATTTATGTTTAACTTCCTTGATGTGGAGAATGAATGTGAGTTTGCGGTCAAGCACAACACCTAAGAACTTGTGCTCCTTGTTCACAGGATTCGGCACGTTCTCATGGGTGATGTCTCGGTCAGGGTGGACCCCACGCTTTCTGTAGAACACAACTCAGGAACATTTTGCAGGATTAATTTTAAAACCATTCTTTTCAGCCCAGCTGGAACGTTTGTTGACACCAAGCTGGACTTGACGTTCACAGATGGACATATTACACGACTTAAAGGATATCTGCACGTCGTCTACATACATAGAATAAGAGATTGTAGGTGGCAATACCTTTCCAAAAGAGTTCATCTTTACTATAAAGAGAGTGCAGCTCAACACACCACCTTGCGGCACGCCACTGTCATTTTCCTGCACGTGAACGTTTCAGAGTGCACAACCGACTCTCACTTGAAACGTTCTCTCCGTCAAACAACTAACAAGGCTGTTTAACATGTTAACAAAAACACCGAAACACCGAAAGCGGTGTCGTAGGCGTTCTCGGGGTCGAAAAACACAGTTTAGCAATACCGCTTATGCACGAAGGCATCCTTTATATATGATTGAAGAGCTACGATTTGATTGTTCGTGGATCGCCCCACCCTGAAGCCTGCCTGGCAGCTCTCGAGAAGACCATTGTACTTGAGGAAGTACACGAGCCTTCGATTTATCATCTTCTCGAGAAGCTTGCACAGGCAGCTCGTCTGGGCTATAGGACGGTAACTTGAGGGGGACGACGGGTCCTTTCCATCCTTCAAGAAAGCCACTACTATGGCCTCCCTCCAAGATTGTGGAATGTGACCCGAACTCCATATTTTATTATATAGATGTAGAAGTGCTTCAAGTGTGTCTGCGTGTAGGTGTTGTATCATTGCATATGTGAAGTTGTCTAGGCCTGGAGCTGAGGGTTTACACGTGCTCAAAGCAGCCCTCAGCTCATGCAGTGAAAACTTTCAGTTATAAGAAAATATTGACCTATTGTTATCTGGTATAGGCTTCTTTTCTGCCGATTGTTTGTGTTTCATGACAGTGTTTGTGAACTGTGCTGAACTAGACACGTGTTGGAAGTGTTGTGCGAGTGTGTCAGCCTGGTCTTCGAGTGTGTCCCCTGTTGTGCTGACCAGAGGCAGGCTGTGTTTGTTTTCCTTTGGGATTGCGTATTCTTGTCCATACTTTTCGTGTGTCTGGGTAGGAGTTTATTGATATTATGAAGTAACGCCAACTCTCTCGTTTTGCCTCACGGTGCACGCGTTTTCCGAACGCCTTGGCCCGTTTGAACAAAATGAGGTTCCCGACGCGGGGTACCGACGAAGGATGCCCCACGCTTTGTACTGGGCCTCTCGCGCCCGCCTCATTACTCAATCCACCACGGAATCCTCTGTTTGTGCAGGGCACCAGAAGCGTGGGAATGGACGTTTCGGTGGCGTCGAGGATGTGTGCCGTGCGGAGTTGGGTAGCATCTTCAATGTGTAGGTGTCCTCTGATTCTGTGTGCAGTTTGGATGTCTCTGTATGGATGTCTCTTGGATTCCAGTTAGATCTTGCTTCATTGAACCTTTTCTTGGAAGATTGACTGCCTGGGCCTTAACCTATATATGTTAGTGAGGTGGGGAAGTGGTCACTGCCAAATGGGTCCGTGCCTACGCCACACTGAAGACAAGGAAAGAGAACTGCGGAGCCAATGGCCAAGTCAACAAATAAGTGTGTGTTGTGTGCTTCGTTATGGTATGTAGGCTGTTTCTTGTTGTAAGACATGCTTCAGAGGCTGTTAACAACTTCTCTATCAGACGACCTGGGAATCTGTCCGAGAAGAGCCCCAAAGAGAAGTGGGTGCATTAAGGTAACCTGTTATGATGTATGGTTCGGGTAGCTGGTCGACCAGCGCCTCGAAGTCAGAACTCTAAAGTGAAATATTAGGAGGTACGCTGACGCAGCTCACCCCTTGTGAGCTGGGTCAGCGTACCTGCCCAAGAGGAAAGAGGCAAACCACTTCCGCACCACTGCGTAGGTGATGTTCTCGGTTATCTTAACATTGATTATCTGCTTTTCCTGTTTGAACTTTTCACATTTTCGTGAGTACGCTGCATGGGGTCCCTGGCAGTTGGCACAGGTGAAGGTTTCAGATTCACAGTTTTCTGGAGGATTGTCATGCTGGCCGTACTTAGCACAGGTAAGCCAGCCACGGCAAGAGTTTGTGCCATGCCCGAACCGTTGGCACTTCAAGCAGCACAGTGGGTTCGGGATGTATGGGCGGAGAGAACAATGTATGTAACCGGCATTTATGGATTCTAGAAGGGTGGATCGATCGAAAGTCAAGATAATGTGTTTAGTTGCAACCTGTTTCTCATCGCGGCGTATTGATATGTGCTTTTCAGCCGTGACGCCCTGAGCCTTAAAAGAGCCATGAAGAGAAAATACAACTTCTTTTAATTTGAAAGAACTAGGATTCAGTATCTCACTCAGCTCCATCCGAGCCACAAAAGATGTTTTTTTAACAAAAAAAGCAAGAAGTTTTTAAAAGCTTTCAAATTTTGTGCCACAGTGACGTCTTATAAGCAAGGATGACGTAATACGGGCCAACAATAAAATATCATTTTCTGTGCGTTAACTGCACGTTAGCGTTCAAGTGATGCGGTCAAATGGAACTAGAGGCCCCGTTACAGACGTCCAGTCATGTGTCGTCACGACAGGTCCGTTAGGCGGCCGCCAATCGCACAAACAAGGTTTCGTGACGTCATAGAAAAGTTGCGGGAAATTAGCTAGGGGGTCGCGACTGCTTCAAACGTTCTCTTTAATATCTCCGTTATTTGTTCGAAGATTGCGATGATATTGGTATCATTGTTATCGTGACTAAGCCGTCTTTCTAATAACCCCAACTTGTATTTTGTCTTCCTGGCTCCTTTGAGCCTTCCAAAAGGTCGGCATCTGTTTCGGAAATGAGATCCGCATCGGAGATCACACCCTGAGAACTGTTGAGGCTGATGTGGGGTGTGACCCTGATCTCCAGATCTGCTATGCGGGTTTGTTTCAGGAGGATTGTGGATTGCTGCTGAGTTTTTACTTCAGCTAGCACTTCACCAGTTCAGAGCTTTTTGCCGTCGTATGTTTTTCCGATGATACCTTCAAGTAATTTCGAAACAAGAAATACGGTTTCAGCGGAAACCGGCTTCGATATGTCCACAGATTCAATGATCACAAAAAAAGGTTAGTTATCTGGATTTGAACGCCATATAGAAGGCAAAGCAAGAAAAGAAACTTCGGTGCGGCCCCTTGTCAGGGACCGATCACGTTTGGGGGGGGGAGGGGGGTTGTAAATTTCATATGCTATAGTATAAAAGCAGGGGATGGGGGTACTTCCTTCGATCGGGTTACCACGATACCTAGAAAGGTCCCGGAGCTTCCTGCCTGGTAAACAGACAAGGAGCCCATCCGCCGTAGCTTGACCTGGGCTCCAACGGCCACCGTTTGAGGTTTCTGCCCTTCACCTTAAAACTCATTACCATGGTTGGTTACAGCGTGAGTATGGGGGCCCGGGGTCCGCGGTGTCGCCAATACCGTCACAAAGATTACTCAAGGTGCCCCGTTCGGGAACGAAACGTTGACATTTAACGAATACCAAGCTCCTGAATGCGATTTCTACTTAGGATGTCGACACAAACAGTGACAAGGCACCATGTGCTCATCAGGGGACACATCTTGCCGTGTCCGAGCATGGATTTCATTTTGTGTTAAAAGCACTTCAGATGTATTCACACATTCGTAAGTGCTTTTGTTTGTGAGTGTGCTTGTCAGTCTTTCAGCATGCACCTGAAAAATTAAAAACACATCGTTGGGGCTACTTCTGTGACCATGTCGCTTCAAGCCGGTATTCACAACCATTCAGAGTCTACACTTTTAGTGATGAGAATAAAACGGCTTCTTGATTATGACGCTGAAAACAGGTTTCCTTGCCGCAAGGGTCCGTAACTCCAGAGAGCGTTATGCTACGTTGGTGACGGTTATTTGGGTGCATATTTAAAATTGGAGGTACTGTGAGAAGACATAGGAAAAATACTAATGTAAAACTAGTTGACGCAGAGGGCCAAGAAGAAATGTCGCTACGATATGGATATACTACACATATTCACTGGGATATCAGCGAAGTCAGTGCCCGAATTCCCTTTCCTTGCCACAGAAGGATCTCCGGGCCTTTAAAAGGTAGTGCAAGTTGTGTTCCGGACATAATAAGATCATGCAGCCCTTAATCCCGAATATTCAGAATAATTATGATTAAAGGTTTAACGCGTCGAAAGTACACAGGTTATAACACGCGCCGCAGTGGAGGGCTCCGGCCCGATTTGACCACGTGGGGATCTTTTATGTTCGCCGAAATCTCGGACACACGGGCGTTTTTGCTTTTCGCCTTAATCAGAAAAGCGGTCGCTGCTGCCGGGAATGGATCCCGCGTCCTTGGACTCAGTAGCACAACGCCTTAGCCACTGACCCACCCAGGCGGGGTGACTATTACCTTTTCACCCAGAAAAGCTTTCCCGCATTAATTATAAAAAAATTATGTGGTTTAGCTGTGGTTAACCCTGTTGGATAGCGAAAGATTCACTGCCTTGGCTAGGCCAATTGTCGAGGTGTGGTTTCGCAGTGATATACCGCCATGTGTGCGATGAATACACTGCTTATTCATATTCTTTTTTTTTCGCCTCACGGCGTTCTTTAGGCCTCAGCGCTGTACAAGTGACCACCGCTGGATGCTCGTTTTCCTCCATCGCAGGCGGTTATACCCGGCACGTGGCCCCGGCTTTCCTTTGTGGTGCGCGCTTTTCGACTGCGGTGGCGACCTCCTCGCCTTCCTCCGCCAGGTGGCGACACGGGTTCTGCGCTCGGCTCTTCCCTCTTCGCCTATCTCTCCTATGTCGCCTACATGAAGGAAAGAAAAGGTTAGGAGAGGCCCTCACGTCACCTTTCTGAAGCCGAGTCCCGCCATGACTTGAGCCCACCGAGGTTAGCACTCTTTCCCATCACTCTTTGCTGTTTCCGGTTTGATAACAGCTTCGCGGAACGGGCGGCTTGCGAAAGCGAACGCAGACGACGGGAGCAGTGTTTGGGTTCGTACAACACGGCGGTGTGCGTTGCGTCGCAACTGCGAAGAATTTCGCTTCGCTTCACAATGAAGAGACGCAAAGCAAGCAAAGCAACGACTGTGGCTCTCGCCAACGCTGAGTGGGGAAGCTTTTGCCTGCAGCAGCCGGAGGCGGCGGCGGGTGCTCGCTCCGCAGATCTCGAGGTGACGCCAGCGCCGCTGCGGCCGTGATACGGGTTGCGGCCGCCTCCAACGGCGAAGCTGTCAAACTGACCTAATCTGAAAACGCTTGCCGTAGCGACTGCGCTCTGTTGCAAGCGTGGCGCGGCAGCCAGAATCAAAGCGCCGTAAAAAATTGTCCGTGCTATTTGGCCAAATTTAGCAGCCGCAGCCGTAAACAGCTAGGCAACGCTGTCTGCGGGCTCAAAGAAAACGACGTCACTTCCTCCACACTTTTTGAAATGCATTAGAATGCTAGGGGCCTCTCCTGAGTATTCTTTCCTGCATGGTCGCCTACCTCTCCCCGCCATCACGTCACTGCTCCGTGCCGGCGCTCCACCAGGTGGCGACACGGGTCCCCCGCATGGCTCTTCCCCTCACACATGTCTGGGCAGAAGAGTTGCAAGCTTGGCTAGTGGGAAGACGTATTGATGGAGGAAACCAGCACGGACTAAAAGACAAAGAGATCAACGCAAGTTGCAACAACTTGCATTTGGTTGAACGTGAATTGTATAAAAGGGCCCCCATCGTCCCATTTTGCTTCACACTATACTACGTGCAGCGGATATAAACCTAATTTTCCTGCAAAATATGTTTTCGTTAGGTGCCACAAACCAACGCCTTGGGAAATTGTGGAAGCGTTTTACATAGCAGAAAGGGGACACAGTTGCGTCAGCCAAGCAGACGTGCGTCTTCATCCAAAAGAGATTGCATATCTCGCGGCCCTTGACTCTTGCCGGTGTCTATTTAATTGCCTCCTCACAGTGACATTTATAAGCTTGTTTTGCTCATACGCAATGTTCTTTATTCTTTTGTGTTAAGTGTGTATATTCACACTTCTTTATTTTAAACCTAAGCTTTGATACCAGCGACTGTCCATGTGTTTCACTCCCTTTGTCTTTGTCTAAATCCGTGCTGGTTTCATCCAAAAATAAACCTATCTCTCTCCGCCATCCGGCTGCTGCTCTGTGCCGGGCGCTGGCGGAATGGGGTGCGGTTTAAGCTCTCAAGTTTAAAATGGATCATTTCACCAAGACTTCCCAAAGTAGTATTACCGCGGTTCAGTGCCCTTAGTTCGCGAATTTTATCAATGGACCGTATTAGTTTTGTACATTTTTTGGTTGTGTGCGTCGTCTGTACCGCCTTTGTAGTTGCCTGGTCACGCCTTGTGTTTTTCCTGATTTCCTTGCCCTCAATTTTTCGTTTAATATGTACCACTGTCCTTTCTTTCCATTTCATTTCCCGTACCCCTCCCCCCTGAGTAGGGTAGCCAACCGGAGAGTATCCGGGTTAACCTGCTTGCCTTTCCTGTACTATTCCTTCCTTCCTAATGAAGCTGTCGCTAAAAAACCTGTTCAGTATCGCCGGAGCTACGCAAGATGAAAAGTCGCTCATAATCTTTCCCTCAGAACTCGACCATGCACAAGGCGACAAAGGCTGCGTGCTCTCCGCTGGAGAAGGAGACAACTCGTCACGTTCTCTTCTTTGTCATTCCTTATATCAGAGGCCGGCGAGTTTTCTCTTTCGGCCTGCAACGTGTAGTAGTGAATTCCGGTGCGGTGATGGACAAAGCCGGCATTGCTGCCCGCTCACAAGTGCGTGCTAGGATGCTAAGGCATTTTTCAAGCAATAAACGCTTGTTGCGAAATGATGGTATTGAAGGTGAGTATAAAGTTTGTTACTCGCGCCCACCCGAATTCAAAAAAGGAAAAAAAAACTGCTCTACTCTATCCATAGGTACAGTCATAGACAAGCGGGATGCTCAGCGCCGATGACGGAGAATCGTAACCCGATTGATTGGTGATTGTAGGGTTTAATGCGCCGACGAAACGCAGGCGATGAGGCGCGCCGTAGTGGAGGGCTCTAGATAAATTTTGACCACCTGGGAATCTTTAACGTGCGCAGAAATCTCGTATACACGGGCGTTGTTGCTTTTCGCCTCTATCAGAAAAGCGGCCGCGCAGCCGGGAATCTTACCCGTCACCTCGTGCTCAGCAGCGCAACGCCTTAGCCACTGAGCTACCGCGGCGGGTAGAATCGTAACCCGAAATGCGAAAAAATAAATCAAGGCGGTGACCAGCAAAAACCATCATTATTTAAAAATGATGGCAACTGAAGAGACCGCGATTGATTTTCCTGCATCTTTGACAAAGATTCCCGAGCTTATCGCTTCACGTCCACGTGTAATATTTGGCCCAGGTATTGGTGCAGTGTAATCTAAATGTCTCGGAGGTTTATTTTTACTGCTCAATGTGTGCTGGTAGGTCCATTTAAACGGGAGGCAGTGCCCTGGCGTATGAATGGTACGGAGCGAATTAAAAAAATTACGTCCTAGAGGAAATAAAAATCACTGTCGAGAAAAAAACTGCCCCATCACATAGAACAGGAATTCAAGTTTTAGTACCACGTGCTTTTTATTTTGCAAAATTGCGTTATGTTTAGGGTTTAGGTTGTTTACGAATAACTAGTACACGAACAGGCTGATGATGATACCTGAGCAGGCTGCTGCTGCTGATGATGAGTACATGAATGACAAGGAGGAACCGTCCACGTTTCGAGCAGCGTTGAAACGGTTCCCCTCTGGGCATTAACACTATTTGTTTTTGTGACACACAAAGATTCGGCAATTAATTGCGAATAAGAGCGCAACCCCATTGTGGGTCATCACAACATCACCCTAAAATAATTTAGTTAAAGCTCTCGTATTTTGAAATGCATGAACGTTTTTCTTAGGTTTAAATTGGGCAGTTTCAAACTGTTCTTTGCGGCAAAACAGAAACAGCACAAAATAAAGCTGAATGAAGTGGCTGTGGTGCGATAGCACCAAGGAGGAGTCAGAGCGAATCTGAAGGCGTTACCTACACCTGATAATTTCGCAGTTCCAAGTAAATATTTTGGTGTAAATATTGCTATACTGCAAAGTGGTTCTTGTAATCTGTGCCACACGTACTTAGTTTGGCAGAAAAATGAACATTGGCTACTTTGCGCATGGTGCTGTTACCGTGGATTCAGTGGTGTGTGTGTGTGTGCATATAGCATTTGTTGTGGGCAAAAAAACGTCTAGTGAAGTTAACATAGTTACGTTCCTGACAATGTTTACGTCATTCTTGATTAAACCGACAGCATTGGCTGTTTCTTGTCAAGTATTGAAAAAACAATTTCAGCTCACAAAAAAACTCACGCTAGGACTCCACGAATGCAGTTGTAAGTTATTAAATTATGGCCAAAATAATCACAGTGATGTGGCCAGATAATTTATTAAATCACTAACAAGCATGGCAAATCGAACGGTTTTTGTGTTAGAAAGCAACACTGCTGCGTGGAAGACATTCTTAGATGAAAACACCTGAAACACATTTAATGTTGCTGAAAGTGAAGAATTGAAAACAAATGGCGAAAATTAATACATGCCATGAATAAGAGATTGTACAAAGTTGTCTTACCTAAAGTTGGCTTTTGCTACTGCTACGTGTAAGGGTGTTTCTCCCTCGTAGTTCTTGATCGCAACATTCACTCTGGGGTGCTGTAATAGCACACTGATGATATCTCGCATTCCAGCGTTGATTGCAGAATGGAGGACTGTGTCACCGGCATTGTCCTGTATAACAGGTAAGCTGTCAATTACACTGTGAGAACACACGCATGAATCACCGCAATGCCCTAATTACGAAAAAAGAAACCATCCACCTAAACACAAGTAAGAATTGCGGAAGAAAAGCTTCACCAAATTTGTACTCGAAGATGCGCTAATCCGGAACAGAAAAAAATGTAAAAACATTTCCTTTTTTTGGCTAACTAGCTAAAGCTTCAGATAAATTTAGCATGTATTCTTCCTCCCAGGTGCGTCTCTGCCACGTTGTTATAGAGTGGGAATGATATCATATGTATGAGCTGAAAGTGTAAAGTACATATTTTAGCACAACGCACAAACTTTCAGAACAACATGGATCAAGACAACATGGGTCAGCTTTACCAACAAAAACGCCACGCAGAAGAAAGTGTTATTTACATTTGAACTCTGATCCCGGTCTTGCAAAGAAATGTTTATTCTTTTATGAAGCTACTAGCAAAAATGCCGTTCCACGAAAACAAACCAGCGCAGTTACTGCAGGATGATTCGGCAGCCATATTGTACCAAGAACTCCGAGTTGGGCATGTAGGTATAGCTTCATGAGTGGTACAGCGTAAACAAAACTGGGGAAGGAAGGACACATGACAGAGCACGGAAAGGACACAAGAAGGAAAAGACACAGGAATAAATCGATAATGTGCAACCACAAACCCAGAAAGCGCATTCACCAAACATCCACTCATATTGGATTATAGTGCACATTAGCAGGCAAAACGTTTTATCGGAGATAAAAGCTACCAAGAACACCAGTGGGTAAATTAATACATTTTTCCCCAGAGAACCGCAAACACTGCTAGTCTGTCATATATGTTTCTTTGTTGCCTGGCGAAACACAATTGAGCCAGTGTCAAGCAGAAAAACAACAAGTGTGTTTATTGCGGATCAGTATTTAAAGGCGTAAACAGAAACGGTAAACAGACGAGATGTTCACAGAGCATGCGCGCTGACAAGTTCAGACATGGCACGCGTACTGATCGGACAAGATTAGACAGCCAACACAACTTCTTTTCTTTGCAGGAATAAAAAAACAATATGCCTTGGTAACCCAACACTCAGTTCGACAATCCGCGACAAGCGCCTTGAATAAAGTTGCTGCCGTAGGTTTGCCGCTCCGCGTGTCTTCTGTTACGTGTGGAGCTCCTCAGCCCTTGGATGGAGGTAGTCGTGCTTCGTGTGGGTGATTGAACCTTGACTTCGGCCTCACCGTTCAATTCTTCGTCTGACGAGCTGTCTTCAGAATTGTCGAAGGATTCTCCGGTGGCAAGCAGATGGCGTTGCGTCGTACAACGTGTTCCTTTCCTTTTCTGTGGTAACCGCGCACTACCTGGGCCACATCCTGTTAAATACATTTTCTTTCATTGCCAAAGTGTCCCCTTTAACACGAACGACTAGTTCTTTGTGCAAGGGTGGTGGGTATTTTCGCACCGGAAAGTTTCCTGATGCTTGTTGACAAACTGGCGTGCTGCTTTGTTGAAGACTGGTATTGGAGTCAGCAGTCGTCGCCATAGGAGCAGCGCGCCTGGTGACTGGCCATCTTTCTAAGGTCTACCTCTGTAATTAGGCAAACTGAGCCTGAAATCATTCATTCGTTCCGGCGTTTTTTTTAGAATCCTTTTAACGATTTGCGCAACTTTTCCTGCCAACCCGTTTGAGCGGGGTAACCTAGGACTGGAAATCGTGTGCTTCAAGTCATTTTTTTGCGAAGTTCGCAAATTCTCGTCTGCTGAATTTGGGCCCTTCATCTGTACATACGTCCATGGCAATTCCATGCCTCGCGACGATGGCGCTTAATTTTGAAAGGACAGTTGCAGAGGATGCGTTGCGCAGCAATTCTTCTTCCGGTAAATTGCACAACGCGTCGTATGCGCAAAGGTACGAGCCGCCGGCGTATTCAAACATGTCTAAAACGACTCTGTACGGTGCGTGCGGGGAAACAGGTCGCATCAGGACGGGCTTCCTTGGTTGTTTAGAGGCATACTCTCTGCAAAATGCGCACTTGTTCACTAAAGCATCAATGTCTGCGTTCATTCCTGGCCAAAGGATAGCTAGTCGAGCTCATAATGTCCACTTTTTAAGCCCAATGTGCTCTTCATGTATTCTCCGCAGTATCTCCGGCCGCAAAGTTGCTGGTATGACTACCTTGCAACCTTTGAACACCACTCCATTTACCTCAGTCAGTCATGTGAGAACTGCTTAAGCGGTTCTTCTATCGGCCTGCTCTCCCTTAATGCTTCGATGACGAACTTGCGATAACTATCATCGCTCGTTTTCTCCGTCAACCACGCTAGGTTCGCCTCGCTGACAAGCGATGCAACGACTCTTATGACATGGACTTCAAACCCTCATCACCGGTCACGCTTAGTAACAGAGTGGTCTTCGGTCCTGGGAGCGGCTTCCTTTGCAGCGATGATGTTACTAGAAACCGTTCAACCTTTCGTTTGAAGAGGCGCCAGTATTTTTCGATGTCGCCGGCCAGCTGCAAGTGCTTTGGAGGCTTAAGGAATTCCACGCCGGTTCTTCTAATACGTAGGGGGCTGGTATCATATCATCGCCTGTGACACAATGTTTTATTGCTGTCTGGAGAGAACCGAGCGAACCCGTTTCAAGCATAAAAAGAACAAGTTGGTTTATTACGAGACAGTATTGAATGGCGTGAAGAGAAAGGGGAAACAGACGAGATGTTTACAGAGCATGTGCGATGATAAGATCAGATAATCCACGTGTCGTGACCGGTCAGGATTAGACTCTCGATACAATATATAAACAAATGCGTGCTTTAGCCCTCCCTCTCGTACACAAACGCAGAGACAATTATTGGCAGGGTTCACGTCAAGACGCTATTTCGTTTTCCAAACTCTCAAGAAGGCCACTGCGAATACACAGGGATCACATCTGCTCCGTTTTTTCCCTTCTACATGCGACCTTTTAACCGTTATTCCTTCACTTGTGATGCGGGAACTTCCTAACGTTCCGACGAGTCTGGTGACAGCCCAGTTGGGATCATCGGACGTTCCTAGCGTATTTTATACGGTTTTTGCTTTCACTTGCCCCACGCTGGTTCAACTGGTAAGCCTCACCACGAGGCTTGGCGGTGCGGATGCCTCCCCGCCGCTTTGGCGCACCCCACCGCGCACATCTTCCAGCATCGACCCCTGCGACAGAAGCACTCGCGCGTCCCTTGTTGCCGAAATTGAGTACGCCGTCGAATGTATCGACGTTGACCGGCCTGAACTGAAACACCCCCGCTGGTTTACACTATGCCGTTGCCTTCAACGCAAGGGCCCAGCTGCCGACAATCGCACTCCTGATGCCGGCCTACGTGTTTCAACGATACCCAGCGAAGCAGGGCAACAACACCGCCGCCGCAAACCCAAATATAGAAAGCCTCCCGTCATTCCATTGCCGGAAAATGATATCAAAGTTATCCCCCACCCGCGAGGCGTAGTGGCCGTCGTCTCCGTCGACGCGAATACGCTTGCTGATATCACCATGCAACCTGCAGGGCTAACCCACAATGACGAGAATCAAGTCCATATCTAAGCTAAACCAAACTACACGATCATCAGCACCCCTCATAAGGAACGTGCCACATTATATACCAGCATCACGGCCACCGACCACAACGGGATACAATACCCAATTGGAGCCCACGTTTCTACACCGTCCAACGCCGCACTGGGAGTAATCTTGAATTTTCTAAGCACTGACAGGGCAGAGAATATTCAGCCCAGCCTCATGCACCATAATCCCGATCTACGAATTCTGGATGCGAAGAGACTGAACTCTTCAAACATCGTACAAATCTTTTTCGAAGGCACGATAGTAACCGCTAGTAGTAACCGCTGCAAGCCCTTCAAGCGAAAACCGGAAGCGAGCACCACGTGCTGGCGCACCGGCCACCTCACGGATGTGTGTCCTCCTACCCAGCCACCGCCTCGCGGTGTACAATGCGGACTCGCAAACCCACAGGACCCACACAAGTGTACGCCCAAGTGCCCTGTGTGTTAGGACACCCACTTAATGGGCTGTGCTGAATGACCGGGCAGCTATTAACGACGACGATAAGCCTCCACATCTGCTCAATTCACCGCTACGGGCCAGACATCGACGTATGGAGCCCTACAGAGTCAGTGTGAGGCTTCACAATCCCCTGCCTTCGGGAAGCTCACGAAGCAGCAAGACTCGAAGAACAGGGCCAACCAGCCATCCCGCACTCCGAATGCTGCAGCCACCCAGGTAAACTACCCGCATTCCTCTTTCTCTAGTTCGCTGCACACACCCTCAACACCCCTAATCCTTTTCTTCAAGAACTACGAACAATTCCACAAGAATTGGCACAACCTCACAAAAAAATGTCATGCTCAGAAAAAAAAGCTCTCCCTACCCATGCCGCTAAGCCCTCCGCAATGCCAATCAATCTCCTCCGCTCCCTCTTCCACACAAAACTGGACCGAATAGCTACATCATCTTCCTCGATGAATGTCGCTAGACTTCACCACATCTCTTCCATCCAAGAGACGGGCAACATAATCAACTGCTGCCACTGACGTCAGCCAACCCTCCCTCATCGATCCGATTGGAGCTGTTGAACGCACGCGCCACAAAGCTTTACCCGAAGAAAACGCTGAGCACATCCACCCCTCCAAATCCTATTGTTAACCAAGCTATCACACAGGCAATGGTGCAAGGCCTAAAGATAGAGATACACGTGTGCCTCACTCAAATCAGTGAAATCAAAATGGCTTTTGCTGCCCTTTTGGTTCCAACCTCAAGCTCGCAACCCCTCCCTGATTTTCCTGATGACTACCCGTAAAACTTCTAGCATGCTCCGTATCTGGCAAAGGAATTGCCGCGACTACAACAAGCAGCGAAACTCCCTTTTGCTTTTCACTCAACTACAAGGCAAAGCCCCTGATATAATCCCTCTCAGGAAACTGGGTTACTAAAGCCTTCAACAAACTAGTCACCATGTTACAGCCATTCTAGTCCAAGGCCTCCTAGTGGTCAGTCAGATATCCCTCCCTGAGACAACACTCCCACCTATTCTTATTGATGTGCGCTCCTGTCGTAAGGGCGACAATAACACATCCATTCTAAACATCTACAGCAACCCTCGAGAACATCAAGATGCGTTTAATTCTCTCCTCATTGCAGCTTCCCGGAAAACAGCCGAGCACCTCCTACTAGTTCCAAGCGATTTCAATGCCTCTCGCACGTCGTGCGGCTATGCTTAGCACAAAAATGGTCGCCTATTTGGGGAAGAAATTCAAAAGGGTATTTTCACTACGGAATCAGATCCTTACAAGGCCACCCGTCTGGGTACGAGTGTGCACTTCAACACTGCCCCCGATTTAACCTTACCGATGTGTGTCGAACCACTGTAATGGCCCTGCACCGAATACAGTTTTGGTAGTTGCCACTACAGTCTACAATTGGACGTCTCCATCGCCAAGCAGAACACTCCCCCATACCGGAATACTCACATTACGGATTCGGACAAGTTCCGCATGATCACATCTCACCCTGAACTTGCAACAGCCCATGGTGCGGACAACTACACAACTAGGTCAAGCAAATCTTACAAGACACCCAAGCAGCAAGCGCCCGCGTGGACCCGGATATCCCTTTTGACAGAGTCGACTCCAACCTTCAACACCTGTGGCAGGCTTACCGCAGCATGCAGAAACGTTGGCTGCATAACAAGCACAACCGTGCCCTCCGCCGTGAACGCGCTGAAGTGGACAACACCATACAAAGTTATACGAAACAGTTGACCCAAGAACGATGGCATCAAATTTGTGACAAGATGCTAGAAGCGCTCAGAAGCGAGCACACCTGGATGCTCTTACGGCACATACTCAACCCCGAGAACACACGCACGACACAGTCTCGTAAACTACAAAGACTCCTGCACAATAACCCCAGCTTCCTCTCCGAATTCATGACACAGCTTCGCTCCATATACATACCAGGAGCACCGCAAACGCCACTTCCAGCCTACCTCGGAGTACAGAACGAACAACTTGACACTGACATCACCCAAGCAGAATTCAGGACGGCTCTCCAAACCATCAAACCGGGCTGAGCTCCCGGACCCGACTCTGTCCCGACGGAGGACACCCCACGTCTTGTTCTGGGCCTCTCGCGTCCGCCCACAGTCCTCATTCCACGACGACCTCCTCTGGTTGGGCGGCGCACCAGAGGCGTGGGGCATGGCCTTTTCTGTGGTGTCGAGGAGGTGCGCCGTGAGGATTTGTATAGCTTCTTCAACGTGTAGGTGTCCTATGGATGTGTGAGGTTGTTTCGATGTCTCTGTATATGTATTCCAGTTAACGCTTGCTTCATTGAACCTGCATAGGGAAGATGGACTGCGTAGGTCTTTACCCCTGTATGTTAGTGAGGTGGGGAAGTGGTCACTACCATATGGGCCTGTGCCCACACCACACTCAAGGGTTGGAAAGAGAATTGCAGAACCAATAGTGAAGTCAACACTTGTGTATGTATTGCGTGCTAAGTTATCGTATCTAGGCTGTTTCTTGTTGAAAAGGAATGCTCTCGAGGATGTTAAAAATTTCTCTATAAGGCGACCTCGGGCATCCGTGCGAGGAGAGCCCCAAAGAGATTTGTGTGCATTAAGGTCGCCTGTGAAGATGTGGGTTTCGGTCAGGTGGTCAACCAGCGCCTAGAAGTCGGCGCTCGAAAGTGAAAATTGGGAAAAATGGATATGGATCATACTGCTACTAACCTATTAAACAAAATCGTACGGGTTGCTACAGCCTCAAGGACAGTGTTTAAAGAGAGAGAGAGTGGTGTGCTAATGATTTCCGGGCAACAATGGCCACACCACCCAAAGAGTGTGTGCCGCCAACCCTATTCTTTCTGAATACCATGTAGCTATTTAGGAATGAGTGTAATTGAATTGTAAATGCGTTTCTTGGACACACATTACATTGGGCTGATTAGCATGCGTATTTCGTATACATTGTCTAGATTTGTAGAAGACCTCTGCAGTTCCATTGGATTATGTCTGCTCCTCCCATTATGAAGTGTTGGGAACTACTGGAGGGTGTTGTTTATGTATTGTCTTTCGGGGCTTGGACTCTCGGTTGGAGCTTTATCGGCCTCTCTAAAAGTTTGGATGCTCGGACCCGTTCCTTCCGCTGCGACGCAAACAGGAACGGTCCCACGTCCATCTCTCCCTCGGATGTCCTGCGGGTGCCCGATGGACCAGGCCTCTTGGACTTGGCACCCATTTGCGTGCCTTTCGTTTTCTTAGCCGCTACTGCCGAAGGTGTCAGGTGCACCACAGGTGGCACGGCCGGTGCGGCCGGGCAGAGAGCCGATGTTGGACTCCCCGTGTTCATCTCCTCCGCGTGCTGCAGTGGAAGCAGGGAAGGTCAGTAAGCACGGGCCGGAATCGCATCAATCCAAATAGTGGCTGTTGCCACCACAGCCGCTGCTGGCTGAGCGCGCGCTGTAGTGACGGGCTGGGCTGCATGAGGGAACGACGGGGGGAGTGGGGGCGGACGTGGGACCAATTAAGACTCTCGTTACTGGGTCCCTCCCGAAACCAGACGCCGCTTCGCCCCCTGGTAAAATGCATCGGCGGACTTCCCCAGAGGAAAAGAGGCGGACCTCTTTTGCAGCTCTGGGAAGTAGATGTTTTGACTGTCTTTTACGTTAAATATTTTATTTTCTTGCTTAAACTTTTTCGCATTTTCTCGAGCAGGCCGTATGTGGGCCCCTGTAGTTTGCACAAGTGGGATTTTCAGAATTGCAATTGTCGGTGGGGTGGTCCTGTGCGGCGCATTTCGCACAGGTTCTTTTGCCGCGGCAAGAGGTTGTACTATGCCAGAACAGCTGGCACTTTGAAGCAGCCGCGCGGGTTCGGAATGTACGGGTAAATGAAGCATCAGATGTATCCTGCATTTATATATTGTGGAAGTGCCTATCGGTCAAAAGTCGGGATAAGGTGTTTGGTGGTGAAGCGAGAGGTCTTTTTGTGTCAGCTGACTCGAATAAAAGAAAACGAGAATAGCTTTCAATGGTTGTTGAAAAGACAGTTGTTGAGAGAGGTGGGAATGAAACTTCGTTGGGGCCCTTTTTGGGGACCGATCAGGTAAGGGGGGGGGGGTTGAAAATACGATACGGCATAGTATCTAATCAGGGGACGGGGGTACATTTTTTGCTCTGGTTACCGTGATACCGAGAGAGGTCCCGCAGCTCTCTGCCTGGTAAACGGACAGGGAGCCCATCCGCTGGAGCTTGACCTGGGCTCCGACGGCCACCGTTTGAGGTTTCTACGCTTCACCTTAAAACTCATTACCATGGTCGTTACAGCGTAAGTATGGGTGCTCGGGGTCCGTGGTGTCGCCAATACCGTCACCAAGGTTACTCAAGGTGCCCCGTGCGGGGTCAAATGTGTTGGAGATTTCGCTGCATCGGGCTCTGGCGTTCAATCCGGAGCCCTCCACCCCTGCGCCCCATATCACCGGTGTAGCGTCGGTGCCCTAAATTTCGAAATCAAACAAATCAATTTCCCTCGCAAACATAACTTCCGTTGAGGATACCGTGAACTTCCTACGATAACAACTGTGGAACTGCAGTGTGGAATACCGAGAATCCCGCAATGAGCAAACGCGCATCTACGTTCTATTTAAAACAAGTGAAAACTGTTCTTTCAAGGGAAAAGAACTCCGTACTCGTAAGCGCGGCAGGCCCTCAGATCAATGCGCCGCCGCTCACACTAACTAATCGAACAAACGAAGAAAAAAAGGAAGAAAGACAAACTGATTCGCGGAATAACAACTTATCTTTACTGCACAGGGACACACAAAAAAAGAACGAGCCTGACACTTCTTCACGGCACTACAAAAAAAGAAGAAAAAACACAAACGTAGCAAATTGGTGAGCTGTCATGCCGCTTATTGCACTCCGAACCACTCTCTCGCTAACAAAATTATTTCTTTTAAAGATGTCAACGCGTTCGCGGACCACGTTTCTCAAACGCAAGCGCCTCGCAAATATCCTGCGCCAGAAGTAGATCCGGAACTTCAGAACAGTTTTTTAGGATTGGACTTCCCAGAATTCTTCCGTCCTCTCTTCTGCTGCCGCTATAGACAAAGCGGGGAAGGGCACGGGCGCGCCCTTACGCAAAAGACGTTTGCCATCCACCTGCACACACGCGATAACCAGTTCTTTTGGTGCCTCGGGCAGCCTCCCAAGTTAAGCTGAAGTGACCGCGCTGTCGCGAATCTCTAGTACGCTGCCTCGCCACTGTCGCTGCAGCGGCGCTAACTTCCAACCTCGCGACCTGGCTGGAGTTCGGCTACCTGCAATATAATATTACTGCTACTAGAGTGGTTGGTACAAATTCTACAAAAATGACCGTAAATATTAACATAGGACTCACAAGCCCCCTTCGGTTTTTTTAATGTCGTGTCCGTATTTTCACGCTCAATTTTCACAAGAATTCATAGCTGTGGCATAGCCATCGTAAACCGACTAGAAGCCAAGCCAAAGTCGCTTGTTGTCAATCCCGACTCCCGGTTTTCCGGGTTTCGGAGTGGTGCGGGCGCCCCCAGTGTTATGTGAAAATTATAGCTTTGTTCGTGGTATTGACGATTCATGTGCCGTGTGGAAATCATTTCAACTAACATCGAAGGTCAGACATTTCAGTGTAGCTGGCGACACACCTAATTTAGTGAAGGAAAAGCAATCATATGCATTCTTCTACCGCCGATGAACATCCCTGCTGAACCTCTTTTTTGTGTCGTTGTTGTGCCTGTGCGCTGTGATCGTACGCTAGAGAAGCTTGCGAAATGTGGTGTTACCATTCCTTTGCGAACTTTGCTAGCAACGCTTTGGAATCAAATTCACCATGCTTTGAGCGCCGCTAGGAGCGACGTCGTTTTATATACACAAGGTAAGGTCATTCTTTCCCAGCGATCCTGTACATCTCATCATGACTGACGTTGTGCAGTCCCACCTGAATGGCTATACTCACGACTTTGTTACTTGTCGCTATATAAGCAGTGTTTTCATGCATGCCGTCCCGATAGCGACCTAAAAGGTATGATTTCACTTGAGCCTTTCAAAAATACTGTACGTAAGTAATGCAAATTCAAGGGGGGGGGGGTATTGTACCGGCATATAAGATTTTGACATGAATGAGTATTTTACTGTCTTCCGCGCTGCTGTATTGCTTTCGCGTGTGCTATATTTGAATGTATGTTAATTTAAAGATCTAACAAAACCTGTGAATGCAAGTTACAAATGAATAAAACCCCAGACGCGGCGCCTCTACAGAACAGTGCAGAAGCCCTGAATTACCTAGCAAGAACATTCATAAAAAAAGAAACACCAAATTAAGGTAAATAAAATGTTTCTCGCACGAAGTTAACGAAAATGAAAAAAGAATAGAAGGAGGTCGAATCGAACAAATGCCTGTCGCATCAATAACAGGTGCACGAGCACCGCGCCATGCAAGCACAGCTGACAGCGCTAGGCTGAGGCAGAACTACCAGTCACTGACAGGATAGTGTGTTCAACTAGTTAGGAGCCATGCCGGGAAAATATCTTTACAAGCTAAAGTGCTGGCTGCTTCCTAACTCGAACGATTGCTTGGAGAAACAGCGGTCCCTGAGTGCAGAGCAGTGATTCAGGTGCCAAACGTGGCCTAGAACGCGCTTCATTCTAGCTACAAAAATAATGCCAAGATTGTAACAAATTCATTGACTGCTTTCGGAAAATAGAAACTATGTATCCGCGAACCCAAAGCATCTTTACACAAGTCTAATGCGTTATCTCGACACCTTCGCAAGCAGACACTTTGGCTTTAAAACCAAGGCAGAAAAAAACGTGCTGCGTAAGTGTAGTAGTTGGAAATAGACAGCCCACTTGTCATATATTAGTCTTTTACCTCTTAGTGCCAATCCTCTGCGCGTATCTTTCCGTGAATTTAATAGCTAATTTTTGTCTTAGGTACTACGCAGCTTGTGCTAGAACATGCACAGGTGTCAAACCTTGAAACTGATCAATACCGGTTTAACTAAGCACTTGCTGGACTTGCTAGCAAAAATTGAACTTTCCATTGCTTCTAATCACCACCTGCTGCAAGCATTTTTAGTCCTAATTTTGAATAAGTTGGGCTGAATGGGGTTGAGTAATAGCAAAATCACTGAATAACTCTTAGTGGTGTCCCAATGAACATTTCGGGGCTGTGATTACCGTGACTGCTAGGTTGGCTCTCAACGTGTATGATCGCTTGTGGTCGCTCCGCAGTATCCTGAACTGTGCTCAAATTCAAAGTGAACCTTCAGCCATTGCGTGTTTACCCCTTCTTTTATTTTTACCTGACCTAGTGAGCTTATGACCCCGTGTAGTCGCTCCGCGGTTGCCTGAACTCTGCTAAACTTGAAAGCGAACATTTCCCCAGTGCATTAGAACATTTCTGTAGGGTGTTTTAACACTTCTTTTATTTTTACCTCGAACTGTTGAACTCTGTCTACAGACCTCTTGTCGTTTTTTTTTCATTTGTGTCATTATTCACCTGACGTAGCATGTTAGGCTATCTGCTGGACAAAACCCGTCAGCACCATTAAACAGCGTTCTCTCTCTCTCTCTCTCTGAATAACATGTTGGCTGAACGTGGCATCAGACGTGCCACTGACGCACCATTGAACGAGGGCTTAGCCATTCTGTTGTGACAGATGTTGGGCCGTCAGGAGTTACCCAAACGATTGGTCAGCACGCTATCACTATACTGTTTTTCTGCTGCTACTGTATAGAAAATGTGGCCAAGCGAAAGAAAAAAGTTTTCAAATTATTTCTCATTTACAGCAACACTGCTGTTTTTCCCCTCACCAAACCAGACTGTTTCGTTGTCTCCTTGTGTGTAAACTGGTTTCAGACGACCTTGCTATACTGGGACACTCAACTGACATTGTTACGATTACGGCAAAAATGTGGATATACCCATGTCTCATATGATCCCTTCAAGCTCCTGCTTAGTGCTACTTGTTTGTTAAACGTACTGCAAGGCACACACCACTCAGCGTTACAAGAGAGTGAAAGACTGCGAAAGCCAAGTTACAACGTATTGTTTTCTGTCACGTTCTTGCTGGCATGTTTTTTCTGTCACGTTCATGTATTTTGTTCCACTAGTTGGTAAGCACAAAACATTATGCACTCACCCATTCATAAAGCCATTTGCAATGATTGCCGTTTGTAGTAAGTTTAGTTTACATTACCATTGGACACTAGTTTTTTCTTCTCAAGAGTACAGTTTTGTAAATCATTTCGTAAAAGTTGACAATTCTTTAGTTTTGTTTTATAAAATTTCAAGCATTAAAATTAAAAAAAAACCAAATCCACAGGTTGACAGGTCTGCTTTTTGACAGGTTTGGGGTTTCTCCTGCCGGGTACTAGCTCACCAAGTCTTGATAGGTATATGTGGATTTCTTTTGAGCCTGAAATATGTGGAAGACACGATAACGAACCCATGCGGGTGATTTTGCGGCTCCCTGCCGGCCAGAAAACATAGTCGTTCCTGTACATTTCAGGCGCTTTATTGCGGAAGGCAATCAAGTAAAGGCATTCCACTCCCTACCCATTGCAGAATTAATGATGTGGCTAGCTTGTCCTAAGGCATTAAAACCTGAGAAAAGCTTATACATTTCTTGAACTGCTGTCACCTTGCCTTGCTTTCCTAAAATACAAACCATCTAACTTCGAAAATAGCAAGCTACTTAGACCAGCATGCTTAATGAAGAAGGGATGCAATCGTCATTTCAAAATGTAGCGGTGCAAACAAACGATTCTGTTTCTAGTTGTATTTTGCAGGCTACACAGTCAAGAAGCCAAGGGGACCCTGCGAGGCTCTGAGCCCTCCCGCGATGTTTTCGTGAGCAATAAAGCAAGCTTTTTCATGAAACACCTCACTATTTCACCTGCTTAAATTGACTTTCAATTCAGATCCTTTCCTGTTTTTGCAAGGGAGAGGCCAAAATGAAGGTGAGGAATTCTTTGCAGCCTGTTGGGGGTATTAGGAAGGGCGAGATTAAACAGCTGCGGAGACAGTACGGCGCCCTGCGGAGAGCTAACTGAGAGGAGTTCAAGAACGTCTGATGTGGCGTCGCTGACCTGAATTATTGCAGTGCGAGACGTGAGGAAGCCCCTAACGTAGTTGTGTGTTCTCCAGGGGAGCTTGTTGCCAGTACTCCCAAGATTGCCATGTGTGATACCCGGTCGAATGCCTTCATCAGCTCTAAGGCAAGTACAGCGGCCACGTCTATTTTTGACTGAGGGAAATTACTCCCCTGGATATTTAAGAATATCCTGACTGGACAATCTTCATTTAAAGCCAGTCATCTAGTGGGGAAGAAAATTAGTAGAGTTGAGATGATTCGTAAGGCGAACATGGATGATGTTCTCTAGTAATTTCCAACGCATGAAGTGAGAAAGATGGGCCGAAGATGTTCAATATTAAGCGGATTCCCCGGTTTGGGTATCAGGGCAATTTTCGCGTGCTTCCAGGACTGAGGTAGAACGCCGAACCTCCGAAAATTGTTATAGTGTTTTGTGAGTGGTAAGATAAATTGGTCGTCAAGATTACAGAGGATCTGATTTGTGATGCCGCCTGGTCCTCGGGCCGACCCTGGGCGCATGTGGATGAGGGTGATTCGTACCTCCTCTTCGGGTATTTTAACATCTATTTCAGCATTAGCTTCCCCTGAATTGGACGAAAGAGCCTGTCTATCTCCTATCGGGATGTAAAGAGAGCGTACCTTATATAGAAGTTGCAGATTTGTGCCCTGCAAATTATGAAGTATGGCGGATAGCACGTTCAACTGAGCTGTCTTGGACCGTTCGAGGTCTAGAAGATGTCTAAGGGACCATGTGCGTTCAATACTGAAATTTCCTTTCATCTGATCACATTGATTGATTGATTGATTGTGGTGTTTAACGCGCCGACGCAACGTAGGCGATGAGGCGCGCCGTAGTGGAGGGCTCCGGATTAATTTTGACCACCTGGGGATCTTTAACGTGCGCCGAAATCTCGAACACACGGGCGTTTTTGCTTTTCGCCTCCATCAGAAAAGCGGCCGCCGCGGCCGGGAATCGAACCCGTTCATCTGATCACAGATCTGGCCTCATTGATCTCGCGCTAATTCGGCAGCGTGGTTTTCCATGGTCTCGTTTAACTCAGCTAGCTTTAGGCGGAGTTTGCGTTTGTGCTTGTTGTTCCAGCGGTGTTGTATGCTTTTGAATGCTTCCCATATGTGCTGTAGCCGGCAGTCTACTACATCCGAAGGAATTTCCGCGTCTAAGGTAGGGTTCACAAGTCGGGCATCGGAGATGATACTGTCTACCCAGTCCTGAAAGCTGTCGGTGCTTACTTCTTGCGAGGGGTTATTAGCACGGACGTTACGGAATTCATCCCAATTAGTAAAAACGTTTGTATGGGTCGCAATGCAATGGTGTCGTCGAGGAAGATATCTGTGGGATCTGTCGACCCCCAAGGACAAGACTCAAGCGTCGAGGGGGAGAGGAGCGACCATCGAGGTCTGTCTTTAATGGAACGTCAAAGGGAAGGAAAGACGAAGAAGCAATGCGTGCGCTCGGGAAGCGTGAGACATGACCATGCCAGCCAAGGGAGATTGACCTCAGTTCACTACAGATAGTGGCTGGCCGCACCCGGCCTATGGTGGTCGATGGCGATGCGGCTGTGACCTGTACAAAGAGATTTTACATCTTCCCGGCGGCCGACAATGTGGAGACAGTCTGCATGTAAAGAGTGTAGGCGTTGAGCTGGCAGCCATGGTACAAGTTCCTGCGCAGTCGGTGCGTAGAGTCTGGCATACCCGATGGCAGCATGCACTGCAGTGTAGTTTCCGCAGAATGTTTTCAAAACTCATGTCGGAGTCCAAAATGAAACGAATGGCTCTTGGATTGGCGCAGCAGACAATGACGTGGGAGCGCTTCTTCGAAGATGGCGTCTTGAAAATACGTGGTCCCTTCAAGCTCGTTGCCTCGGTTATTTGCTGTGGCTGCATGGGCAAAATCTCCGGGTCGGGGGGTGAGCTGCGCATAGATGTCCGCGAGGGTCCTTCCCACGACGCGTAAGTCATCTGCGGCTCGCTTCCCGTTTTCCTCGATAGGTTCTCGTGTGAGCTGTCGCTTCCTAGGGAAACGTTCTGATCGTGCTTCTCGACCAAGTGACCTGTTCTTCCCTCTGTTTCTTTGGAATTGTCACCTAGGTCAGTTGACTGTTTTGAGGGAAAAGCAAGTTCGTAACTTGCGCCGACAAAATTCACGTTTTCCTCTGGCTCTTCTGGGTCTTCGTTGCACATTGAGAGAACGTGCCGTCGTTCGCAACGCGGGCAAACGATCTTCCTCCTACACTGTCGAGCGATGTGTCCATGGGTCAGACAACGGAAACAACGTCCGTATTTGGTAAGAAGGCTCTTCTTCTGCTCCATGGTTACATTTTCAGCTGCGCAAGACGCCGCGTCATGTGATGCAGAACAAAACAAGCACTTTCGTAACTCGGTAGCGGCGGTATTTAGGAACGCTGCAGCATGTTCGTGTTTTGAAATTCCTGTTCGCAGGTGTTCCCCTGTCTTGTTGTCCTTCTTAAACTTCGTTAGCTCCGACGAGTCCTGAAAAACTGCTTCCAGGTACTCAACTTCGTTTCCAAAGAATTCCATCAGTTCATCAAACTTTTTCTTGTGGTCGATCGGTTGTTGCTGACGCTCCACTCCGGTTGACGATGAAGCAGTAGATGACGTCTTTGAATACCGGTGGTACCTCAGGACCATGTCTCGAGGGAGTGCCCGAAGAATTATCTCACGTAGCATGGCACAATAAGACTCTGGGCTAGTACCAAGTGCAGTCAAGCTTCTACAGTGTATCTGCACCTCGTCGTAAAGCTTTCGTAGTTCCGTTGCGTCAATTGATGAGGAAACAGGTGGTATGTCAATCAGAGCCCGCAGGTCGTATCGGACAATAAAAGTCTGGTCACCGAACCGCTTCTGAAGTATTTCTATTGCGTCATTGTAGCATTGTTCGGTCATGGGCAGTCCAAAAACTGATGCAGCCGCCGAGCTGGTCAGTAGGCTGTTCAAGTAACAAAATTTCTCCGTCGCCCGCAGTTCTGCGTTGTTATGTACGGCGGACTCGAATATACTCCAAAATCTCAACCAGTTTCGACGGTCTCCATCGAACTTCAGCAGTTCTAATGTCGGTAGCTTCGTTCTAGTGGCTGCGCTTTCGCTATGAGGCGGTCTCGTTAAAGAAGGCGCAACGAGGGACTCACCAGCCTGTTGGTCTCGAGATCTGTACTGAAGCACAGCCCTAATCTTCGCCACCTTGTCGTTGTACGAAGTCGCATTGGAGGTCTCTTGCGTGACCATTTCCTCTGTAGCTTCCATGAAAATGTCGTCGTCCAGCTTCTGGATCGGTCGATGCATGGCCTCGATCCTCTCCAAGGAAATCGCGGCGTCCATCGCTGTAGTCAGGGTGCCACTTCGGAGGCCGTCTTCTATCTCGGTCAAGACAGTGGAAAGCTTGTCCCGAAAGGCAGTTCGTCGAAGCAGCTTTCGCTCGATTGAAGTCATCCTTGGTCCTTGGAGGTAGGTCCGCCGGTCAGTCAAACAGAAGCCGTCGAAGAAAGGCTATCGGTCCTGCTTGTCGGTGTCGGCCTGGCAGACACGAGTCCCGGGTCGTTTCGGCACCAAGTTGTGGGATCTGTCGACCCCCAAGGACAAGACTCAAGCGTCGAGGGGGAGAGGAGCGACCATCGAGGTCTGTCTTTAATGGAACGTCAAAGGGAAGGAAAGACGAAGAAGCAATGCGTGCGCTCGGGAAGCGTGAGACATGACCATGCCAGCCAAGGGAGATTGACCTCAGTTCACTACAGATAGTGGCTGGCCGCACCCGGCCTATGGTGGTCGATGGCGATGCGGCTGTGACCTGTACAAAGAGATTTTACAATATCCATTTGAATAATTAAGTGATCGCTGCCCAGCGATGAATCGGGGAGAGTCTAACGACAGCGCTTGATTTTGTGAGAGAGTGAGGTGTGGGTAAGAGTCGTTTTGGGCGCTATTGCCAATTCCAGCGGCGATCGACGAATCTGACTCAATGAAAAGCCTGTGCGCTTGTATTTACTCCCATAGCAGACGACCTTTGTACAATGAGAGTATCCCAACGCTCTATGACGGGCATTGAAGTCCCCTGCTACGATCGGCATGTGATTTTGTGCTGCCTGCTTCGCGAGTGAAAATAAATGACCAAATTTATGCCGACTATCTTTGCAGCTGCTATATAGGTTAATTATGTATATCCTAAGTGCATCTCGTTTATGGGGAATGATGAAAACATCATGTGATATATCAACGCTAGCGAAGTGAGATCTTTGAGCTGGCACATTCCGTTGAACCAAGGCCATCGTTTTTGGATTGGTCATATAACAGAACGCTTTCTAACCCGGGAGCTTAACTGCAGTGCCTGTTTCCTGCAAGGCAATAACAACCGAGGGTAACTCCATAGACTGAATGAGCCTCTGCAGATTGGGGAGTTTCCTGCGGTACCCTCTGCAATTCCAGTGCCAGCCTCGGGGCAGCTCCTTATTGTTGCTCATACGCGGTGTCATAAGGCGCTGGTTCGCAGCTGGAGGAGGCGTGGAACAATATTATCGTCAAACATTTCCCTCATGAAATTGTGCAGTTCCCTTCGTAGTTCCTGAATGTTGGCCTGAGCAACGGAGAGATTGCCTTGCAGAGCTTGGTAAAAGTTGGAGTATTCTGCCTTTTGCTCCAGGAGCGCTTGCTTACACGAGTCTTCTATAGCGGTAGGGTGTATGCCCACCAGTTCCTCTCCGTTTGACATCACGGGCGCGGACTGCGAATCGCCTGAAACTGCCTTACGCTTGGGTTTTGAGGAATTTGCAGAGGTTGCTTCTTCCATGCGAGGAGTAATTCTCCGTCTCAGAGATAGGTTTTCCTGCCCGAGTGAGGCGTTCGCCAGGCGAAGGAGAGTATTTTCCTCCCCAATGGCGTTAGGCTATTTAAGGATGCCATGGGAGAGAGAGAGAGGGGAGGGAGCGCAGGGAGTGGGCATGACGAGGTAGGGTGGGTTCACCTTTTTTCCGAAGTTCAGTTCGTGTTCTGACGAGGTGACCAGGTGACGGTGCCAGAAGGAGCTGCCACCAGTTGTTGGTTGGATCCGGCGTCTTTAGCCTGGTGGGGGGGATGATCTTGAGGTTTGTCTTGTGATCGCGGAAATTCGGCATCATTTTCAGGGGTCGTGGTGAAGCTGTGCCTTTCAGCCACGATCTGGACAAACGTGGGTTGCCGTCGGCGGGGTTGGTACCGTTTACAGCAATCCGCAGATTCATTGAAATGAGGGCCCTCACAGACGATGCACCTGGAAGAACAGGGGTGGGCTTCAGCCGTGCTCACTGTGCCGCAGCTGGAGCAGCGGGGACGAGCCTGAGCGTTCGAATTCGGGCGGACATCTGGTTTTTGTGAGGCCTGCCAACATGTTGTGCAGGCCTCTGTCTTCCTCCGAAACAGCTTGCAGTGATAGGTAGTCGTCCCATAGCGGATCCAATAATTGACTTGCATGTCGTAAAAAGGAAGTTGAACCATATTAGATGAGGTTATCCTTTTGGCGTCCAGTATTTCAGGATAAGAGTTGTAGTAATTGATTATACGGTTCAACGCGCTGACACAGCGCAGGCGATGAGGCGCGCCGTAGTGGAGGGCTCCGGATTAATTTTGACCACCTGGGGATCGTAACGAGACCGCAATTTAGTACACACGGGTATTTTTGCTTTTCGCCTCCATCAAAAAAGCGGCTGCCGCTGCAGAAAATCGAACCCACATCCTCGTGCTCAGCAGCACTACACCTTCCCCACTGACCCAATGCGGTGGGTTTCGGGTTGTATTTGCAAATGCTGTTCATCATTTGTACTGGAGCATCGTCCTCGGGAATGTTGAAGATTACACCGAAAACGGTGTTGGGTGGTGCCGAGATGCGAGCCGGAATTTCATACTGCTGTCCACAGAGCGTGAAGGAGCTGATGTTGGCGTACATTTTCGCTAGGTCCTCTGATGGGGTGCCGATGATCCCGTTGTTGGCGAATTTGTTAATTCTTATCTGGCCGTCAAGGAATTAGGGGCTAACCTAGCTTGAGCCAGGATGAAGTCAGCTAGCGTTGCTTGCGTGACAGACGTTAGTTCAAGTCCGCCGCGTGGGCGTAGAATAATTTTGACGTGGGAGGCTGGCAGTGGGGAAGTAGGCGTCTGGCGCTTCGGAGGGCGCCGGCGGCATTGTTGTACTTTGCACACTGAGCCTGGGGTAATATCCTTGTAGAGGCTGCATCCGCGGCTTTCAAGACTTGTTGCTGGCGCTGGATGGTGGCCCAGCCAGAATTCTCCAGCTCAGTGGGGTCCATCTCTTCACCTTCGACGACGTTTTTTATGCTGGGGAATTGAGCGTCGTCGCTGCGCCGCAGCCGGTAGAGTGGAATGCCGCCGCTCCGACTGAGGCGAGCGAGATTGAATCGCGAGGCCGAAGTAGGCCTAGGATGGTCGGCGGCGTGGTTTCACTTCCAGATTGTTGTACCTGTCCGGTGGGCACTTTTCATATCCGAGATATTGGATCCCGGTAATCCCTACGCTACAGCGATCCTGGTGGCACCAGTCTTGACACCTGGGGTTTCAGTATACCAATGAAACGAGGGGCTAAAGCCGGAGAAGGTGTGAAGTGAATTCGACGAGGAATGCTTTAGCGCACGAGTCCCACGGGCTTGTAAGAACATCGTCCCCCGACACTGCGGGCGCTGCTGCAAAGAACGCCTAAGTACGTTCAATCACATCGTCGAGTACTACCGACTCTATGTCGTATTTTCTCCCCCGCGCATCCCTCCCTCATGCCTCACCAAACCCGCTATTGGTGACTCTCAAATACAGAATCCTTCCCATACAGAGCTCGCCTGCACCACATCTACACCTCTTCATTCGCGCCTCCAAATTGTCCCCAACGCGGCCAATGTCCCACTCTGGAACACTCGAACCGACGCAGCTCGCAGAAGCAGCAACTTGTCGCCGCTTTTTAAAATTACACAAGTCGTGGAAAGGATGTTCCAGATTGGTGAAAGTGGATGTTAGTGTCATTAAAAATTGTGCTAGGTAGCTGTGATTTTCAAAGCGATGCACAAAAATCTGCCTCGATTTACGCCGACCGGCCGCGGGGGTCGGTCCCGGAAGCGCCGGCCTGTTCTCGCGCGGTGTGGCGAGTGGCCGAAGGGTGGCGATACCTGCGCGCAAGTATCGGCCGAGGCCGTGGCAGGCATCTTGGTTATCACCGTGGTTACAGAGCTCCACATACGAGAATGGGGGTGACAGCGTGGAGAAAAGTTGTGTTAAGGTCTGTCATTCGCAACTTTAACGAGAGCGGCAATGAAGTACTGCCGCGACGCTAAGCTGAAAGTTCCCAAGATTCGATTACGTGCATCCGAAGCCGGCTGCGAGTTGTTGGAGAAGACCCTCCCGTCACGCGCGAGCGGGTTGTGTTTGGGTTATACTAACTACCTGAGGGCCCCCAACGCTCGGTTCTGCTATTCTAAAACTCCCCATTACCCTAAATGATTAACGACGTGTTTCGCCTCGTACACAGCCTCCTGTGAGAAGTCGTGAGTTTTGGAATTGACGCTTGAGAAAGGCCGGCTCACTGTAAACAGACAAAACAAAGTATAAATTCCCACGCCGAGGTCCTAATGAAAACTAAATACGGCGTTAAAAACTCGCGTTCATACCGTTCACACATTGTGGACAAGTTGTCGTGAAAAGTGTACATATCAGCCTTACAGAGCACAGGCTACGGCTGTGATCGTTAATCAAATCCGGGCATAACTATAAAAAACTTTGTAGGGGAAATAGACATTAATGAAGCCAAACTGCAAGCCACAACAACACTTTTAGGCATGTGCGGCGAAGCAATCCGATCACCTGTCTCGCGTAGTCATTCATTTAGCAGGCAATGCGAGCAGTACGCGCTGTGACGTCACAAGTGAGCGACGCGTTTCCGTCGATCTTAAAAGGTGTTTCCTTGCACACACAGTCTTGTGCATGTCTCGCCACAGGTATTTCATTATGAATTCACAGCGTACTTTTCTCGGCATCAGTTGCATCGTCCTTGGCGCTAGCGGCTGCTTACGAGCTGTGGGTCGCGATGGTAGCAGCTACCTAAACGCGGCGGTGTCGCCGGTAACCACCGAGTCGCTGATTGCTTGCCCGGATTATTCGGACTGCAGACAACTTTTTTGGTAATTTGCATCAAATTCACAAGGAGGGGGGAGACGGTGGCTACCACAAAATACACAATTCCGCATACGCGCAGGAAGTGTGTTGTAGCAGACGACAACATGACCCGGCGTCCTACAAGTGATGTCACTCGTAGGTGGCGCCACGGTATGTCTTAACGGCCAATATTTAAGCGGGAAATCTAGCTTACAGGGACCGAACGTACACCATTCTCCTTAAAGTTAGCTTCACCTCGAAACGCCCCTGCATCGCTGCGAAGCCATTATATTAGAGAAAATGTAAGCCGTCTAGTATCAATATAACAACGCCATAGGATATCAATATTTTTAAAATTATCCACAGGGAAAACACAAGACCCCCACCTTGGCTTTATACGCAGAGTTTCGTATGCCACGGACGTGAGAACTACAAAGTTCTCGCAGTAAAAAACGCATGTCAGTGTAAATGAAGAGCACCACTTCTACGAGCACGCTCACTTTATTTTATGCAAGTCTAGACATCAAATGGGTTGTCGTTCATTTCGAGATAGTTGATTTCAGACAATATCTTGGAAGGAAGAAGCAAGTTTTTTATCCAGTCTTGGAATGAACTTACCTGTATATTGATGTCCGAGCCTTTGATATTCTTGGCCAAGACTCTTGCACAGTCAACAGAGTTTTCCTTGATTGCCACGTGCAGCGCTGTTTCGTTGAATGTGTTGCGAGCACTCATGTTCGCTCCGGCGTCTATAAGTAACTCTAGGATCTGGGATTGCTCGCTGCACGAAAGATAAAAAAACAAATACCTAATTATGATAACGTGAGCTTGAAAAGCAACGTAGTTAAATGTTACAGTCGACTGAGAAAGTCAATGCCCGTAGATAGAACATTATTAAGATGGAATTTATTGGGATAAGCCATGCCTTTTGTTTTGTTTGCTAATGTGTTTTGTTGGGAGCGATTGTTTTATCTGTGCTCGAAGCGAAGCCCCCATTTTCTTCTCTTTCTTTTGTGTGGCGAGCAGGCTATCAAATCTCATAGTAAGGGCATGGCGCTATCTCGTTACCACCCTATAATTTTGTTCTTTCAGCGATTGCGTTCTCGGTCTAATTCGAGAATTCTAGAGTGAATAACGGACAAAGACAAATGTTCGTAGGGCAAATGCCGCGGCATTCCGTTCCTGACGCTGTACTGTGCATGTCGCTCTGTTGACCTTCTCTTCGTCGCTCGTCTTTACTTCAATTTTCTAGCGCAGCATATGTTCGATGTTCGTTCTAATAACTTATTTTTAGGAAGTCCATCAAGCGTTTGAAAACATGAAAAAAGGTTTTTTCGTGGTCCCGATCATGGAACTCATACTGCCGATACCCAAGTTTTAAGGTTGAAGACAAGGTATAGCTGGAATGTAGTCTTGTCAAAGGAGGCGTCAGTTCGAAAGCTGCTTATCCCGCTAGTGCGCATACTGCCACCCACCATTTTTCATTTTTTTCTTCAAACATCTAGGGACTGGAATGATCTGCCTTTTGACACCGTGCACCAGTCCTGCATCACTCATTTCAAAGAACACATCGCACAAATCATCCTTCAGTGACTTGTTTACGCCCTCATGTAACGCCATTAGCGGGGCCGTTGAGCTATATGAAATAAAAATAAATAAATAACAGGTGAATGCATTCTTCAGTCGCCTAATTGAGATTTCGCTAATCTACACAACAGCGTAACATCCCATCTTTTCTGAACCAGAACGATGGGAGAATCCCTGCTACTACGATAGTGCAGTGACGTCGCCTTCCAGCATCTTCTGTACATGTCGCCGTGTGCCATCACTGCTCTTTGTGGACCCCCAGCTAAGGGTTCTGATAGATGGGCGTCAATGTTTTCTGAATAATTAGTTTTGTCAGATGCGTCTGAAGAGCACCTGTAAAGGACACCAAACAGCCATCGTAACTTTGCTGTATGTCTAGTGCACTCGCTTCTTTCCCGACGAATGGTTGGAGTTGACGTCTATTGCGAGTTTAGCGATCGCCGCTGTGGCTTTACCAGTTTGGAGCAGAAAACAACATTCTCCTTCATCGATATCTTTGAGGAAGGCTACAGCGGTTACTTTCGAGATGCACGGACGTTCTTTGACGAAATAAATAAGCAGGTGAATACCGCGGGCGCCTGATAAGTGCAAGAGGCTTCTTGCCATGGTAAAGCCGTTGTCTTCGAAAAGATATGTATGCAGACCAGAAGCCCCGTAGGCGGTGCAAAGACCATCGCACGTTATTGGGAGAAACGCCCACGGGTGTTGCAGCACTCAAAGTGGCATCACCAATACGAAGCCGAATAAGTCACTTTTTGGTAAGCTGACATAGTGACGGGTTCGTAGCAAACTCACCACGCTTTTGCCAATGTCTATAACGGCGTGGTATTCACGCAGGAAATCCATACATAGGATTAGGTCTTTGCCACACCGAGGTAAAACTACGAAAGGGCCGATAAATTCAGTACCTTGTAAAAAATCCTACTTGTGCACTTCCCTATTGGTACCATTAGGTTGCCACCAGCTGACTGAAGCGGCTGCGGTCCCGCGGACGGTTTACTTTGCACAAGGGCTCGGAACATTGTGGTGTCACAATGGAAAAATCTGCACAGGTGTCTGGTAAAGCGGTCACCTAATGTCCGTCTACGATAACACTTGTCTCTGCACTCCCGACTCCGTCGGCATTAAGTGTCGTTGTCATTGTGTGTTTATGTTTCCGTCGTGCTCCGTCGCTGCTTTGTTTTTAAAGACTCGCCGTCGCCGTTACGTGTATTGACGTCGCCGGAGTTTGAATATCTTGTGGACATGTTGGGAATCTCTGTCGTTCCGGCATGGGCCATGACAGCGAAGGTTGGGGTAGCTAACCGTATAGAGGAGTTGGCCGAAATCAGGTCTGCTGAAGGGTTGCTGCGGCGCAATTCGAAGAGAGACCTTGCGCGTGCGGCACGGGCGGCGAAGATGCTTATTAACGCTTTTTACACACAATGCCGGCATGCGACGGCGCCGGTTGTGGAGATACAATTTGGAGTTTGCCTGCTTCTTCACACAAAAGCGACCAGATAATTTTTTTCAAAGAGCTGTTCTCACTCGTTAAGATTGCAGCACTGCCGAGACAGTTAGCGGGCATTTCAGCATACTCGCGGCTTTGCTTCTGCAAAGCAGGCTGCGTAGCTGCACCCTGCTTGACAAAATTTGGCACAGTGCATGGTGGGTTTCGTATAAAGCCGGCCAACAGCTGATTCTTGACGCCATGCATCTCGTAGCAAAGTTGCGTTGGCTCAGTATGACATGACCAAAGAATTCGGATGCCCTGGGACGTCCGAAGGAAAGACTGAGACCACAAGAGGGACCGAACAGGAGCCGACTGCTCCGTTGACAAGGGGTGTCGACGATTCGAGGTCTAAGAGAGATGGTGCCCGGCAGGAATGGAGGTATTAGAAAAATTTGCTCCTTGAGCATTTCAGCGCCCTGGTGGCGCAGGCGGAAACACAAGGGTGAAGAACCATTATTGATTCGACGTGGCACCTAAATGGAGAGGCCAGGCAGTAGAGTTACTGGACGGCCGGCCTCTTGCGAAGATGGCTTACTCAGACATACGTGTGCAGGGCCCGCGACATTGCGAGTTCGAGTTACAACCACTGGGTGATCACGAAAGACGGCACGTATCTCTACCAACGTGCTTGTAGGAAGCACAGCGATCAGCAAAACAAGCGACAAGTCAGCACCCCGATTTACAAAAGCTTTTCCACCGTAATACGAACCTGTAAAGGCACTGTAGTTATTATCTTCGATAGGTCATGTCATATTACACTTAGTTGCACCTATTCGAAAAACTTTCAAGGTGTGGAGGGCTCTTACACCCCTTTATTTACCAATGTAAGCTGTAAAATGGTACTGGTATAACACGAAACAGTTGAAAAGGCATTTGGAATCTTCCCCGCCATTTGGAGAGGACTAGAATGCAAGACACTTACTATGTACATTGCGGGTATTGGTTTAATATAGTGGTCTCAAACAATTTATTTGCATTTTCGTAAGACTGTACAGATAATGTGTTATCGGTCCATGTGACTCAATGTTTAAATTTTGGCCAGTACTAAAAATAGTTGTCGCACTGGAGACTGACACTGATAGGTCTGCTGTAGTATTATCACGCTGCTACAGTTAATGACACAACAATAAATTTGTACAGATATGTAACGGCCCGTGCCACCTATAATTGCCACTCATACATTTACGTGCCACTTATACATGTTTCACAAAGGGGGGGGGAGGTGAATGCTAAGTGCCTTAAAGTGTGGAAACCTATGTATAAGCTGTTTGTTTTACAACTGAACAGCCATTTCATACCCTTTAAAGGCTATATAGAAAAACGGAAGGTGTTCAGTCAGTGACCACCCTTTTTGATATGGGGGTAATTACACGGATAAGCACAAATATGGGTGTAGAGACCTTACCAAATGTGCCTAACCACCAACCATCACCCTGTTCACACGTTATGCAACACTTCTTTAGAGATTCACGATATACAAAAGTGCAGTACGTACCCCGTATCCTGAGAAAAGCTGGATTATTGCACCCCCCTCTACACGTAACTTTCACACTATGACAAAACGGCTGCTCTTCTAAAGAAGACTACACCACAAGTGCCACATTGTGGGTCCACAAATTTTGGTACAAAACGAAGCACGTGAACACCTAATAACGAGGTAGAGCATGGATTTTACGCCTGGAGTCATGCAAGGGGTCTCAACAGGGGCCACTGATGGACAGCTTTGTACACCCTCCAAAAAATGATGAACAGAGTGCCACAACACCACCGAGTGTATGCTGCTAATGTACATCTGCGTAACACTCTACCATGAGACAAAAATTTAGGAGTGGCTTAGCTAGGCTATGCTAGGTTATACGTAGCGTGAGTTAAGGTTCAGCTGGTTATTCTTAGCTTTCTTGGTTGTCTGGGATTAGTTTTATTATCATGCTTACTGCTGCTTCAATGACACACACACGGTATACGCATTATGTGACACATGTATATTTATCAAGCGGCTCCGGTGCAGCGTCACCAACTTCCCAGAGCTAAGCTGGTTGCACAGGCGCACGCCGGCGTTGCTGCGACGCACGAGCCATCGGTTCCACACCCGGCCACCCCTCGCATGATCATCAAGTGGACGGGCAGCCATGCGCCGCGCTTGCGCAGTACGGCTCTTGAGGAGCCACGCGAAACTTTTCAACCTCGGCCAGTGTAGCTAACGCTACAAAACTCGCCTACACCGCATTCGCATAAATTACTCCAATCAGGCGGATTGCATTAAGGAGCCAATTTGAACTTTGGTAGGCAGGATGAGCGACTACAACTGTCGACTCTATGCTTCCACCCCTGGAATGTGACGACCTTAACGGCGACTTTTATGTACACGAGCTAGGTGCACCGGAGGCCCACAAGCTTGCTTGCGTCTATACCAAGAAGCAAAGGTAGGCAGAAGAAAAATAAATCACTCTAATTCAATTCTTTTTCTTTCATTTACGCTTTACTCATTGGAATAAGACTGAACAGGCTCTTCTCTGCTCAAAATCACTCGTACTCATTCATCGCGATTTCATTTTTCATTTTACTCACCTCAACTGAAACTCATATGTATTCATTCGGACTTATCCTCAATCTGTACGCAAGAGTAGTTTCCGTACTCAATCTGTACTCACAAGTAGTTCTCGTAATTAACATGTACTCACGAGTATTCATACTCAATCAGCACTAACAATTACTCGTATTCAAAAATTTCTCTGCTTATTAAGATAAGTGCAATTACTACAAGTTGTACACTTACAGCGGTAAAAACTACGCTATTCCAAACGTTTAGATGATAGCGCTGCGTTTTTATGTAGTGGCAATAGCGCGCAATTAAGCCAACATGCAGTAATTTAGCATTTGTTGACTAAAGTGGCTTCATTTTCGGTATGGCATTGCTTTAACACTTGGGATATTCCATTGCGAGAGGAAGGAGTGGCACTGCCGCTCTACACCGCGCTTCGCGCGCCGCCACATCCTCCGTCTCTCCCGCTACACCACTGATCCTAGCCTGCTTCAACATCAACCCCCCCCCCCCCCCGCACTGCCTAACTGCCTATACTCCCCCCCCCCCCCAAAGGACGCCTACTCCTCATCCAAGTCCTTTCACGCAACATGAATCCTCTACACCATGCAGGCCACCACATGGCACCTTCCAACCACCACACCGTCTCCCACCCACCCTCCCCACTACGATTTATGCGGACGCGGCTCAATACCCGAACAATCATGCTTACGCCACTTCTATGAACGATTGATTGATTGTTGCGTTTAACCCTCCGACGCACGGCTGGTCATGAGGCGCGCCGTAGTGGAGGGTTCCGGAATAATTTTGACCACCTGGGGATCTTTAACGTGCGCCGAAGTCTCGTACACACGGACATTTTTGCTTTTCGCCTCCATCAGAAAAGCGACCGCCGCGGCCGGGAATCGAACCCGCGACCTCGAGCTCAGCAGCGCAACACCTTAGCGACCACTTCTATGAACGGGCTTCTCCACCACTACAACTATGTCCTACCTCCTCTCTTACAGTCCCAGGGGGAGTTTCCATTGCCCTCGCCATAGTTCTACAGCCCCAACCCACCACCACCCTCTCCGACATACCGCATGCCCTCTCCAACAACCCTAAGAGGCGTATCTCTCCACAAGCTCTGCGTATCATGTTTCAACACCCTGCCCAGGATCCTGTGGAGCTACTGTGTACTCCGACCCACACGGGCTTAGCATGCAACGAGGCAATACATTCACATATTCCAAAACTCGTAACCCGGGCTCTTGCTTCTTTTGCTCCTAACCACAGCATCCCCACCCCCCTGTACACATACACCGACATTAAAGTCCACCACAGACTGAACCGTCGGACTTACCTACCTCCCCAAGCTCCCTATCACCAGAGGAGGCCGGCATGTTGCGCATCATCCAAGCGCGTACCTTCCCTCACCGCACAATCCTGCAGCACTCCCACCCCCACCTGTTTCCTTCACCTGTTGCCCGCACTGTGGTGCACTGGACACGCACTTACATTTCCTCTGCCAGTGCCCCAAAAATTCCTACCCACCCCTCCTAACACACCAGGCCTGGGAGCAGGCCATGTGGAGCTCCATGTGCTAGTCACCTCCCAAGGGCTCCAGGTAGCAGCTGCCCTGTGGGCAGCCGCCACCGCCCCATAAGGGGGGCGGGGGGGAGCTGTTTAAATAAATGTTACTTCTCCCTCTCGCGTGCGCGCGCCCGCCAAGCGCACTGCCAACTTTGACGGCATCCGACTACCACCAGGACTCCTTTGTACCTCTCCAGCATTGGTGCTATGGGTGCTATCACTCTCTAGGAAAGGAGGTGACGGCAAACAGCACTTGGCGTTCGTTAGTCAAGGCCAGGAAAAAAAGCGCATTTTCGGGCGCGTTGTGTCGGTGGTTGTCGTAGATTTTATTTTTGCTTTCACGCTCGCGCTCGTGGTGCTGGCGGGCCACCAAGGCGGCTCAGCGAACGCAAAGAAAAAGCGCATTTGCGGCACCTCGCTCTGTCATTTTTTTATAATTTACTTTCATGACGTGCGCTTATTGTGCGAGCTCAAAAGCGCTACCACGTTAGAATCGTTGTGGGCTGCTTTGTAGAAATAGGTGCGTTATCAAACCGGTAGCTGGACAACGCCACAATTTTTAGCGAAGAATATATGGCTACGGTTCCATGTATATATAATGTATGAGAATAAAAGCTCTGGAGGCTCTACGTGTCCTCAAAGTTCGAGGAGTTTGTATCCCGTGACATTGAAAAAGAACGTTCCAGTGTGCCTGCTGCTAACACACGGTCATTGTTGAATGCCCTGCGTGGGGTATGTGCTGTCAGCATCCCCATCGTCATCATCGTCTAAATATTCCTGTCATTAAAGGTCAGAACCCCGTTTTGGTCAGCCATGACACCTAACCCTGCTGCCTGTCTTCTCTTGCCTTAACATTTGGGGCCGACAAATCCGGGAAGAAGACCAGGGACCGAAGTGGAGAGCAGCAGGGCCTCGAGGGACCTGTGACCAACCAGACCCGACCGACACCGGGCACGGCCATCCCCGGTGCACCGACGCAAACCGAACGCAACTCGCCTACCGACGCAGACACGCCCCGTCCCGTCCTGTTCACCATGCTTGGCACCAAGAGCCCCGCTACCGAAGGGCAAGCTGGTGAGCTGGACGCTCTGTGTTCGTTGCGGAACCATATCCGTACCGACTTTAAGGAAAGTTTGACCAGTAGCGACCGGCTGTTGATTTCAGAATCTTGCGACGTGACGAAGCTGAAGGCTAACTTGGAGAACCTGCAGCAAATCAGAAGTGATCTAATCGAATTGGATTCTGTTATATTTAACTTAGTTGCAGATGAAATTGAGCAGGAGGTTAGATGAGGCGGATAGATACACCCTCTGCTTCTTTAGAGCAAACGCTTACCTCCAACATTGGTTACATTCCTTTAAAAACAAGCAGCCTTTAAACATCAAATATACATCGTTTTCCGAAATGACCCTCTTCTTCAATACCCCGAGAGAGTTCGTATTCTCGTTCGTCGAAAACATGCCCAGTCGCCACAACGGGGACGGCGACAACCAGCCGTCAACCATGAAGCTTGGTGAAACAGAAACAGTTCCTGTCGAATTGGACGTAGCTCAAGCACCTGATGAAACACGCGTTGAGCCGTTACCAGGTCAGTTTGAGTACATGTTTCTCACAGACTTCATGTGCGGTGAAGGCTTCCCTGAACTTGAAGCCGTACCGACGAGTGCGTGCCTGCCACCATCCAATGCGTGCCGAGAAAGTCTGCTTGACGGAGCAGGTCCAGAAACTGCGGCATGCATAGACCCCGCTCATGAATACACTGCTACCTCCGGGAAGGGCTCGTGTCAGAGAAAGCGCCGTCGGCATAAAGCCTTCCGTGAATCAACCTCCAACACCGTTGCCTCACGGAAGATTACTAACAAGAGCAAAATGAAGACTAGGAAACCCGTAAATTTGCGATGTAGCCGTAGGCTTCCTCTAAAGACCAGGAGATGCACAAGAAAGTTCAAGATTGACAAGAAGTCGCGGGAGGCCATATTGCCATCTCCTAAGGACATGTGCCATCAGCATCAAACCCATGAAAGCGTGCATCCGCACCACCTGGATGCGATGCAAGTGCCGACCCTATGACCTCCATCCTGTTATTACGACGTTCGGCCCTTATCAAGCTGCAACGAAGATTGAGGCACCGATGGAAGAGAAAATGTACCAGTCCAGCGAATGTCACGTGATGGGGTGCCGGCTTGGAAAAGTACAACAAAAGTTTATGACCAGGTAATATTGCCTTTCCAATTGTTATCTCGCGGTCGGAAGTCCACGGAGTAAAAGAACTGAGACGCCGTTCGAGCAGACAGGATTGAGCAACATTTTGCGACAGCGAGTCTTCATCGGAACGACTCGTGCCTATTCACCCGGGAAGCCTTCCAGTTCCTGATTGGAAGGCTTCCAAACTTTCCACTACTCTGCTAACCTTCCGGGCGGGGTGCGAAGTGCCCTGTGACTCGAGCAGCGAAAAGGCGCGGAAACACACTTTTGCACCGCAAACTGGCAGTGCTCAGGAGCCCGAGCTTTCGCTGAAGTCTTCGGACAACCTTCGAAATTCGCTTGACTAGCACTGCTCCGACAAAGACTTGCTATATAGAGTACGGGCATAGCAGCCTCCAACGCGTGAATATTAGCGGGACGTAGCTCCAGCAGAATAGCTCCGGAATGGGAGCTACATTGCCCACGATGCGCGGTTTATGCCTGAACCCGTTTGTGGCAGACGCATATTGCGGGGGTGGGAGCATGCTGCATCCCCTCCGTGGGGTATGTGCTGTCAGCATCCCTATCGTCATCATCGTCTAAATAATCCTGTCATTAAAGGTCAGAACCCCGTTTCGGTCAGCCATGACACCGAACCCTGTTGCCTGTCTTCTCTTGCCTTAACAGTCATCACCAAAGACGCCCGCCGCTCAAAACATGGTTTTAACCTGAAGCATATACACGTCCCCACTTGATTCGTATCTCGAGTAGATTGATTAACGAAAAGCACTATTTGCCAGACCAAGCCATGGCTTAGAGCCGGCCCTAACGCGTATATGTCTCATCACTCGGATATGAATTTAGAACACATTAGTTGTGTTTAGATAGCTTTTCTAGTAGTTTCTGGAGTCAAAATAAAAGTGTGTGCTTTTATGTATGTGCCTTCCTTAGGAATGACGGGAGCAAACAAGCCTATCACTACTAACTGCGTGAAGAGCTTTTTTATCGTCGGAACTACAACTCGAACGGTCAGAAGTGGCTCATAAGTATCTCACACCATCTGCGCCACCTTTCATGCCGACCCGAGTTGCGCGAACGCTGGCGTGCTCAAAACGTACGAGCGACTCCACCTACGTCACTATTGAAGGGGAATGTATACCTACGTGCGGAATTACGGCCGCCCATGTCGGGGATGTGAACGCCGCAAATCACCGCCTACTCGCTCTACGGCCCCGTTGCAACCACTACCGTGCCCAGCGAAACCCTTTGATCGCATTGGCATCAATCTGTACGAGCCACTGCCTTTACGGCCGCCGGCACCGGTGGATAGTTGTTGCGGTAGAAAACCTCACAAGGTACGCCAAAACAGCTGCCTTGGCGGCATCCCTGGCTCGTGACGTCGCCACGTTTCTTTTACGTCACTTTGTAGTTCACAACACAGCGCCTGGAGAACTTCTGAATAATCGAGATCGGACGTTTTGAAAGCTCCACTCGCCGAATGTCACGTTCTTCGCCGCACGGGCTCCTCGCACCACCCGTAAACCAATGAGCTCACAGAGCGGTTCAATCGCACCGTGGGAGATATGCTTTCAATGTACGTGTCATCGAAACACTCCAATTGGGACCTCGTACTTCCGTTCATAACTTATGCATATAACACGGCCACGCAGACAACGACAGGATTTTCTCCCTTTTTTCTATTTTATGGACGCCAGCCGACCTATAACCTGGACAACATCCTACCTTGCAAACCAGTTTAAATTCTGTGACGTCGGGGTTGTAACTGGCGAGCACGCCGCAGGGTGTCACGAACTCGCTCGTTGCTCTACAACTGCAGAAAAACAGCGCCAGAAGCATCGCTGTGACCAACACCGGGTGTCTCGTCAAAACTTGCAGCCAAATATCACGGCCCTTAGAAAGTCATCGCCCGCACTTCGCCCGTAAACTAAATTGTGGGACCAGTCGCCCCATCCTCTGACCTTGGCCGCCGTAGGCGTGAAACAGTCCACGTTCAACGACTGAAGCCCTAGTGGGACCACCCGGTGTCGTCCTTACCCTAGGTCGCCTGGTTGGCGCCTTTTCACCGGGACCGATTGTAGCAATGCTAATGAGCAGCTCGTGTAACACCATCAGCTTATCGCTGTATGCGCCCCATCAAGAAACAGTGCCATGTGATGGTGGCCGATCTATGCAAGACGGTATGCGCGCAGGCTGGTAGCAGCGGAAGAAGAAGTATGGCAGAAGGTGCTCGGCGCGCGAATTCGGCCATCGTCTGTACGCTTGTACCTACGCTCGCCTTCCTGCTGCTACTGTCAATAAACGACGTTTGGTCTACTACCGGAGGGTCACCAATATTTCTTTCAATATATATATATATATATATATATATATATATATATATATATATTTAGAGAAACACACATCGCCCAGTTTGGGCGGGACACGTGTGCTCGTCTCGTATCTTTCTGTTCTGCCATATATATATATATATATATATATATATATATATATATATATATATATATATATATATATATATATATATATAGAAAGATAAACTCACAAAGCGCGCAGAAATAGTATCAGTAAAGAGTCGGATACAAAGAAAGAACAATAACAAACAATGTTTACTTACGTAGCGGCAACGGGATTTGCCTTCATCAGAGTAAGGTTACATGATTTTGCTGTCGCAAACATTTTGAACACATTTCTTATATAGGTTTGCATAAAACTGTAAGAAGGAGCGGAGAATGTTTCGGAAATGGAGAGTGTGCAGACAGGCAGGCTACGCCTATGTTACAACATCAACAAACAAACAAAAAAAATAAAAAGGGGGGGGGGGCGAGAGAGAGAAAAAGGGGTCGTGTTAACAATGCAGCGTTCAAGGTTGCACCATGACGGGTCAACGTATGCCGCGCGGGCTGCAAGTTCCGACAATGGGGGAAACTGGACAACCGCGGTTTGAAAAGAAAGGGAAGAGTATACAGTAAGGTATTCAGTGGCTGGGGAGACTGGTTCGGGATGAAGCGAAGATGGGTGTGCCCCCCGCGGATGAAGAGAATAGATAGGGGCACAAAAGAGCATTTCACAGAAGCTAGCAATTGAACAGGAAAGATGTGAGTTTATCTTTCTCTAGATTTATATATATATACATATATTTAGTAAGTAGAGACAGATACACCCGAGAAACACCCGAGACAGATACACCCGAGAAAGAAAAACGTTAACTGACGTTTGAGGAAGAGGACTTCCCTTCTTCAGAGTACAGAATAAATTGATTACGGGGTTATATATATAGAGAAAATGTAGCAAGGCCGAGGGCAGAGCACGGGAGGGGAGAGTTTGTAGAATTTTATCATGATGAACATCATAACAGAATATTTCCCGAGCCGCCACGCGTTGTTTATAGACGCAGCAAAAATTTGGGCGACGTTCTCACAAAATACAGCATTATCCCACCATAGACTACTGGTTCCATGCCCTGTAACAAACCACGGTGTAAGCTTGCCCACATATGACCACCACACAGCGCGCTGCCAGCACAGCTTCAAACCGTTATGTTAATGTGAAATGGAACGTTAACTGTGACTCCGCCAACGTCGTATACCTGCTGAAATGCACCTTCTGCGGCAAATAGTACATCGGCCAGACTGAAAAACTCTTTAGTTTGAGGTTTAACAAACATCGCTCTCATGCAAAAACATGCCCTTTGCCTCTATCAAAGCATGTTAACACTGCAGGTCATTCTTTTTAACAGCTGAAGGCCACAATTTTTGAATCTAGTTTTAAAACGCATCACGATCGCGAGGTTTGTGAATCCTCAGGTATAAGGTTAAGTCAGCGTCGTTTGGCATCAATGAAGGTCATGGGAAATCGACGTGTCTTTCCTCCGATTCCTCTCTCCTAATTCATATGCTGGAATTCTGCATTCCTCAGGCTAGTGTTATGCCTATTCATTTCTTTCCCTCGACAATATTTTCCAATCAATCTCCGACCCCCCGTAGACGGTTATAGTTATGTGCTAGCACAGCGTTTTTTAGCACAGTGGCTTCACTAAACCAAGTTTGACCAGCAAGTTTGGACATTATGGTCTGGGTAGAAGGCTGCGCTACCATTATTAGCTTTGATGCTCTCACGTTGTAATCGATTTGTGCACGCGAGCGTGTGTGATTGCTTTCCTCTCCCCTCCATTTTTGTATTGCCGTTTTCTAATACATGTTGCTCCCCGTCTCTGCGTTCCCTGAAGTGGTATCATGTGCCGACCAAATGTGTACCTCCACGCGCGCGTCATGCGCGTGCACCTGCCTTCTGTTATCTTTATTTTCACGACTTGTTTGTCCCTGTCTTTCATTTATTCTCTATTTCTTTTTTCCTGTTTTTTTTCTGTTCTTTGTATAAGAATCTACACTGATTTTCTGTCGAAACTGCCTGTCTGGCTGTTTTTGGGCGCGACCCTTACCTCCCACCAACAGAAGCCAAGTATAGTACTCTCATGTTTCAATCACCTGACTCTGACTATTAGAGCGGATGACTATTAGAGCTATTAGAGCGGATGTGTTTTGTGAGATGTGCGCCTTTTGCGTGCATGGGCACATCTACTTTGGACCCCTCTCTTGCCCCCCAGTTGCCACGGGACACTGAAAATGCCAATTACCTTGTTAATTTCTTTTTCTGCATACTTCTTTCTCGTGTTTGTACCAGGTGGCTGATTTCTTTGTTACTTTTTTTATGCCCATTCCAATCGCGTTCAAGGGCATATCTTCTTTTCACCCCTCTCTTTCTTGCCTATTGGCAACGGGGGAAAGGGTAATCATCTTTTATTTTTGTTTTTTTATCTTGTTTTCTCATGTTCGTTCCGCGTAACTGATTTGTTCCCAGTGTCAAATGCGTGCATGGGCATATCTTGTTCTGACACCTTTTTCACCCCTGTTTCCACTTATGTAAGAGGGAATTACCTTGTTAAATTTTTTTGTCGTTCTGTTTCTTTTCTTTTTTGATTCTCGTTTCTCATGTTCGTACCGTGTGACTGTGATTTCTTGTTATACTTTTTCCTCTCTTCAACTTCTCTCAATTTTTTGCTGCTTACCAACCATTATCCCATTCGACAAGCTCTCCCTCCCCTTGCCATTCTCTCGCCCTTGCTACATTGTCTGTATATATATAACCCTCAAACAAACTTATTCTGTACTCTGAAGAAAGGAAGTCTTCCTGAAATGTCAGTAAACTTTTTTCTTTTTAATGTTTTTTTTCGTGTGCCTCTGTCTCTACTTACCCTACTTTCCCGCGCTCTGTGTGAGTTTTTGTTTCAAGACTATATATATATATATATATATATATATATAATACCTTCGAACCAGGTAGCGACCACGTTCGTTGCCAACGTTCCAGCAAGAGACGCAAGTTTCTTATCACAGGCAAGTCTCTTGTTGAAACGTCAGCAACAAGCGTGGTCGCTACCTTCTGCGAAGTTTTCTTCTTTTGTGTTCCCTACCGTCTTTCCAGTTTCAGTGCTCCATAATATAAATACATACATACATACATACATAATACATAACACATGCATACATAAATACATGCATGCATGCATGCATACATACATACATACATACATACATGCATACATGCATACATGCATACATACATACTGTGATGATTGACATCTCCCGGCCGCGGCAACGCGCAAGCAGACGCAGAAACGAGCGGGCGGTGGAAGAGAAGACGACGACGAGCGGGTCCACGCTGAGCGGAGAGCACGAGAGGGGATTGTGCCCGCGGTGACCAGCGACGAGACAAGGCTAGAGGAACAGGCGCAAGGACTCCTCGGGAGGCAGTTCGAGGTCAAGCCATGAGCGTGCTTGCGCCGTACTCCGAGAATCGCCCCGGGAGCTGTTCCGGGGGCCCTCTGCTGCAACCACCTCCCGAGACGAATCTTTGCGCCCGTTCCTTTAGCCCTGTGTCGTCGCTGGTCCCCGCCGGCAAGATCCCCTCTCGTGCTCTCCGCTCAGCATGGACCCGCTCGTCGTCGTCTTCTCCTCCACAGCCGGCTTTTTTCCGTCGTCTGCTTGCACGTTGTCGCGGCCGGGAGATGTCAATCATCACACATACATACATAGATTCGTACATATCTACATACATACATGCATACATGCATATAATAGGTATAAACACAAGCAATAAAATGTGAACTTTAGTTCGACGTCAGACTGATACTGTCCTTCAAGAATAATTTCACAAAGGTTGGTCACTGTCCGAAAGATTAAAGTGCTCACCATCCGGCGGCATGGTGCACTGCCGTGTCACCATTTTCATCGGGAATGTCCACTTCAGCACCAGCTACGACCAACATCATCGCGAGGTCCTCCTTGGCGGAATCACACGCGGCATGCAACGCCGAAGTCTTGGGTAGGCCGTAACCAAGTCCCTGCGCGCAAAAAATACGTATTGTCAATATCACATCTGGAACATGTGATCAGACGACGATAAATACTACGCGACCGATACATTTCCACCGTATAGGATAAATGCCGCATCTGAGATTGCAGCCTATATCAAAACGGAAAAAGAAATGGCTAGCTGTAAAGATAACACAAGGCCTGAAGCCGTTTCTACCATATTAATAAAATGTTCGTGTTACTTCGCGGTCAACCATAACATTTCTAATATATGTCGCAGCCGTACAATAGGGCATATAACAACTCCAACGAATCCGAAATCGAATGATGGGCATTCTTTCAGGTTACCCACATCTAAGTTTTTACGACTGACGCTATCTGCAACGTAAATAGAAAAAGCACATGTGACTAAGTCAACCAAATTACAGCATACAAGTGGACGTTTTTTCGGCAGCACAAGAGATATTTTTAAAGAATGTCATCGGGTCGCGGATAAATTTTCAATTCAGCCGAAAAATGAAAATATGTATTTTTAGATATTTCATGAGCCTTATTTCCTGTACAGGAAACCTTGGGCAATTTTTAAAACGCTTACGAACAACCACAATTCTGGGCATTTCGAGGACATTCTCTAAATTTTCTTCAAAGATATTTCCAATATACAAATTTTCAGAGTGGTCTGTCAGAACAAAAGGGGTTTTGGGTATTCCTTGCGATTACAGGATTTGTCAATTTGAAGAAAATGAGAGCAGATCTCCCTGTTGAGAAAAGCGTTTGTTTAAGGCGAAAGTCCAAAAACCGCGCTCTTTATTATTACAACAGCTTTTCTCATTATATTACGATATTGGTTATCTTCATAATATTATAAAGAACCTTATATTATAAAGAACCTATAAAGCAGCATTTAGAGAGAATATGTACATAGGTACCAAGAGCGTTGCATGGCTCGAACAAAGGCGACAGCGCTTCTCAACTCGGTGTCTCCGATGAGATACCGCCTCACCGCCTGTTGTGGGTTGATTTTATTTATACCCCCAGCCATCCGTTGCCGACGCGCGCAGTTTGAATTCCTCCAATCAGACTCCCACTGGCCGCAGATTGAATCCGGCAAATGGAGGGGAAGCGATTGCGTTACCGGAGCCGCCACGACGGGAAGGGAAGGCAACCCGGCGGCGCCACTGAAGGCGTGTCGCTGCGTGTCTGCAGCGGGTGGTTTAACCGAGGCGCGAATCGGCCCCGCCGTGGGCGAGTCACCAGGTGCAGCGAATTTCGGCTGGGCACTCAGGCGCTCTGGAGCAACATTCCCTGACAGGTTTGCACACGCCGGTTACTTTTACTCAATAGATTTAAAGAGCGGCAATAGACACATCCAGGTAAATGAGCGCGACGCCTAGAAGAACGCACTCATAACACCGGATGGGCTATAATAGTTGTAGGTAGTGCCTTTCGGTTTGTGTTCGGCGCCGGAAACATTCCAGAAAATTACGGATATTATATTCTTTGGCCTCAGGCGGCAGCCATGCCTCGTGTGCCTGGACTCGTTATTGTGTTCTCGACAACATTTTCAGAAACGCGAACCTAAGAAACTGGTATTCTTGGATTAGAAGTTGTTCATCTGCTTTGTGGATCTACTGCAACAGGACTTCCACAAAGCTCAGTGTTTCCACGCACCCACATTACACGCTGTTTAAGTGTGGGATAACTGTCTGTATGTTATCCAGTACCATGCCTAAAAACGTCTGTTGATATTGGACAGGAATCGACACACCATTAAGCTTCCAGGGTCCAATGTCAGGGTCCATATAGATCCCACGCTTCCAAAAGATTACTACGCCTACTGTTTTCAGGATTGAGTTTAAAACCATTTTTATGCCCATCCTGAAAGTTTGTTGACGTTAATCTGCACTTTCCGTTACAAAATGAACTGGTTATCAGATATAAAAGACATTTGAACGGTGTGTAAATATATTTATTAAAAAGATGTGATAGGCAATGGATTTCAAACGGCATTCAGTTTTAGTAAAAACGATATGCATCTAAGAACTCCGCTTTGAAGCACTCTGTGTCCATGCTTGTAAAATCTGGGAAGTGTACAATCAAATCTATAACAAAATGGTGGCTTTGTTGTGTGGCTTACAAGCATGTTCAACGTGTTGCCTGACAAGCCAACAGATTTAAGGTCGCTGAGAATGCCAAGGGTGATGATGATGATTTAGGGTTTTAAAGAGCAAGACCAACCCGGGCAAAGAGCGCCAGGACAACGGTGAGACGCTATGAAGAGATAATAAAACGGAATCTTCTAAAACTCCACTACTTCAATTATACTATCAAAGTTGCTGTATAGGGCCATTATTAAGAGTAAGAAATGTTGGCAATGAAGGTGTTAAAAACCCCACAATACCGCCATTTGTTTTGTGACGAAACTGAGCTAAAGTGAAATCATGGAGAGTATGATATGTAGTTTAAGAAGTCAACATCGACAAGGTAAACACTTTTCTGTAAGAAAACATGGGACTATCTGATAAAAATAATAAAGGGTGCAAGGGTATATATCATGAGTGTATATATCATGAAAGTGACGTTTTCTCTCTATGTGGCACATCTCGCATTCAATAAGCATATGAAGAACTGAGAGCTGCCCCCCACACCGATGACAGTGTAGCTTGTTTGCCTCTGTTAAAAAGTATAAGTGTGTGATGTGTGTGTGAACAATTCGCAATCTGCATAATGCTACATCTACAAATCTTTCACGTTTTTCACCAGGGGGCTTTTTCTATTTTTGCTTTAACGACATGTAGTTTATTCTCTACTTCTCTGTCTCATTGTTGCTGCCAGTGGGCCCGCAGCTTCTTTTTTACAAAAGGTTTCAGATCTTGATATGGAACTTTGTTTATGTCAATGCTGCTTCGAAGGGCGGCACCTGCAGCACTAGGGTCAGCAGCTTCATTTCCAGCAATGCCGCATTGGCCAGGAACCCAGCCGACTGTGACAACGACTTTCAGGCTACAAGGCGAGTGGAGAGCTACTAAAACACAAATAAAAGTAGGGTTTCTACAGACCTTCCTAGATGAAAGATTTGAGACGACACTCAGAGAGCCTGTGTACATAACTGTCATCCTAATTTTGTTTTGAGGAATGTGGTTCAAATCCAGTAGAATACCGTGCGCCTCTGCAGTGAATATACTTGTGTTTCTGTTCATTGTTTTAGACATTTTAATTAGGGGGCTATTTGCAGCCAAGGATACGGGTGTGGTCGTTTCTGAAGCATTCGTGTAAAATTCAGCTGTCTTGTATTTGTCACGAAGGAACAGAAAACGCTGAGTGATGACAAAGTTTGGTACATTATTCTTTTGTATTTCTCTAAAGGACATATCACAGTCTATTGGGAAAGAGTCCCATGAAGCGTCCAAATCATAAATTTAGGTACAGTGGACATCAGTAAAAGGAACTAGGAACTCGCTGACGAGGTGTGACACTGCCCACAGAAACGGTGGAGCTATAGATTGTCGGTTTTCAAAGAGATGATCAGTTGTGTTATTTTTCATTATGGTATTCAGAGGGTGTTAATTCAAAGAAGTCATCTTTGCGGCATACATCAGAGCAGTGTAGGCGCGCTGGTACCCTAGAGACCACTGGTTTGGTTCGACATGAAGGGATGGAATAGGACTTGTTCGATATGCCCCTGTGGCCAAGCGAAGCCCCAGGTTGTATACTGGGTCTACCATTTTGAGTGCTGTTTTGGTGGCAGACTGGTATACAATGCAGGCGTTGTCTATTCTTGACCTAACAACACTAGTAATAAGTGCCAGCCGACATTTTGTATCCCTTCCCGAGGACTGATGAGATAGTACCTTTAAAATGTTCATTGTTTTCAGGCATTTTAATTTTAGTAATTTAATGTGTGGTATGAATGTGAGCTTGTGCTCCAGCAAAACACCTAGAAACCTGTGTTCCTTTTGCACTGGTGTGGGCTGACCTCCTAACGTGATACAAGGAAGAGGTTCGACACCGCGTATCATAGAAAAGGCAACAACAGCACTTTTATGAGCGTTAAACTTAAAACCATTTTTCAGCCCATGTAACCAGCTTGTTGACCCCTAATGGGATTTTACGTTCACATATCGACAGAACACAGTATTTAAAGCTAACTTAGATGTCGTCAACGTAGGCAGAGTATGAAACAGTTCGACGCACCATAGTTTTAAGAGAAGTCATTTTAACAATCAATAGTAAACAGCTCAGCACTCCTCCCTAGGGTACGCCATTTTTTTTGAACAGATGTTCTAGACAGGGCAGTCCCCACACGGACACGTAATGTGCGATCAGACAAATAGTCTTGAATGATATTGTGTATACTGCCACTAAGGCCAAACGACTGCAAGTCCAATAGAATACCATATCGCCACGTTCTATCGCAGGCTTTCTCCATATCAAAGAATACAGAGAAGCAGTGCTGTTTATGGACAAAAGCGTCTTTAACATACGATTCAAAGCAACCAGATTATCTGTAGTTGATCGGCCAGACCTAAACCCTGCCTGAGTATTGTGTAAAACATGATAAAACTCCAGAAAGTGAAAAACATCGCCTGTTTATTGTTCCCAGGAGCCTACACAAACAGCTGGTGAGGGCAATATGCCTGTAACTATCAGCAAAGCATGGTTCTTTCGCCTCGTTTAGATGAGGTACAAGGATTGACGGTTTCCATGCTCTTGGAAAGCGGCCTTTCTGCCATATTTTGTGAAAGAGACAGTATTGTGTCGCCACACCACACCACCACCACCAGTTCAGTCTGTCTTTACGAAATATAGTGTAGTGTGTTAAAATTTTGTTTGGGATGGGCATAGGTGTGTCTCTTGGGCGCACAGTATTTTTGGTTTGTGATTTGAGAGTATATTATCTATAATGTCAAGGTCGTTCAACCGCCCCCAATAATTCCACAGGATAACACTTTCAGCAGCCATGAATACCACGAGAACAGAAATACAGTGTAAAAATTTTGTTTAGGATGGGCGTAGGTGTGTTTCTTGGGCGCACAGTATTTTTGGTTTGTGATTTGAGAGTATATTATATATAATGTCAAGGTTGTTCAACAGCCCCCTATACTTTTATAGGATAACACTTTCAGCAGTCATGAATACCACGAGAAGAGAAATACAGATCACGAGAGGTTCTTTTTCCATTATAAAAGTCAATAGTGAAAGAGTTTGGTTTCTGGGGCCCTTTGAGTAGTTTACCTAGGTCGCCGAGTTAGTACCCGGTGTAGTGATCTTGGGCGACTTCGGTTTGTTTGATTTACCCCGACAAGCGGAACTGCGGCGCTCCTGTTGTGTTTCAGGAGCAGCTGTGCATGGACAGACATCCATGGTCTCATCTAAGGTTTCCAAAGGAGAATTGTCAGTGGAGACATTGTTTGTGCTAGAGGCCACAGCCACAGCACTGGACATTGTTGCAACAGCAGTGGCCGCAGGAGCAGCCTTCTGCTGTTTTGCAGATGCCTGGGATGTAGCCAGATCATCACTCATCTGGACTGAGCTCGTGCTTGAGGCCTTAGGCACAGCACCAGAGCTAGTACTGGAGGCCTAAGGCGCAGCACTGGAGCTCGCGCTAGAAGCCTTAGGGCCAGCACTGGAGGAGAGTGGAGCAGCAGATACCACGGCAGCGACTTTCTGCTGCTGAGCGGGGGGCTGTGCCGCGACCAGGTTGCACTGGGTGCCCGCATCCACCAGACGACGCTGGGCCCACCGGAGAGCAGAGTTAGCATAATTTCTGCCTGAAGGCAGGGCATGCTTCAGGCGTTCTTGTGCGCAGATTAGGTTTTCAGTGACTTTGAGTTGAATTATTTATTTTTCCTTTATGAACGCAAGACATGCACATGAGTATGCAGAGTGAGGTTCACCACAGTTTGGACATTTCACTTGTTCTTTTTTGCAGTCATCACTGATGGGGTCAGCACGAGCGCAGTGTGCACAGGTGGGTCGGCCACGACAAGACTGAGTTCCGTGGCCATACTACTGGCACTTGAAACACCTTTGAGGACTAGGTATGTAAGGGCGTACTGGGCAGGATATGAAGGCCGCATTGACGGATTCAGGAAGCGTTGGACGATTGAAGGTCAGAACAATATGGTTATTTCGAATTTCCTCACCTGCGCGACGCATGGTCATTCGCAGCACAGCCGTGGCGCCCTGTTCTCTGCGTCCTTCATGCAAATCCTCATCTGTCTCGTGAAGCAGTTCTCTCTCACAGATCACGCCTTGCGTTGTACCCAGGCTACGATGTGGTGTGCCCGTCACTTTGAGTTCAGCCAGGGTGTTCTGTTTTAGTAGGTTCTGACTTTGGTTCTTTCGTTGCACTTGTACCAGCAGATCACCAGAGGCTAGTTTCTTTGCTTGGTAATCCCGGCCGACAAAGCTTTCAGGGCACTTTGCCATGAGGAAGACAGATTTTTTGGCAAGTGGTGCATGTCCTTCTTCGGGATGGATTACAAGGTATTTTGCTAAAGTTTCAGCATTGGAGGCTGGTTTCAGTTTAGTTACCGCGGTGCGGCCCCTTTTAGAAGGCCGATCACTTTTTTGCGGGGGGATAGAAAAAGCCATATGAACATGGAATCAATTCGTCGGCAGAGCCGGTCGCCTACCACCGAGCCCAACAAGCCAACGTGACCTTCAAATACATGCTAACCGTTACCCTGCCGCTATAAAACTATACTTGGTACCAAGGTTGATATCCTTGCACAGGGTTAACCCTCTACGACAGGAAAAATGCAGAAATGAGTAAGAAAAGAGGTGGCAGGACAGGGGTAAGAGAGGAGATAGGAAAGAGAAAGAATGGGGAGGAAGGAAGGTAAAGGCGACTGGTTGATTCCCCCGGGCGGGGCAGACCGGGGGTACCGCCTGCGAGAAGCGGGGACAGAAGTGGTGTGTTGCCGCTGCTGGGGGGCCGTTAAAGTCCAAAAGGACTTCAAATTTCTCTCAGCCACCAGGTTCCCCTTTTCCCCAGACACGCCAAAGCGACGCACAGCCGGGACGTGGGTGGGTTCAACCCACATGTGCTCGGGTCCATGGTGTTGCAAGACCCCAAGTGCCTACGGTAGTAGGCATTCCTGCGGAGCTCGGGACCATGGTGTTGCTACACACCAAAACACCTTGAGTACACAAGGTGCCCCCCGCGGGGAGAATGCCAAGGGTGAAGTGGTGTCATAGACTATTTCCGGGTCAAAGAATACTGCGGTTCAGAACTGTTGGTGAACAAAGGCATTTTTGATGTAGCATTCCTGGACCATAACTTGGTCGTTCATGGATCGCCCTGCCCTAAACCCTGCGTGGCAGCTCTCGAGATGGCAAATTTGCTGTAGAGAGACAGAAGTCTAATTTATAATCTTCTGAAGACGCTTACACAGGCATGTGGTAAGGGGAACAGGACGATAACTTGAGAACGAATACGCATCGTTGACGAAATTAATAATATTCTCCATTATAGCCTGCCTCAAGACATAGGAAGCCGCCCAGAAGTCCATAAGTGATTGCATACTTCGATTAGCTTTTCGAGATGTCTGAATGTCAGGTACCATACGGCATGTAATGTCCGCACGTAGAGCATACGTTTCACAACTGCTCCGAGCAACACTCAGCTTACAAAGCAAAAATGGGACTGGTAAGAATAAAAATTGTTTGGCATGTTGTTATCGCGAAAAACCTTAATGTCACGTCCTTTAGGTTACGTGAAGGTCTTAGTTTAGCGTGCAGAACTGGACAGGTGCCTGATGTGTCGTGACAGTGTATTAGCCGGATTCTCAAGTGTTCCTTGTTGTGGAGACCCCAAGGGGCCCCTGTAGTAGCATGCGCCAAAGGAAGTTTTCGAAATAGACTTTTTGCGAGCGTCGAGGATATGCACAGTTATGAGTTCTGTCGCTTCACACCTTGGTGGTGCGTTATGGATGTGTAGTGCAGTTTAGATATTTTTGTAAATGTGTTCCCCTTTCCTTTAGCTTCGTTGAACTTTTCATGGAAACGCGAATTGTTTGGAGCTTCACTTGCGAATAAAAAAGAACTGCAGATACGACCACTAGGATAGGGTGTCCGTGGTATGCAGGCGGTTTCTTGTTAAATAGGGACGCTTCCATTGAAATTCCACCTTTTTGGTGGGGGGAGGCCTAGCATTCATTCGGATTATATGCACTGATATCGCGTAATCAAATAAAATGTTTACTAAATCATCCACGAGAGCTTCAACATCAAAGCGCACGCTGTTAATCAAGTGATGTGTAAGGGGCATGTTGGTGCTATCCCACCAATAAATATTATACAAATTGCAGGAGCGTCGCGGACGGGCGACACTGATGGGATGATATACTAACGACTTTTGGGTAGACACATGCTGCGTGCTTAATTGGTGTGCTGGACCTAATATACGTTATGAACATTTTGGGAGACCTGTACAGTTGTATTGCATTATGTTTTCTCTTTCTATTATTTATAGTTAGGAGTGACTTAGATGTGTGTGTTTATGCAGGAGCGGTATTTTTGCATTTTCTTCGTGAGCTTCTGAATCGCACCCCCCTCCTTCCAATGCAATGCAGATATGTATAGTGAGACGCACATTTTGTCCTCGGATGTCCTATGAGTTACGGAATGATGTGGTTCCTCGGATCTCGGCTTTTGGGGTGCCCTTTGACAGTGCCGCCATGACCGAGGGTGTCAATGGTGCAAAGGTGGCACCAGGCAGCACAGGGGGGGGGGGCGGAAGGGGTGTGAGCCTCTTGGCGAGCTGCAATGGCAGCCTCCTTAATTCATCTACGTGTACCATTGGAAGGTAAAGTTCAAACTGAAGCAGCCGAATTGCTTCTAATTGTGTTGGTTGCCCCCACAACCACTGCAAATCCCACATGCGGTACGGTGATGGGTTGGGCCGCTAAAGGCAACGCTTCAGGGGTGTGAGACGGGAAAAACTCCGTATTGCTCAAACGAGGCACCGCTCCACCCCCTTCGCCGAAGAGCTGCGTCCGCACACTTTCCAGTACACTCTAAAATTGGCCACGCGTAGTAAGCTTGAAACACGCTGCTTGCCGTCGCAAACTTCTTTTAGTCCCACATGACTCAAAATAGGCGTTGTTTTCTTCCTTCCAAGCGTGAAGCGGGCCGACAGCACCCACATTCGCTTTCTTTTACGCGTGATGCAGGATTGTATGCGTTTGAACCGGAAAAACCACGCTTAAGAGTACCCCGCGCCCGCGATCGCGCCTCTTCATCACGCATACACATACCTGGATGCATATCCCCAAACGTCCCGTGCGACGGGTTGCTGCATGCGGGTGGGACTCACGCTTCCTCAGTTCTTTCTTTTTTTAACGCGAAGGCATTGAAACGTGGCGCTCACTTCAGTGATTTTGGCGGGAATACGAAGTTAGAGCCGTTGGAGCCATCGGCCGAAGCCGGCGCTTTGTGCGTCGTGTCTGCCTGCCATTCAAGTGTATGGTGTGCGGAGTGCTCGCTTCCTTGCATTAAAAAGTGGCGAAGAAGGAGCAACGTGATAAGTAACTTGACATCGACTGGTACGTGTGGTGTGCCGCGCTGTAGGTGAGAGAACACTGGGGGTTTACTGCCGGGATTTCTCGGGCGACACGGCGAACTCCACTTTTCTTTGCGGGTGGAGTTGTTACAGTGGGCAGTCAGCTTTCATCCACGGTCACTTGTAACATCCAGGTAAGCAAATTATTTACAGACGTCTTTGCTCGATCATTGTGTATTTCAGAACTATTTACGGAATAACGACGTTTAGTGTATTGTGTAGGTCTTCCTATTGACCTTGGAACGTCGCATTAGTGCCAGGCCTAGTTGTCTTTGAAAATGCTATTTGCCACGGGTCATGCGGTCAACTGGCAAAGATGACAAGAAAGAAGGAAAGAGTGCGTTTCTGGGTGTGGCTGTGAGTCATTTCTTCCGTTCTCCGTCGAGTTTCCGCCGGTCTCGGTGTCTCGCTCTAGGTACCTTTGGCTCGCTGGTGGTAAATTTCGGGGCCACGCTCGCGGTTCTCGTGAGTGACCGTTCTCGGGCGAAGAGGCGCGGCACCGCCAATTAAAGAGCCGCCTGCTCTCTCCGTCCTCCGCAGGCCACGCAGAAAACGGCGAAAATATTGTATAACGCAATTCACACAGTCGAAGCGTATATTACGAAGCGTATATTAGCGTATATTATGCATATTACGTATATATAAGCGTATATTATGCATATTACGAAGCGTTGAAAATCGCGTCTCACTACATAGGAACGGGGGAGTTTATGCTGCACATCGCGGCAGAAGTTTGTTTTGTTGTATGACAGTTAGAACGCACATGCACGGTGTCCCAGCTATAATCCACCAAGATTTTTAAAAAGAGCAATGGCTTAACGCGAAGAAAACCTAGTGCATAATGTTTCCAGTACAGTAGACCATCGGGCAGTAATTTATTTGTTAATGAAATTTAGTTATGTAATTGTAATTATTTTAGAACTTGAGAAGTACTGTCCCAATCATTAAAGTATCAATGAGGCACCTGTAGGTGCCCACGAGAGACACCTGACTGCGGTATTTTAAGCGACGTGCTTATTGCGTACTTATTTATTTTGACGGATAAAGAAAGCCCGCGAAATATGAAAAATACCAAGTGACTGCACTTCAGCCCGCCTCATATATCAGTGCCCTCGAGCAGCCTCCCCCTGAGTTAGAACGCAATAAAGGAGAGAAAGAAAGAAAAAATCGCGACCTTGTTAGTGCCTTATCTGCCACATGCACCCGGCGAAACTTGCGGTTGCTGCTCCTTCCGTGTACTCCACTATCAAGGTGTCGCGCTGTCTCTTTGGGCGTGTGACAGGCAAAGCAGTTTCTTTCAATCAGTTTATTCGAGGGCGCTGGTTTATGTCGCAGCTGGACTACAGTCACGTGGTATTTTTCATGTTTCGCAGTGTTTCTTTGTCTTTAAGAATAAATAAGTGCACAATTAGTACATCGCGAAAAATACTACAGTTCCATGTTCCCCGTGGGCACCTACAAGTGCCTCATTGACACTTTAATTATTGGGACAGTACTTCTAGAGTTCGAAAAGTAATTACTATTAGCTAAGTAATTATTAATAACGAAAAAACTGGCCGCAACTCCAGTGTACCGAAAACAATATGCACTAGGTTTTCTTAAGTTATGCCATTGCTTTTTTAAAAAATCTTGGTGCATCACAGCACAAACACCGGGAATAACTATTATACTGAAGCCGCATTTGATCTTTTCCACGTTTCACCCGTGGACATCGTTTGCCGCTGCCATTGCATGAGGTGACCACAAGCAGCTGGTATGCTGCCGAACCCAGAGAAATCTTGAAGTTGCAAGTGGACACGTCACTGCAAACCTTGGGTTCTGTGTTCATGTGTGTTACATAGAGGAAGTTACGTATCCGTCTGCTTTTGAGCAGTGGCTAGAATTTCTTCAAGCAGTAATTATACGTGATCGAATCGACGAAATTTCATGTGCGCTCAAAATGATACGCGATTTGTTGATACTACACTTCCTTTGAGTTAAGCTCAAAGCAACGTTCACGAGCTGCTTTAACGCGGCATGAAGATTTCACCTGTAGCCGATTGTGCATTTTCTGTCTATATCTCGGATTTGTCTGTATTCAAGCTTTCTTGTAAGGTAATGTGAATAAAAAGGTCCCACTAAATATTAAAATTTGTTTAAATTTTTTGTTCTGTGTTGTATTTCAGCTGTGATTCAAAATCTCGACCTTCGCAGCAATTCTCGGAGACGTTTTTGCGTAATTTTTTTCACCTTCGTATAGGCAATGACTCTGAAAGAATGCACGCAGCCCAAGATTAACTGTATGGGATTAGCTTGTTACACTTGTTCAATACGCTTTATGAACGTTTGTCTTCGTCTGCCTTCAATGGCGCTTTGTCTTTATAAGAACCGAAATTCTGAGGCAATCTTAACCCCCCTCATTCTGCTTACACTACTGAGTTTGGGACCGTGTATAACGAAGAATTATCGGCGAAATAACAATGCCAGTCTTGTCGATCCAGGACTGGCGACCTTCTTAACGCTTAGTGAAGGCGAAACTTTGTATTTACCCGATGCGGCATTCTCCAGCCGTGCATAATAGGCCTCTCTGACCACCATTATTCAATTAAAAAAAGCTAAAAGAAGACAACATTTGCTCTGCGTATTCATGGGGTTGGGGTGTGCTCCAAGCTATACACACCATAAATACGGCACTGCAACTATTGTCTTCTTTCAGCTTTATTTTAAATGATTCCTGGTTGTCAGAGAGGCTTATTATGCACGGCTGGAGAATGCCGCATCGGGTCAACAAAAATTCTCTTTTTCGCCTTCACTAAGCGTAAAGAAGGTCGCCAGTCACTGTTGGCAAGCCTGACTGCTCAGCGTGATAGTTCACCACGCCTAAAACAAGCGTGCAAAAATACCCTTTACTCACGCCCAGCAAGCGTTACACATCCCGCGAATCATGCTTAGGAAGCGTAATTTTTCAACGTGAAAGCTCATCACGCTTGGAACGAGCGTGGAAAAAATCGTCGACACTCAGGTTTGCTACGCGCTAAAAACTCTCGAGTGTACCCAAGGCGCTCAGCCTTTTTCGTCCTTTTCGGAAAACGATACTGAGGCTACTCACGGTAGCCGCCAAACATTCCTATTTACAAACGTAACTGTTTTATTATTCCTATTTCAATTCTTTTTGTAAACCAGTGAAAAACTATCTAATCCTGACAACAAAGGGCTGTCTGTTAGTTGTGTTGAAACAATGTTTGTAACGGGGACTGTAGCGCCCTTCCTGTTATTGCATCAACTGCTAATTGTTTGTTTTTATTTTTACGCTGTTTCGTGCTCTCCCTGCACGCACCTGAATTCTTTAACGAGTCATATTGTTTTTTTTATATTCGGGGGCGCGAGGAAGTCCACTCATCTAAAAGAATAGAAGATAAAGGAGATATTAATATAGATCATTCCATTTACTTCTAGATGGATGGTTCTATTTTCGAGTTTGATTTTTTTACGCGTGCTGGGTGGGCGCCACTGCAGTTTTGGCATTGGTTGTCCTGATTACTGCAATTTTGCTGGGTGCGGGCTACTGAGAGCATATTCCAATTGTTTTTACATGGGCGTGAATAGTACCCTGCCAATAGCGTTTGCACCTAAAGCTCCTGCGTGGGTTATGGGCATGTGGTCTAGCCATCGCAGGAAACCTGCATTAGCTCATTGTGGTGAGGTGCTGCGGCAGCACACTATGTCAGCACTGTGTGTTTGGTTTTGATTTCGTGCTTTTCTCACTGCTTTGTGATACTCCTTACTGAAACCAAGCTGAGAACGTTCAGGCCATCAAAGAGGTCGCAGTCAGTTTCATTGATCAGATCAGAATCCTATATGACACCCTGTTATTTAGTTCCGGTTCGGTTGGGAGTGACTGATTTGAGTTCGCCAAATAGGGTTTTCCTAAGAATTTTTTTTATTGCTGCTGGTTACATACTTCTATAGACCTTCTTCGGAGGATGAAATTTTCGCCATGTAGTTTTGCCTGTAACACTCTCAATTAACTTAACAATAAAAAAAATCTGCAGAAATACAGAGAATCATGTAATAATCCCTAGCATTCTTATGCGCTCCCAGCGCAGAGTGAAAGTTCGGTGCTGCCATTTTTTTTGGTTTTTATAAATTCGGTCCGATAAATAATCTCGAATTACGGTACTATAACCTTTACACGGTCCACTTCCGCGAAATCTGCATTTGTGGGGAATTTAAGGGTGCCGACGGGTTCGCCATTTAAAGTATTTCTTTCATATTTTTTTCTAATTTCTGGTTTTTAAAAATTTGTTTAGACCAATTATATACATTTCCGGTATTATAACGATTAAAGGTAGAACTTGCATGAAATATTCATTTTTGTGGAAGTGCAGGGCCAACGAGCGGCCGTGGCAGGACGTTACACGGTTCGCCGTTTTCCCGATTCTGTTTCTAGTGTTTTTATTTTTGGTTTTCCAAAATTTTTATCTACCAATTATCTGTATTTACAGTATTATAACTGTTACTAGTGGTATTTTTGCTAAATCTGCATTTTGGTGGAACTGCAGGCCCTTGAACGGTACTGGCTGTGAGCTACTTGGCAAAAAATGGTACGCATCAAAAAAAGATTTTCAAGTCAGTGTCACTGAATTGCTCTCCTTGTCGGACTCAATGAACGGGAACGGAGGGAAGTTGCCAGGTATTGGGATTAGCAAGACCGGTAATGGCGCGAAATTTGTATCTGTGCGGTCGCTTTGTGGGGGCCGATCATTGGCTTCAGAAAAGTGTGAGAAATCTACAGGCTTAGAAAAAGCGCAGAAATGAGTTCGCGGAGCCTTTTCGCTATGCGCTGACCGCAGTAAGGTCGAAGAGCTCCGTGCTTAGAGCATACAGGGAGTCGACCGGGCGGAGCTTGCGTAGTATTTTAATGGGCACTGTTAGAGGCTTCTTCCCTCATTCTCTCAACACATCACCATGGTAGGTCAAAGTTAATGTATGGGGCCCTGGGTACGTGATTTCGCACATCAGGAGCTTTGGCAGGGGAAGGCATCCGTACACAACTCTACATTATCACCTGTTTGGCGTACATTTACATCTGAAGTTCACTCAAGCAAAGCCAGGACTTATGTACTTTACGAAAACACACACAGTAGTTCGTAGCAAAACATGCTGTGTGGTATTTTAGACATCTTTGAACAACTTATTCACCATGCAGACTTCGAGGAAATGATTGACATACCTTGCCTCCATTGCTGATGTCATGACGTGGATCACCAATACCTAAGTAATATTTTGGAACATGAAGAACACAGCAGTATCAGGATTGGGTTTTGCTCACTATTATCTGTATACCACCAAATAACAAAACAGATTGGCGGTGTTCGTAGCTGTATTACTCCATCGCGACAATTCCTACAAATATAAATGAATTACTAACAACATTTTGCATTATACGCCATTTTACCAACATATAAGGCACATAGAAAGCAATGGTGTGCTTTTAATTAAGCCAAAAAGTAATCAAACATGAGCAAGGAGAAAAAAAAACATGAAAGCAAAATTTTGTTGACTTAACTGAATGGGCCGGGGTAATCCGTCGTCAGTGGCAAAACGTACTTGGGGTTTAACGTTGCTTCACACCATCCACTGTCTATGATGAACCTACCGTGTCCCGTGACTTCCATCACTTGTACTACGCAGCCACATAACTGGAATACAAAGGTAGAAAAATACGCTCACCGGCAAAGCCTTAACCACGCAAACGATTGAATAACTTTACATTCTTTTTTAAGCACGTAAGAGGTCTTCTTAGAAGCACAAAAAAGATAATTCACCCTATGAATGTGTGCTTTTACCTCACGAGGATCCTGAACTACAAACCCACTATCATAAAACGCCAACTTTGAATCCGTCCAATGGCCATACCCCCCTGATCACAAAATGGTCAGGAAAATGTCTTTTCGCTTTAACAGCACCATTTTTACTGCGGTTGACATATGTTGATGAGGATGATGATGAACTGAAATTGGTCGCGTATATGGGGTCAGGTTATGCTCATGCGAAACACGAAAGGAGCTGCGAAAATCTCATTTCGATAAATAGTTTTAAAGGCACTCAAGATATTTTTCACGGACAAAGAAAGGTGTGTTGCCGTCTTTACAAAATCGGCTTACGCCGAGAAGGCGGTGGCTGCGTAAGGAGGAAATTTTAACACTGCCTAGGAGAGTTTCAAAGCGGGTAGGTGCACATCTAACTGAGCACCACTTGGACAGCCTTCGGACGTCTGGAGCTCACATGCACCGTTTTAGAGGTGTTCTTCGCTCCCTAAAAGCACAAAACAACCTGTTGTTTCGGGCTATAGTGCCTGAGAATACGTTATGGCATTCATGCTTGCTCGCGTACCTGCCGAATCACTTAAAATTTTTGAACTTTGTGAAACTTTTCGGAGTTTCGAAGAAGTAGTGGAATTTTTGTTTTCGCTATTGAATAAAATTACAGCTTGCAGGTCCCGCTCTCTCTGTAATTGGCGGAAAAAAGTAACGTAATACAAACAGTTGGCGGGAAAGTATACGTCCCACAATGACAACTTCAGCCTTCGTACCTCACGTGATTTCACGTAGCAGCTTCTAGGTGGCGCTTACCATTGCCGTGATGTAGGGCAAAAGATTTCACCGACCTTCGGCGCCATGAAATCCCCAGGAATTTGAAACAGGGGCCTTTTCTCGCAACTCAAGGTTTAAAATTGTTTTCAAGCAAAAAAACAGTAATACTGTCTGTTAAAAGTCAGCAATAAAAGAACATAAACATAACGTCGAATAATTAAATTTTACGTAAGTCATTAAAATACCAGTTATTGTTTTGGTGTAACACGAACACAAGAGAGCAGAAAAAAGCCTTTAGATGACAAAGAACCGAACGATTCCATTTGTCTACACCACGGCCGGCTTCATTGCAAGGGACGTGCCAGCGCACCTGGCGATAATAAGAGGCGGCGTGCCAAAAACTTCTCGTGTAGGAAAAGCGCACTCCATCTAGTGGAGCTAAGTTTAATCCCAAATGTCACCGGCTTCGTTTCGCTCATTTTTGGGTCCTGGACTGCTATCATAAAAAGTGCACAGCGGTCGTAGAAATCACTGCGGATTGTGCCGATTACTAGCTATAATACCGGCCAGCAACGAGAATTCACGGTTAAGCCTAGATGCCTGTCTTTGCTATGCAAACGCCAACGTACACAAGAAGTCAAACTGCTAACATATCCACGTGCTCGACAGGTATTGTTTATTTTGAAGAGTTTTTGTTTATTGAAACATGCCGAACTTTGTCGGCTTTTGCTTTACGTCGAGGAGCTTTTCACGGGACCCTCGTCTATGCACGTGCAAAAGTTCGCAGGGAAGGGTCCAATTTGCATAAACATAGAAACAGGGCCTTTCTGTGCTTGGAAGCGCCGTCATTCTTGCAGAAAAACAATGATTTTCCCATGAAGGGAGCACTAATCGACGGTAGCCTTTTCAGCGGCTTCAGTGTTTTCACCATAACTGGCGCGCCCCGCTTGTAGAAGCTCCGTTGGGATGGTTTACCAGCCCAACAAATGGCAAAAGTTGGTAGGGCAGCCGTCCCCGGTCAATGTTTGCGATGAGAGTCACTGTAACCTTCGGGATGTATGTTTGAGCCACTGCCCCCGCACCTAAGCGATCGGAGCTTTATTAAAACAAACTGGCTTTACTGTGTGCCTTCCGGGATAGCTCAGCTGTACGCAACAAATATAATCGCGTACAAACTAGGATGAAAAAATGTCGCACGATATTTCAAGATATTCTTTCCTAAAAATGATTTTTTTTGCCTGGTTTGTCCCCGAGCCTCCTGCCCAAGAGACTATAACCTACGACTTCGGCATCAGATTCACTGCCGCCACCTTTTCAATAATAAAGACAATCTCGTTGATACGTTTTTCACGGGATGAGGAGAACAAAATGTATTATCCGAAAATCGTATTATCCAAAGAGGTCTAAAAAGGAGGATAATTTGCATACTGCGGCAGAAACTGGTTTTGAGCATGACGTAACTGGTGACTCTGTCCTGCACTATTTTTTTCAACGTCCACGAGTAAATTTTCGTGGAACGCAAAAAAGGAACCTGCCGGCATTTTACGCTTCACCGGACACTGTTTTGTACAGCAGTCTTTGTCGTGCGCGATGCCGTCTCCTTTTTTGCGCAGGACTGACCGCCGACGTTCACTCCTGGCGCTCTAGCCAGCTTGATCCGTGTAAGCCGGACGTCTTTCGTTCGCTGACGCTTCGCACCTCGTGTTTGGTTTATACGGGGCCTAAAACTTGCAGCTTCATTCAAATTTCCTCTGCCTGACCGACAATAGCGTTGAGTGTTCATACTGGCCACTGAGGTCGCATGCCAAGCTCAAGCCCTTTGTCTTCGAGTTTTCTTGAATTCGGGTAGAACATCGAGTTTTTCTTTTCACAATCTTGGAAGAACCATAGCGCGGAGCAACAGGGGAGACAGAGAAGCACCAAAAATAAATTCACAACCACCGCATCAGCACTGAACTCAAAAACAAGGCAGAAAGAACAAAAACCAGCGTGGGAAGCACGCAGCATGGCTAGAAGTGACGAAGGGAAATCGCTGCCTGCTGAGAGCATTGCAAAGCTTTCTTGATCAGGATACGCTTCCCTAGATGACGCGGTGCATCGCCTGACGCATCATTATCATTGGACGGAGCGGACATGCCTGTAAGCGGTTTTATCCACAAAGCTGGCGCTCTGCTACGTGCAGATTCTGGATGGTTGGAATGAGGTTTTAGCTAGTATCGCGAAGAATAAACGTAATATTTCTAGAAATGTCGGTCAAAATCCTTTTTTATGGTCATATTATCCGGTTTTCATCGAAAATGTAATCATAATAAACGCACGAGAATGCATTATTTATAAGGAACGTCGGCCGGGAAAGGAAAGAAAAACGTATTAGACCAAAAAACGTAATATGCTGAATCGTGTCAATGAGATTCCACTCTATTTAGCTGACGCTGCACTGCCTCCGCGGAAGCTAATGGCAAATATGACTGCGGGGGAAATTTATGACGCACTCTCATTTTCTTTTTGTTATACTCCTGCTGTGTGTCGGAAGTATTTTTTTTCTTTCGGTGCTCTATATGAAACCGTGCGCACAAGGCACCTCTTCCTGGGCATTTTTTTATTCAGATAATCAAGCAAAACGCGCTGCATATTTTGGGGGGCTTTACTCTTTCGGATATACGCACGCTATGAAACGCGTGGAACGCGATGGAGCGCATTACAGAGGGTTAGCAGCTGTAGACACTTTTTTGCGGGCGGTCTCCGGTGGACGCCGGCCAGGTGCGCGTCGTCGGCCGCTTCCCCAAGTAGCAATTTCGCGTTAACAAATTCTTATTTCTGCACACCGTCGAGCCCAAAGAAGGTGTGCGCTTCCCCCACAAGTGAATCGGCGAAAAATGATCAAAAGGCACAGAGAAACAGCTGAAATAACAAAGGTTGCAGGACGAGCAAACGCGTATAGATGGGATAAGAGGGATCCAATGCAGCCCTCCGCCGCAGGGGCGCCGGAAGCAACTAAAAAAAGCTGTACAAGCCATTACGAATTCGGCACGCGGAATAGGCGAGCATGGGCATGTCACTATATATGAAGCCAATCTTGGTCCGCCCCACGAAGTCTACACTCCTTCTAATGATCTGGGTGGGCCACATGAAGGAATCTAAAACAAAAATGACAAAAAAACGGCTTTATTCTTCACGGCGAAGCCTTAGTTGTAGCTTGAAGAATGATAAATCGGTGGCATCAGTACGCCCTGCAATTATCAGGCGTGGCGTTTCGCTGTCCTTACAGTGTCGTGTAAAACTGACAGTTATGGCCGTCTTTCTCTGTGATTACGTGATAAGTTCGTAACCTAGCGTGGCAGCGGTCAGTGCCGGGAAGTCAATAACTAGAGGTCGTATTTTCAGACATTAAAAAGGCACGTTTTAAATGGCGAAAACATTCAGGCAAAACAAGGTCTTAGGCTTAAAACGTCAGAAATATAGGCACGATATTTTTTTCTCCGCAAATGCAAGTAATTTCAAACAAACACATGCGTGACTTGTAACTACGATAGGAAAATGAAAATTGTTTTTTTATGATGGTACAAAGGGCCAACAGTTGAACATAGCTGCTCAATTGTATCATAAAGCTGCTCAACTAATGACGATTCGTTGGCTCAACTCAGTAAAGGCAGTGCTCCAACTGATGTTTAATGGTCACTGTCACTTTCTCGAGCATCGCATATAGTGAAACCGCCGTGAAAAATAATACTTCAGAGCTTAGAATAGTGATTTATAAATCGGAATGCCAAGAACGGCAATAGCTAAGGCAGTGTATCACTCCGCCGAAACGACGGCCCTGGGTGTCAGCGTGGGCGCGCGTTTTGAAAGCATGTGGAAGAAAATGCGTTACATCGCCTCATTTTTATCACATAGTTTGTTTGCGTCGTATCCGTATTTTATAACCAGATCAAGACTTACAAATCAGTAATACGACGCGCATCATGAAAAATAGTGGCCGTAAGGCGTGCGTTGCACATCGGGAAGGAAAAGTCGGCTGAGGTGATGAGGCGCAGTGGCAACTTCAGTCATCGCTGGTAGGTTAACTTTCATCAGGGTGCAGTTGATATCTGCCTGACAAAAAGTAACTACGATAAAACACACAAAAATAAATGCAAGAGGGACGACGACTTATCAAGCAATTGATAAGGTCTTAGATGAAGTCTATTAGGTACAACTCTAGCAATTTTCTCATTACTGCAATGTCGGATTTGAACAATCAAGACGTCCAAACACTGCTTAATACACTTGCACACCCTTGAAGAGCATTTCTCAAAACGTTTTTAGCAACCGAAAAGATTTTCGATAAAAAAGCGCTGTTTAAAGAACCATCGACAATGTGAATTCTAGAGCGTATTGAAATGCAGCTGAGCAGTTATATTTCGCCATTCGCTGTTCAATACGGGAGTGATGTGCTAGCAAAGGCGTGTTCGATACTCAACCGTTGGGTTGAAAATAAAGCCGGATTTGAGCATGGTTGTAGAAACGAGGATGCGACTGCTCATATTTGAAGAAATCTGTTTGCACAGCACACGATATTTAGGAATCACTGTGAAAATTGCGCAGACCATAGCGAGCTACCGCAATCTCCAAATTTTTTGTTGGATATTATGCGCCTTGTCACTGAGAATAAGCGTCGCGTTCTAGTGGTGCTGGCAGTTGCTTTCCGGGATTTGGTTGAATTAGAGGACTACGTTGAACCTATACATTTCTGAAGAATGAATGCTGCTTGGTAACGTGAACCTACGATTGCAAATTGGACCAGAAAGCGAATGTTGACGCTATATAGGGCTTGTATACGTAGCGTTTTTGAAAATAGCTTTCTGGAAATACGCATTTATAGGCATTTAGGCACAAATGCCTAAAAAGGCATTCTTAGGCACTATAAACACACTATAAAAGCCCTTATAAATCTCCAATCCAGGCTCATATAACGAAAAGGCGCGATAGCGGCGCAGGGAACAATAAAAGCATTTGCGTAAAATCAGGTCCCGACGGATAACTCAATAAATAGCCTGATAGTTAGAATTTAGGCAGAGCGGTGAAATGTTACTAAAAGCGATTCTAAGGAACAGATATAGGGTATTTGGCCTAACACGAGTTTTTGTCTCGCATTAACATGGATGATACCTCATCGCCTGGCTGTGTAGGCGCTTATCTTGTCCTTAAAACGTTTTCTTCAGCTTTAGCTACCGTGTTAATTTTTCGAGAACGTAGCAAATGTTTCTATATGTTTATTGCACAATATCTGATATCTTGACAGTGATCATTGCAAGGTAAGGGTCACATTACGCTGCATGTCGTCAGAGATATACCTGCGCACATCTGTGGTTGATTACGTTTTGCCTAGGTAAAAAAAATTTGGCCATTTCACGGATCATTCACAAAGTCAAGAATAGGGTCCTTGCATAGATTCGCCACATGCCGCAGTCTCCAAGCCGCTTGGAAGAATCGTGCCACTCACTCGGCGTGTGGCACAAGGACCCGCCGGTTTTCTTACTTTACGGAAACGAGGCGCTGTCACGGAAATCAGAACAATGAAATGTAGTGACTGACTAGCGAAGGACCCGAATGCGCGCTCAGGAATCTCGGCAGCAGGCGCTGACCCGGAAGGTTTCGCGCCGATAGTTCTTACGCACCGCTCACTTGGTTCATTTTCCTTTGTGGCCGCCTCTTCATTACAGTACGGTACAGTTCTCACGCAACAAAAATGTTCATAACGCGTAAACGGGACGCTGCCTAAACCTACGAATCATGGAACAAAAGCATTCGCAGACTGCTCCGCATTGGCAGAAGTGTGGCTGTGTCCCCGTCTTCCAAGACACGGTGGTCAAACACGAGGCTCACAGTGCACGGGAAAATATCGGCGATTTTCAGAGCAGAGGAAATCGTGACAATTAAGTGAGTGTTCTGGCCGTGTCGTTGGCGGATAGGAAATTTGATTTCCTGTCTGATCAGGGTGCGCAATAGGTTCTTTAGTGTGTGCTAATCACGTGCAAACTTTCAAACAGACCCAGAATTTGCTCGTTCTCAGTCATCAGAATACGAGGCCACGTAGTTGCTCAAGGTGTTATTTGTACGTGTTGACGTGTTGCTTTGTAATAGGTTGCAAGTTCGGCGCTGTCTCTTCATCCAAACTTCTTGTATCCTGTCTCCTTCACATTGCTCTTCGAAATGATCAGTCTGAAGCGACTAGCCTGACTTTCCGCCCTCCTCCAGCGAGCCCACTTCACCGCCAAGCTGTGTTAAAAACTTGGGAAACGCAGAAATAGACCAGGCGGAACATAGGCGAAAAGGCACTGTCGCTACCGAAATCTGTTGCGCAGAGCAGTCGTGAGAGCGGAGACGGGATGAAAAAAATGACGGGATTAGTGGGAAAGTGGTCGACAAAAGCAAGCTTAAGGACAAAACTAGTCACGTACCTTCCTTTTGCCAATCCGTTGAACCACGAGTAAAACTTCTACTCCCCAGCCGATGAATACGCTCCCTGCGGCTTCCATTGAAAACTCGGTGGCGTCACCGGGCTCGATCACACTTCCCATTTGCGTTGTGCGTACTAAATGCCAAGACGTTACGTACATCTGTTCCCAAAACACCGGCATCGTAAAGCTCCGGGAAGTGTCTGCGGCAACATGAGAAGTCTGGGAAGCCGTGATCTGTGGTCCGAATTATCCGTGGTCCAATAAAGATCCGTGGTCCGAAAGATTCGTGGTCCGAAAGATCCGTGGTCTGTGGTCCGAAAGATCCGTGGCCTGAATTATACGCATCTCGAAGGAAAAACTCCAGAAACTGCAAACCGCGCTGATTTTAATTTTTAAAGCAAAGCTTTTCGCCTCTACCCCCCAAGGGTTCTTTCGCAACCGTTGGTGTCATCAGAAAAATCCCCCGAACAAATAAAAGAATTTACAGCACCGCCAGGAATCGAACCTGGAACTAACAGGGTAACAAAGCAAGGGCACGTTGCTTTACCGATTTAGCTACCAGACCACGCGAAAACGCAGAAGACAAGTGGTGCACTCACCAAGCACATATACCAGTTTAACCCTTGTATTCTCGCTAAATTCCACGCGATAGTGAATAAAGGAAGCTCACACCAACCCATGGCATCTCACTTCTACCACGCCAATGGGCCTGTGGCTTCGAGTGTTGAGGTAAAAAATCTTAGCGCCTTGTCGTCCGCCCTCACGCAAGACGATACCTCAACGAAACAATTCAAATACTTCTTGATGGCCAGGCCATCACTCCAAGCACCAGCATCAAGATCCTCGGCCTACACCTTCAGGCCGAAACCAAGAGGGACGCATCCTTGCAGCGCCTCAAACACAGCATCAATATATCATACACATGATCAGGCGAGTTGCCACCATGAAGAGAGGCCTCAAGGAACCCGATACCTTTCAATTATTCCAAGCTTTGGTCCTCTCGACAATCACTCACGTCAACCCCTTGTCTTCTTCTCGGCAAGGAGGACATACAGATGCTTTATATAATGATTAAAAAGACGGTTGAGTAAGCCATTGGGCTTCCCATGAGTGCGTCCACAGAGAGGCTGCTTAGCACGAGGCTCTACAACACGGTGGAAGAGCTGACAGAGGGCCATCTTTCTAATCAGAGGCTCCGAATGAGCAGAACGGCGTTTCGCCGCATCTTTCACCAGATTGTGTAGGCAGTACAGAGTGTCACTCCGCTTGGTGTACTCCTGGACTTTTGGTGACAAGAAATAAAGATGCTCCCTTTGCTTAGAAATATGACCCCTTAGACGACGAGGGTCTCTGACAAGCACGGGCTCAAGCAATCAGCACCACCCTTGATGGGAATTATGCAGTTATCTACACAAACGCCTCCAAACATTGAGGGCAGCAGTACGCCATCATTCTGGCTACCTCCAGAACCAACGTCCTTGCTTGTGCTTCACTCAAGAACCATGACATGATGGCAGCAGAAGAGGCAGCCATCGCCTTGGCTCTCACTCAACCAGGGGCTCGTAAGGTATTCACCAATTCCCAACAAGCCTACTGGAAATACCTGTCGGGTTTTGTGTGCCGACCAGCACTGCGTGTGCTAAAAAACCACTCCCCAAATGATTCCATTCAGCTCATCTGGACACCCGCACATGCTTCCCCTGAGGGCAACGAATACGCCCACAAAGCCTGCACTTTTACCCCCCTTGTTATGGAGCTGCACGAGGACAGTCAGCCGCTTGTCTCGTTCAGAGCCATAACCCAACATTATCGCCTTCTGAAACAGACCCTACCTTCGCCTTACCCTGACCTTTCCACAGAACAACAAACTACCCTAGGGCCCATACAATCCGGCTGCTTCCCACACTCGACGCGTCTTCACTTAATGTACCCGAATCGCTACGACTCCTAATGTAAATTTTGCTAAGAAGGAACACTCTGCCACATAATCGGGGTGTGCGACTTCAGCCCCGAGCACCATCCTCTCTTTCCGTCAACTACCGAACAAGAGCAATGGGAAATGCTGCTGTCCAGCCCCTCTCTGCCTACCCAGCCTCAGCAGGTGGACAGAACACAGGCGGCGCGGACTGAATGTGGACTGAGTGGACTGAGTGTGGGACTGAATGTGGACTGAGTGAAGAAGGAATCACTCCCCTGGGCCACACTCTTGACCGTTAAGAAATCTGAATAGAAGTATTTCCTCTTCCCGCGCTTCCTCATCCTCTTTTTCCTGCTCCTGCTCTATCTCTGCCGCCGATCTCGTCACCTCCGTCCGCGACGGAAGAGACGGAAAAGTGAGATCGTCTAACACTGGGTTTGAGCTTTAATTTTATGAAAAAGGTTTCCACTCATGTGCTACACCGATACAACTCAACCAACCACCGTTCATGCATGTTGGTTTAATTTAACCTTACCAAGATTATCTTTTTGAATCAATAGAGGGTGTGGTTAAGTGCATTTCACTTATCTGGTTTCAGTATTTGTAGAGCGACGTGAGTGAATTTAAGTGACGTCGCATGGGTAATCATTGGGTGCCGTTTACAGCTTTGCTTTCTAACCACATTCACATAGTGGATTGGCAGTTTTTTTTTTGTAGTTCAACTCCAGCTGTGGGAAATGTGGTAGTCAGAGTACGTGGATTACGATCGGTGTGCATAGAAAACGGGCTGAAATTCAAATGGCCCGTGCGATATTTAGGCAGGCACTGTGCATGCGTACTTTCCAAAGTGTACTTCGACGCAGTTTCCAGGTCTTTCTATACGCAGGTGTGGTCAATGGATCAAAGTTTACGAATGGAATAAATTCAGCTAAGGACGGACTTGGAGTTTAGTTCTCAAGTTCCGCGTGTAATAAAACAGTGTGACAAATGTTCGTGCTCTTGTGTTTATAGCCGGCCTAAGGAAAATAAAGAAACCATTTTCGAACCCCTCACTATCAATTCTGATAAAAAGATGGGCTATCCGGAAGGATAAATAGCCTTTCATGAGCCTATTTAGTTTCACTTACGGAGTACAATGACGTAAAAAACCTTGCACCCCTCGGTCTAACGATGACTATGGTTGAACGCGAAGCCTTCCCGTGATGGATTCTTTGGTTAGTGGAATCCACAATGCGAGTATGTGATACTCTGGGGGTACCCGCCCTTTTGTGCAGTTCGCACAGCAACTCTCGCGTTCGCACTTCAACGGCCTAACGTTTGAATACGGGGCCTACGACGCAAATCGGTATCTGGCGAGTGGCGTTCGCTTTGACGGCGTGCGGAATGCAGCAGTCGGATAGCCGCCGCGGCTTCCAAACTCGTCCTAGGTTCGATTTCGGTCACGGGAAGCCTTTTTTCCCACGATCCTTCATCATCATCATCACAAAAATTTGGCTTTCTTTCAGTGCGGGCTGACTTACAACGGCATCAGTGAGGTCACTGAATCTTCTCTTTAAAATGCCGTCACCAGTATGAACTTCTTCGCAGGGTGTACAATTGATTGCAGCTACCCTTTGTGTCGCTAATTACTTTTTCTTCAAGAAATGGGGTCTGTGTTTCGTTTTAAATGGCATCTGGGTTTATGTGGGTTCATTACGGCTGCAATAAGAAACACGCCGAGAACTCCGGTCACGCTATCCGTCGAGCCATTGTCATCACCGGATTTTTCCAGGCACGTTCCAGCCCCTGTGACTTTACAGTGCACCGAGTATTCCAGCACGCACTGGGTCCTAGTGTTTTCACTTCAGACTTGTTTTACCGTCCAGGGTTAGGTGTCCAATAGTTAGAAAAACGCTGTATTTTTCGTTTTGAGACCGCGAATTAGTCATCAACCAGCAACATTTTCTGGATCAATAGTAGCAATCAATGTGTATGCGTGCGTGAATGTGCCTTTTTAAAGAAAGACCGCAATCATTCCTCAAGAGAAAAAGAATGTTCTCATACATTTCAAATGAATTTTGTGTTAACACAATGTCGTTTTCTGAAATGCTTGGTTACTGATTCAACCCCGCAGAGTGGAATGGCGCAAGATTTTTGCAGCTTTTCAAGTATGACTAGTACCTACTCATTTTTTTATTGTTTGTTTTTTGGCCAAGGTATCAATCAATCCCCAATGTGTGCTTTTTTCGCTGTACGAATCGCCTAGTTGCTTGTCAGAAAAAAACCAAGGCCTACAAAAGATGGAAATAATATATATATATATATATATATATATATATATATATATATATATATATATATATATATATATATATATATATATATATATATATATATATATATATATATATATATATATATATATAGTTTCAAGAAACAGTTTCTTGGACACCGGTCAAACTTGAACAAAAAGGGGGACACACGTCGAAAAAGGAATGGTTTTAACGTTTCGGCCGGAGGACCGGCCTTCGTCAGAATAACAGCGGTGGCTGTTGTCAAATAGCATATAAGGGAGTGCACTGAAAGAGGGCGGAAATGATAACATCCAAGTAACACAGTGCAAATACAATGTATCAGGGCTTTGTGCGACAATCTGTTGGCTGAAGTACAACATCATTATAACTGCCACGCGTGCAATATTGGAAGTCAGCTATAGCATGCGGGCGCATGTGCAAGAAAAAGTGGGGGGGGGGGTAAACGGCAGTAATATTGAATACGGTCAATGATATAAGCAACTCAGTTTTCCAGCGCTTTCATTCAAACCACGTGCGACTGTATTGAATTGAAATATAAGAAAAGATTCTCGCACCTCAGTGTCATGATGCGTTCGGAAACCGGATTCAAGAATCGTTGCTTTAATATGGTCGAATGAGTGGCCAGTGACGTTCGCATGTTTTGATATTGGAAGGTGAGGAAGTACGGATATATGAACTTTGTGATTGTTGAACCATTGCCTGAAGGGCGTTTTTGTCTCGCCAATATACTGCAATTTACAAATGTCCCACTCAAGGAGATAAACCACGTTGCCGCGTGTCGCAGGTGTAGTTTCCATTTATGTTTAAGCTGAAATTTGATGCAGTGCTGCTTGCGCTTCGTGAAGTGGTCATGTGATTGCAGGCCTTGCAACGCGGTTTGTTGCAAGGGTGGCAGCCAGTTGTCATTCTAGATTTGTTTTTGGACGATGTGAGCAGGTCACGTAAATTGCGGGATCTTCTGTAGGTTACACCGGTGGTTCCTAGAAAATTGATTTTAATCGTTTACTCTGTAGTAGTATGTTGTGTTGCTTTTTTAATACGGCATTTACATTTTGCGCTGGCGCGGAGAAGGTAAGAATTAGGTTCGTATGGGAGTACCCCGGCTGTTTTGTTTTGTTGCGTAAAAGTTTAAGGCTGTCATGGCTATCAGCATGTTTAATGGCGTGGTCAATTATCTGGGGTGGATACTTCTGTTTAACTAAAGCACTTCGAAGCTGAGCACAATTGGTGTTAAAATCAGCTTGCTCGGAACATATTCTTTTAAATCGAAGCGCCTGACTATAAAGAATGCTCTTCTTGCAATGTTTTACATGATAGCTATTAAAATGGAGGTATTGTTGCCTGTCAGTTGGGTTCCTATAAAAGGTTGTAGTGAGTTGGCCATCAAACATCGTCACATTTACGTCCAAAAAATTGATCGTTTGCTCCGAGTATGTGTCAGAAAAAGAAATAGACGGATGAGCGTTATTAAAATCGTGAATAAATGAGGAAAGCTGAGCTTCCCCGTGCTGCCAAATCATGAATATGTCATCGATGAAGCGCTTGTAGTATAACGGCTGCAGGGAACGGCTGGCAAGGAATTCATTTTCAAGTAGCCCCATGAAAATATTCGCGTAAGAAGGGCCGATGGGTGTTCCCATTGAAGTGCCGTTAATTTGTATGTAATGAACGCCGTTGAATTCGAAGTTATTGTACTCTAGGACTAATTTTAAAAGTGTGGCTAAAGTGGAGCTGTCAAAAGCTTTGTCGCAGGACGATTCCCTGTAGGAGTGAATTACTGCTCTTATTCCATCTGCGTGTGGGATGTTCGTGTATAGAGATGCCACATCCAAAGTAACAAGAAGCGAACCAGGGGGTACAGAAAAGTCGACGATATCAGACAGGAAGTGGTTAGCATCTTTGATATAAGATGGGAAAGATTGCGGGATCTGGTTAATAATTGTATCTACAAATTGGGAGATTAGTTCCGTAACCGTCCCTATGCCGGACACGATAGGCCGACCGGGCTTTCCTGCCTTATGAATTTTTGGAAGTAGGTAAAAACGACCCGCGACAGCGCTCACTGGAACGAGTGATTTCAAAGCGGAGGCAAGGATTTTTTGCAGGAGGATAAGGTCGGTTAGTGCACTCGTAATAACAGATTTAAAATTTTCAGTGGGGTCTCCGTCAAGCCGCCGATAAAACGTTCCATCGTCAAGCTGCCTCCAAGCTTCGCCATCGTAATCCACTTTGTTTAGTAATACAACTGCGCCGCCTTTATCTGCTGGCTTAATTACGATGTCACTACAGGTTTTAGGCTGCTCCATTGCCACTATTTCCGTATGTGAAAGATTTCTCTTATTAAATGGAGCCTGTTTGCGATATATTTCTTAAACGTCCCGATAAACAGCGGTGATATAAAGGTCTAGACATTTATCTCGTTGAGTAGGTGGAGTCCAATGTGTGTGGAATGGAATAACGGGAGCCGCAGAATCGGGGGTATTTCTGTCGTGAAAAAATTCACGCAATCGCAAGTTTCTGGCAAAAATGTCTAAATCTTTCATGAGTTCAAATTCACTGTAACCACCCGTCGCTGGGCAAAAATTCAGCCCTCGCGACAGCAATGAAACCTCGTCACGGGAAAGCTGGTGAGATGATAGGTTTACTACATTATTGGATGCTAGGGTGGCGTCAGTCGATGTAGCAATATTTCGGTGCCGATGAACTTCGGTGACAAGAATCTCGGGACGAGAATGGTGCACAGTAACCTTGTCTCTTAGTAGTTTCTTGCATTTAATCTCGTGTATATCGGACGATTTTTTTTCGCTGGTATTCGGCCAGCTGCGCAGATTCGTGAACGGATAGTTTGTGGCGGGAAGTAAGTTGGCTCCCTTGGTTACGAGTAACCGTAAGTAAAGATTCGTAATGGCGAATAACTATGCGAACAAGACCAAAAGAAGCATTCGAAAGAACCTCATTCCACATGGCGATGTGAGAAGCCGATATATATATATATATATATATATATATATATATATATATATATATATATATATATATATATATATACATATATATATATATATATACACATACCCTACTGAAACGTTCCGTATATACGGAATTATGGGAATACGGAGTTCATACGGATTATTTCTCCCCCAAGCACACCGAAAGTAGATGTTAGTATAAAAATAGGGAGTCACATTAGTGGACACAATAAAAACGTTTGGAACATGGTTCATGTTTTTATCTTCAATAATAAGCAAAATGACGCTCCGTATGTTTTCCGTATACTCCGTATATACGGAACTTTTCAGGAGGGTATATATATATATATATATATATATACCCTCCTGAATATATATATATATATATATATATATATATATATATATATATATATATATATATATATATACATATATACATATATATATATAAGACAGAAATAAGAGTTGGCAGTCAAGAAAACCTAGGAAAGCAAAGGGGAGGATGTGGCAGGTCATTGAAACAAAGGAAGAATTTGGAAAGAAAGTGGAGAAAAATACCTGAACATAAATACCCCAGAAAGTGGAAGGGAAAATCACCCCGCCAGTAGCGTAGTGGTTATCGCACCAGACCGTTCTGGAGGTCGTGGGTTCGAATCCCACCTGACGGGCATTTTTTCTGCACTTTCTTTCTTTCTTTCCAAATTCTTTATCTGTTTCAATGACCTACCACATCCTCCCCTTTGCTTTCAAAAGCCAAAAGCCAAAAGCAAAAGCCAAAAAGCAAAAGTCAAAAGTGTGGTTTCCAACGTCATCATTCATCGCGGGCACGCGGCGGCGGCAGTAACGGGCCACATGGCCTGGCAGTCGGCAGGCGAAACAGATGGGGTGATTATCAGCCGTGCGCCACGGATTCACCGGTGGCGGATTCCTGTGTACCGCAGAGCGTGGCGGGGTTGGTGGCATGGCCCGAAAAGACGTCCCAGCTGGCTGTACTGGTCTCCCCATAGCTTCGGCGTACGTGAGGGGTGCATAATACAGAGTGGGTGGCAGTGCCTCAGCCACCTGTTCCTTGATCATGTGGCGAAGCGCTGGAAGCGTCGGCGAGACAACGGAAGGAGTCACTTCGGTAGGCTGCGGAGGCACTCCGTATCGCTGAGATGGGCCAGGAACAGACGGTGGCATCGTTGATCCAGGCTCCACGGTAAGAAGGGACACTTGCCGAGCGACTTCTTCGCGAACAAACTGTTGAAGCTGCCGCATCAAGGATGCATCGGCCCCCGCCTCTGTCAAGCTCGACAGCTGCTCTCCCTGGGCAGAAGAGTTCCGGGTAAGCGCCCTCTGTCTGCGGAGTTCTTCGTAGCTTCGGCAGTGGGTGATGATGTCAGCAACGGTTCGCAGATCTTTGGCTAACAGCATCTGGAAAGCATCATCATCGATTCCTTTCATCAGGTGCTTAATTTTCTCTGCTTCCGCCATAGCTGAATCAACACGGTTGCAGAGGTCAACAACATCCTCGATATAGCTTGTGAAGGTCTCTCCAGCACGCTGTGCACGTGTGCGGAGACGCTGCTCAGCAAGAAGCTTCCGCACGGCGGGACGGCCGAAGACCTCGACAATACGATTTTTGAACTCAGCCCAGGTAGCCATGGTGGCGGCGTTGTTGTGGAACCACTTCTTGGCTAGGTGGTCCAAATGAAACACAACGTCAATAAGCTTCATGCGATCGTCCCATCTGTTGTGCGCGCTTACTCGTTCGTACTGCGACAGCCACTCCTCCACGTCGTTGTCATCCGTTCCATCGAAGTTAGGGGGGTCGCGCTGGCGAAGCACACCCGAACACATGATGGGCTGCGGTGCCATGCCCCGGTCGGTGTTCAGCTGCATCACGGGCTGTAGCCGCCTGCTTCGTAACTCCAGGATGTGGTATCGGAGTCTTGCGATGCGAAGGTAGAGTCACGTTGGGAACGAACCCGCACACTCCACCAAACTGAAGTGTGGTTTATTGGACCACTAACGAGCAGTTAGACCTGCGGAGAAGCCGAGGTTCTTCGTGCCAAGCAAGCTGTGTCCGACGCGATACTCGATCGGCCCGTGCGCCAAGCGATACTTCTGCCTTCTCGTCGTCGGGCGTGCACCAAGCCGAAGATCCCCAACGGGGAATTGTCCTTGCACGAGCGCCTATGATGATTACATCAATCGCGTCCACAATCAACGCTACAATATATATATAGGATTAGGGAAATGAGAGGCTCGTTGACGAAATACAGAAAGAGAGGTCGGCAGTCTACAACGCCAAAGGAGGCATAGCAGTATCTTTAGGCTTTTTTTTACTACGGTTAGTGAAGTTACCATTTTTTAAATTTCCGTAAAAACGAAAAAAAGAAAGAAGAAAAACACGCGCCGAGAGTGGGAACCGCACCCACGCCTTTCGATTTGTTCTCTAATACCATACCAATTCAACTATCTGGCCGACCGTGCCTTCCTTCACTTTCTGGGGTATTTATATTTACTATAACTGTATCTGACGCTTGAGGGTGGTAGCCAGCGCCACTCTGACTACACGGGGAGGAGAGGACCTTCTTTTTAAACACCCCGGGGGCATGACTCGACCATCTACAGACTGTCGTGAGCGTGCAACTGGTGGGAAACACTCTTATGCAACCACGGCATCACGGCTGCCAAAACAGAGGCTCTCGCTAGGCTTTCGTACAATAATATGTTTGGTAAGTTAGGGGTCGACACCTCATTTTCCTTATCATGTTTATGTTGCAGTTTGTTTGTTTCATAAAAAAGTGTTCCGTTCCAATTTATCTCTGGAAGGGAAATATTAACGCCTTAATAACGGTTCCTAACAAATAATGTTTGTGCACCAGAGACATTGCGAATAATAAAATTATGTCAAAAAACATTCGAAATTATAAAGTTCTGCTCTAGAGCGTTAATGTTTAAAAATTTTTGTAACGATGTGCACCAAATATATCAACTGCACAAGCAAAAATCCCATCACACCTAAGCACCTCTTTCGTATACCTTTGGATGTAGAAGCTGGAAAAGGCGCTCCAAGTTTCCACCCTGGTCCCAGAAACTACAGGTCGACAGTGCTCATCCTTGTTGGTACTCAGACTTGATGCAGACGTTTTCGTAGATCAAAAATCCTCGAACACGATGTCTTTTGGGCCACGGCATTCGAGTGGATGGGCACAATTGTTTGGGGCGAAGACTCGAAGCCTCCAGAAAACCGCCGTGCTGCGCGAGTACCCCAATACTTGATTATGCTGGTTTGGTCCCGCACGCGAACACTAAAATGCTTCTTTAAACATTTTAGGTAATTCAAAGTCCGGTGGCGTGATTTGCTAGTGACTCCTAAAGTTATGTTATTGTAATTACAAGTTTTAAACGCTCTGTCTCATGGGACACTCTGAACTCCAGTGCAACATTTCTCTGCGTTTAATCGTAAACCATCATAGGAGAGGAGGTAGCAACGGATCAACACCTGTTTCTTCAGCCGTCCACGTATATATCCAGACAAAAACAACACAGCAATATTCAGGTACCGTATCCGAGTTAAAAGCGTCTTGTTTGTAAAAGCTATTAAGTATAGAATTCCCTCTCCGACGCTGTTGTTCCCGCCCATTATGGAATCCTTTTTGCTGCACTCTGGGATCACCAGGGCACGAGCTCAACAAGAGTTCTAGTTGTTTCTATTGACTGTGCCGCTGTAATCTGCTGTTTTGCTGCTTATTGCGTATGGTTCTGTAATAATGCCATACATATTTTTTTTCTTTATTAGTCATGTCTTTGAACATACGCTTTTATTCACGTAAAAAAACCCTACAACAATGCCGTGGGGCGACTGTAGGTATTTTAATAAATAAATAAATAAAAGTAAGTATGTAAGTAAAAAACGAATAAAAGAAATAATGCCGCGGCGTCTGTATTGCAGCCGGATGGGCGCGGCCATCACGCCGGGAGCTAGGCATTCACCATGGAGGCCGACGGAGAAAGTTTGGAAGCAGGGAACAAGCCAGCCGAAGGAGCGAGGGTGCCAGCGATACACAAGGCAATTTTATGCCTGCGAACCGACAGCAGTCTCCCACTTCGCTGCATTGAAGTTGCAATGAACCTAAAATAACTTTCCACTCAAGATGACGGCCACCAGGGGGCCATTCGGAATAAGGCGTGCCTCGCATGCACTCTGCACCAAATCCTTTCTTGGTTGCGTAGTTTGCTCTTACCCTCGAATTTCGGTGTGTGTGAAATCTCCTAGCACACCCTGCCGACGATCTATCAAGCCTCAACGGCCTCACCCCAGCGGTTTCACCGTGGGAACGCTGCAATGTCTTCATCGACGCGGCGCCTGGGCTAAGCCTAACGCCTGTTCGATTTCATCGACTCCCCTCCTGCGACGCTGTCGGCTTGTCGGGACAACCAAGGCCCGGTTCCTTCCGATGACTATGGACGCCGTCACAGTGCAAAGTGAGGACATCTCGCCTACGGACATTACTCTCGAAAAGGGCAGGTTGGAATGCTACCGCCGCCACAGCAATGGAGCCCTGCAATCCTTTCGTGAATCTGCCCCGTCTATCATTCAGGTCAACACGCCTGCTAGTCGCTCTCTCTCACGCACACTCCCATGCCTGCCTCATCTTCCCCGAGAGCAAATCAAGATTATTTTTCGGCCGCACGGTGGCATGAACGTTGCCCTAACGGGCTCCGCGAACCTTCGAGACGCCATTCTTACCGCTGCTAATATCTCGGTGGCCAAAGCATCGGCAGACTTCTTCCCCCTCAACTCCGAAAAGAACATTATCGTGCTCAGTACGCCCAGTATAATCAGGGCAGACCAATACAATGCTATCACGGCCATTCACATCGACTCGCAGGACCCCCCGCTGTCTCCTTATGTCGCCACCCCCGAAGGTACCTCTAAAGGAGTCATACATGGGATACCCGCCTACGATACGCGAGAAGCAATCACAGCCAGCATCGTCACACCAGCCAACACCAAATCCCTCCAGGCGCACCGCATGGGCACAACCAGCACCGCCATAATTGTCTTCGACGGCTACAAGGTACCTCCATAGATTTATTACCGTGGTGCCGAATACAGATGCTACATCCATCGCCAGAAGATGGAGGTATGCCTCGCCTGTGGTGACAAGGGACACCGCGCCGACGTTTGCCCACGTCCCAACATCACGCGCTGCAGGAGATGTGGGGACCATCTCGGCGAAACCTCCTCCCACACGTGTGAACCAAAATGAGCCCTGGGCGGCGGCGCACATACTCTGGGAGATCGTTCGTGCAAGCAAAGTTTCAAGGCGACCCCTCCACATGGAAAGACCACCAGCCTCGGGAAACAATGGCGAGAAGATAGCGATGCACAGTAACCACCGCCAGAAGTCACCACCAAGTCTCCACCTGCTTCCCATGAACAGCACCCACCTGCCTCCAAAGAACTCCGTGCCTCTGCAGCTTCTGCAGAAGCCACACCAGGGGACACCACCCAAGGGAAAAAGGCATCGTGCGGACCTTCCAAGTGGGTAAACTGGGCAGCAGCGGCGGCCCCCAACTCATCTTCCCCATCAAATCAATTAGTTGATTTAAAACAGTTACTTATTCAGGTTCTCGAAAAAATAAGAAATTAAGAGGCGAGATCAAACAGCTCAAAACATCTCCCCCACCACCCAGTGAATCCGATAACTCAGCTGTCAAGGTCAGTCATAACCCGTCTTCTTTTCACTCAACCCCTCTCAAACCTCCCCCAATTGGTTCTTCTACATCCTACATCACCAAGAATGATTTAGGCATTGTATTCAAAATATCACAGAAACTATCTGTCACCTCCAAGCTCGCTACAGAATATGAACCATTCAACCTTGTGACGAAACCGGTCTCCCACGTAGCTGCATAAAAAAATCGGTTATTGACAGTAGAGTCACGCCCTACTACCAAAAAAGCTTCCTAGCCTTACGACAGGCCGTTCAGCTCCCAAAAAACTGATCATGGCAACTGCTAGTTATACCATTTGGCTGTGGAATTGTCGTGGATACCGACGTAAGCACTGCAACCTACAACAAATCATTGATAATAGAATTCTAGGTACACCCCCAGATGTATTGTGCCTTCAGGAGACAAGTTTTGTGGCCAAACTATCGGGATATAAATCCTTCCCCCACTCACATCCCATTCCTACAGAAACAACTATTTTTGTTCATCGCAATATCTCTGCTGTACAACACGCTCTTGAAAGTGAGATAGACCACGTCTTTGTGGAAATCATCTCCCTCAGAAAAGACGCACTCAGTCTCTTTATACTCAACGTTTGCCGCAGTCCTCACTTTCATAGGCATCGTTTTCACACTCTTCAAAAAGGCTGCTCTTGTTTCACGGAAAAACCCACTCGTCATAACAGGTTACTTTAATAAGCGCACCATCCAGCGTGGGGCTACAGAAAGGACACTATCAAAGGCAGATCATTGCAGGAAGCAGCACAACAGGAACAACTTACCCTCCTTACAGATCCCGCATACCCAAGCAGGCTGGGCAACAGGGTTAGCCTAGACACTACCCCCGACCTAACCTTGAGGAGATATGTCAACCCCCAAGCCCAGTGGGTAAACACGCAACAGCATCTAGGCAGTCACCACAAAATACTGCATATCACAGTCCCCCTTAAGCACATGTCCCGGCAGGTTAAATCTGCCACTATCGTCGATTGGGACGCCTTTAGACATACGGTACAATCTCGTCGTCTCACTAAGGACACCCTTTCTGATTGGGAGGATGGCCGGCTTAATCGCGTTAAATCGGCCACACGTGAATTACAAATCGATGCGGATTTCCCCCAGCCAGATTCACGCCTCGCTCGTATGTGGCAAGCTAAAACTTGCATGCAAAAACGCCTCTCCCAACAGAAACACAACCGGACCCTCCGAAGAAGGATCGCTTGACAAAATGGAGAAATATAAAATTACTATTTTTAAACTTGTGGCTCAAAACTGGGAGGCCACATGCGAGTCTATTGATGCCAATTTCAATTCGAAAAACACTGGGAACATCTTCCGCCATGAAATTGATCCCTGTACCAATAAACAGCTCAAAACCAATCCATACAATACCTCATTCACAATTTTGAAGGATCAGAGAAGTACTTTCTGAACTACATCACTAAGAAATGTGTCCAACAAAGTTCACCCATTCAACACCCCTTATACAGAGGCAACTCGAACGACGAATTGGATGCCCCCATAACAGAGGCCAAGGTAAATGTAGCCCTACAGCGGCTGAACACTAGATCGGCCCCCGGACCAGATCTTGTAACAAATAAAATGTTACGTAATCTAGACTATTTGTCAGTGGAGGATCTCACACGACTCTTCAACAAATGCTGGGAGTTTGGTTCTATCCCGGAACGGTGGCGTACTGCCAAAACCATCCTAATTCCTAAACTCGGCAAACGACCACACCTAGATCACCTTCGCCCCATATCACTAACATCGTAATTGGGTAAACTCTTCGAACATGTTATCCTTTCCAGATGAACTAGTTATGCCGAACGGACGCATCTCTTTCCGCCCTCCATGTTTGGCTTTCGCCCTAACTTGTCTACCCAGGATGTTATGTTTCCAACTACAGCACCATATTATTGACCCGGCTTTTGCTCCTGCGCGGACAACCAAGGCTATCGTCGGCTTGGTCCTTACACGAGCATTCGACACCATCTCCCATTCGGCAATTGTAGCGGGTATAATGAACTCACATTTGGGAGAGCGGACTTACAACTATATTCGTTCTTTTCTATCGGACAGAATGCTCACTCTGCACCTGGGTCCCATTAGAACGTCCTCAATCTGTTCGGGAAGCACTGGCACTTCCCAGGGCTCGGTGCTATCACCCTTTCTTTTCAATATCGTTAAGAAAGACCTTCCTCCTTTACTATCGACCCTACCGGGCCTCCACCATTCTCATTACGCAGATGACATCACTCTTTGGATCTCCAAGGGTTCGGACGGGCACATTCAGGACACCCTACAAACAGCTACCCAAATGATCGAAACATACACATCAAGCCGCGGCCTCTCCTGCTCTCCAGAAAAGTCCGAGTTTTTCCTCTTTAGGCCCAACGCACACGACCCCCCCCCAACATTTCGATTACCACCCAATCAGGCAACATCATACCTACCGTCGACACCATCAGGGCCTTGGTTTGCGCCTCCATAGCAAGGGACACAACCTGGACACTATCCGAGCACTTGAATGTGGGGTATACCAAACTACGAGACTAATATCTCCAATAGCTTCGAGGCATAAGGGTGTCAAGGAGGGCAGCCTCATTTTAATCATTCAAGCCTTTGTCCTGTACCGAATAGCATACTCGACCCCCTTCCTAACCATGAAGCTAAGTGAAAGAATTAAAATTGTCGGCTTGATACGTAAATGTTTGAGGGTAGCCCTCGGACTCCCTCCAAAAACCTCCAACGACCGGCTCCTTGCACTGGGTGTCCCCAACTCCCTTGACGAGATAGTTAAGGCACAACGCATTGCCCAATTAGAAAGATTCACTAAGAGCCACACCGGTCGGCCCCCGCTTGCTTCCTTAGGCCTTTGACCACCCACCTCCAACTATCAGCAACTGGTAGACATTCCCCCTTCTATCCACCAGACGCTCCAAATCAAACCTCTTTCGCGAAATATCGATCCCGTACACAATGAGGATCGCTGACTGGCTCGTGCGAAAGCCCTTGAAAAGGCATACCCTCCAAGCTCCCCCACGATATACACAGATGCAGCAACCTATCCTACCAGACCGGCTGCTGTAGCCACGGTGGTTGACTTGAAACAAGGCCAGCTCGCTTCCGTCTTCTTACTACGACAACCCCCCACGGCGGGAGAAGAGATCGCCACCGCGTTGGCTACGACCCACAGTCCCCACCTTCAAACAACTATTATCAGTGACTCTAAACCCGCCATCCTAAATTTCCTTTACGCAAGAGTTTCCCCAGCAACTTTACCAGTCCTTTTGAAGGCGCAGAAGATTCGATCCCGCTCTTTCACTCTCGTCTGGGCTCCCGCCCATACCGCGCTAGCTGGAAACTCAGCGGCCCACGAAGCTGCTCGAGCTTTGGTCTTCCGAGCGCTCGATGGCGCCGCCAATGATAGTGAGATATTCACTCTACGGGACAGGATGCACACATACGGGGACATCTTCGCCCATTACCGCTTGGAGCGTGCCATTTTTACTCCTCCTCACGCATCTCTATCCCGATACTTGGCCGTGATCTATAGGCAGCTCCATACCCGCTCCTTCCCCACCCCTGCCATCATGTTTGCGATCTTTCCCGACGCCTACGCAGACGCATGTCCTATTGTTCGCTCCCTCACGCATCGTTACCCCATATCATATGGGCCTGTGATAGCATCCCCCTATCCAGGCACCGATCCCATCCCATTCTCCTTACCATTACCAGCGAGGTGCGCTGGGAGGCCGCCCTGCGCGACCCAAACCCCCAAATTCAGGAAGACCTGGCCCGCTCGGCCGAAGGCACCAGACCTCTGCCCAAAAGAGGCCCTGCTGCCCGACGGACGACGGAGAAGACGTCGCAGGTCTAATCGCCCCAGCTGTGGCCAAATAAAGTTGTTCTGTCTCTCTGTCTGTCTGTCTGTACACTCAAGCACAAAAACAAACATTTTTTTAGGTTTTGCTTCTGAACGAAATAAAAATAACAATCAGTTGTCGTTTTTGTTCCGCCCAAAAAATTTTCGTCTTTTTCGTTTTTCGGTCCCCGGTTTTCGTTCCGTTCCGAGACACGGCACGGTATTCAGGCTGCAAGTACTGGGATGCCTCGTCAAGGCGCTTTGACCTGTGTTTCTGTGCCGTTGCTATCTATGCGCTTCACTTAAAAATTACCTAATAAAGCACGACCAAAATTGGTATTCAGCAACTTAGAAAACGCAGTCCCATTCGTGACAAGCAGTGCGCACAAGGTAGCGTTTCTTTAGCGGCCAGATGTCTGTATGTGGTTCGCACAATTTTTTTCTCGCCCTAATAACCAATCCTTAACGTATCTGTGCCGTACGACCACTTAATTCCGTCGTGCCCGCGTTACCCAGGGTGTGCTGTCGAACGTGTTAAGGTAGGTCGACACCTTCAAAATCGCATTTTTTTAAAGAAATAGCTTTTTTTGAATTTTCAACATCCTTGTCTATTGAAGAATATTTAGAAAAAAATTGTGCTGTTATCTTAATCGGTTCAAAAGTTATGATCATTTTTCAACCACACCGAGACGCATCCGAAACCGAAACTCAAGGTTTCCGATTTCGCAGTATCTGCCATATTGACATAAATGTTTCTTCGTATATACGTGACGTAATGCTAATTTATTTACCTACATTCTAAGCTTTTGGATACATTTCGCGATATTGTACATTTGATTTATTTCAAAATTTTCACTAATGGGCAATGGGTGCCACACTCGTGTTCACGTTGCGCGCATTTGCAGTGCCTTGCGTTTGTGTCTGGTTGTCCGTGCTTTTTCGTATACCGTTTTGGGCTCACGGAGTTAGTTCTAGCCTCGCAAGGAGACAGTTATAGTACTTTATATTCTGCAGTTACAGTTATAGTACGAGGACGGTGTGCCTGACCACTGAGTGTCACCGTATGACGAAGGCTGCATGTGAGTCAACTGTAAGACGCGAAACAGGCAAAAAAAAATATGTGCGCCTCAGCTCGGCCAAACGGAGATCGTGCCGGTTACAAGGAGGGTGCAAGCTATAAGCCTGGCGGATTTTAGCCGCATTGACTGTTTCTTATAATACGTACAATAGGTCTAAACCTTCAAAGCCATTTTTCTCAAAACTTGATTTTTTGCAGCCATTAGTTACGCGAACCGTGATAACTTTACATCTAGAAATTATTTTCTTACGAAACTTTGTGTGCTGTTTATTTATATATCGAGCTATGCAATCAAGCAGAATGGCTGAAAAATATTGGTAACTTTTTGTATTATGGCCAGTTGTGGGAAACCCAGACGTGCGAGATAGCAAATTTTTGAGTCTTTTTATGATTGCGCAACTTAGCTTAAAGAGGTTTCGTAGAGGTTAGTGGCACAGGTTATTGTCTTCATTGTGTTCCTGCCAAGTCGTGTTTGAATCGCACTTACCATTTTGTACTATGACTGTTCGCGCAACATGCATATTTTGGCGCATTTTAATTTCTATAAATTTTTTGTTAGCCATTTTTAGCAATTTTATCTATTTAGAGTTTCTAACTGTATAAGCTTAACAAGCCAAAAATATAATTGTAACGTTTGGGCTACACCTGTAAACTTTTTTTCGAATAATCAAGCAGCGCAAATCAAGTGCGCAATGAATGCGAAGCAGCGGCAAAACGGGCCCAAAACAACCGTTGCTAAACCAGAAGACAAAGTCGACGGAGTGTTCCCGCCGACGCGACCGCCGAGGTGAACAGCACCGGCGCGGGAAAGGCTGGGTATATTCGCCGCGCCATCTACAGTGTGCTCCATGAGTGCAACCCTCCGCCTCCGCTCCCTCATTCTCTTCCAGCAACACCGCGATCGAACTGAAAAGCAATGGAAACTTGAGTCGACCCCATGGCTACTTCGCATACTACTCAGGGTTCCCCTACGGGAAGATGGTGACGTTTTTTTGACGTGTAGCTAGCGAGGGTGTTCAGCATGTAGGCAGAAACGCCAAATGACTTGAGATCACTCAATATGTCGTGCCGGAAGGCCGTGTCATAGGCCTTTTTCATATCGAAGAAGACTGTTATGCAAAACTGGTTTTGGATCAAGGCGTCTTTTACAGGGTGCATTCAGATAAGCATGGCCAAACTGGTGCCACGCCCATTTTTTCTTTGTAACAAACCTTGTATGGTGCATAGAATATTGTATCCTCACCGGGTATCTGACACAATCTCAGCGAGAAACACCATAGTCGGGTAACTAAAAATTTATTAGGACGCGACTGAGCAAGTCTATTTCGCAATATACCCGGTATGGCAACTTTGGTGGCTCGTAAAACAAAATGGAAAAATTTCTGAATCTTCATAATCTCTACACCAAGTATTTGCAAACTTTTCTGATGAATTCAGCAAGCTTGACTTGTTCCTACTCACATATCTTCAGAACATATTTCCAAAATGTTTTCAGAAAAGCAATGTCATTCAAAAATGGCAGTTTCGAAAAATAATTTATCTCTACATTGGCTTAAAATCTAAGCTCTCAATTTCTTGCCTAGTTTACCAAGGGCAGGTGAACATTATGTATTCTTTTCATTTCTGTAAAAAACACACTTTTCGAAATGCTGCTAAGTCAAGTATGCACGAAAATGAAAATCTCAGAAAAAGAGCCAATTTACGACGCCATTTAAATAAACGATGCCTCTGAACTTCCTTAAATTTTCTCAAGTTGTGCCTCAATAAATTAATATTCTGAACAAGTAACGATGTATTGCATTATTTTCGCTTTAACTAAGGAAAATGCAGTCATATTCGACACGAGTTTTTCTCCGATCGATAGGAAAATAGCAACGCGCAACGAACACAGGCTAATAATTGGGACTGTTCTTACAACTTTAAAAAATATTATATCAATGACAAAGAAAACTGGTCTGTGTAATCATATTCAACCATATTTCAGCCTGTTAATTGCTGTATTCATATAGCAACTTCTTAGTGTTCGTGCTGACTCAGCTGTTCCTATATGTCCAATTTTCTACGGCAATAAAAATGTGCTATTTTTAATACATGTCATGTCCGAAACCCATATTTTACATTTCTGATCTTGTTTATTCACACATAATATCAAGTTAGCCCTCTTGCAAACAAGCAGCCACGCTGCAGTTAAATTAGGTGGGGCAAGCAGTCGTCACTGTCGGGGTGTATTTTCTTTTTGTCTGCTGCGTGTTAGGTTTTAATTTCAAAGACAAACTTTTTTCAAATGTCCGTTATTCAGGCTGCAGAGAAAAATAGAAAGATTCTTTTTTAAAATTCTCATTTGTGTCCTGAGAAAGGAAAAGAAAGGTAAACTTTCATACCCCTACAAAACATTTTACTTTTACATAGGATTCACGAATGTTAAAAGGGATTTGCAGCTTGCTCCTATGAACGTCCTTGAAAGTGTCCACTAGCTCTGGTCAAAATCGTCGCTGCCACTCTGAGTCCGCATTGCGTGCTGTATATATGAAATTTCCTTCATGTGAATTCATACTCCTCCACATGTGAGAAGACCGAATGCCGGGTACCGGCTTGACATTTTTACACTCCTCTTTCCTTATTTGTCTGAATGTGGCAAGTTCGCTGCCGTCTATATGCATTATGACATTTTTCACTGTTCCCGCAAGCATGCCCACGAACTGCTTTGCGGTTTGTATGGCTTCATAGGCCACTGAACGCAAATTCTGCGCCGTAGCTTGGTGCTTCACAAGGCCATCCACACCGTCGCACGCATTTTTGCCATGTCGAGTTGCGGAGAAAATTTACTTCGTCTTCCTACATTCACTGATGTGCATCTCGTGGAACTGGTATCTGTTTTTCAAAAGAGTGGCAGCAGCATCACTTACATACGTAAGCACAGCGTATAATGGTGCGTTGTCTTAGAGATGCTGCTTGATTTTGACGAGGGCCAAGCACGCATGCGCAGAGTCATGACTAAGGTCGTCGCAGATGATGGCATAATTCCTCGCCGTCTTTCTCGACGTTACTACACACGTGAGTACACTTATTTGCCTCTTGTGCCAGTGATAGCCTTGTACCTCGTCCGGCAGCACAATCGTCCAGTTCAATGCAAAATCAAAGTGTAGCATCACCACGCTCCTTTCGCAGTTCTGCTTCGCATCACGTATTCCTCTGGCTTGAACACATCTCGTGAAGTTGTGTGGCACCCATTTCTCAGGCAACCATTGGAGCCTTCAATAAATATAGGAGCGGTCATCGTTTTTTTTTTTAAGATCGCCAGATTACCAGGAAGCCATGACCACCTCCTCGTCAAAGTCAACATGAAGCTTATCCAAGGTCAAGTTTTCCGCTTTGCGGCAGCGTTAACAATCTCCTAGAAAACACGTGGCTGTAGGCTGCGGAGATGTTTAGAGATACTGCATGGTTTTGCTGGAAAATGAACGTCGACTTGCATTTTGGAGTGCTACTAGGTCCAGCTGAAAGTTGCCGCAATACATGCACACGCTTGCCCGGCGGTATGAAGCGCACTTTACCCAGTTATGACGCAGTGAAATGAACTTCGTTATTCTGACACCGGAGGTAGGGTGAGCGAGCTTGTATATACGGTAAGCTTCTTGCAAGGACGTTGTCATGAAGCGCTTAGAATTTCATTGTTGCTCACCGTCGACCTTAGCGTGGACCACATCCTTTTTGTTGGGGCTTTGCCTTCAGCCGTAAAGTTCATCAGTGACGTAGCAAGAGAGCACTGTAGGGATGTCTTGTTCACCCACTATGTGTCTACTGTAGGCCTTCACGGTAGACCACACGCCTTGAGAATCAGAGTTTTTTTGCCTTCTGGATGATAAGCCTAGTCGCCTCTGGTATTACCCTTGGAACTTCTTTAGCAGTCACGGCGGGTGGCAGCAAAGTAAGCAAGGGGCACTGCTCCTGACATGAGGTGCATTTGACATACCCTTGGCGGATGTTGTCTTTCCAACTGTCACGGTCATTGCAGCTTCCGTGTGGCATTGTGGATGTGCCTGGGACATTATACGCCGCCCGAATGTTCGAGTTGAATTCAGTGACTACGGCATCATGAATTTCCTTCCGCTTGCTCTTCACGTAGGAAGCCCTGAGGCGCTTCCACACAGCAATCGGTTCCTTTAGGGGTGAGATCACCAAGGTCCTGCCGACAAAGTCATTTAGGTTTGCGACAACAACTTCTTCAGGCTGAAAGTTGTAAAGTGCGAGATGAAATTCCTCTGGCGTGCTTCGGGTACCCTCTATAAAACGGCGAAAACAGTTCTGACAAAGAATGTTTTCTTCATGCCCCGTAGCGGATGTGTCCGTGGGAGCAGTTTCTTGACGGCGGCGACACCAATTTTTCTCACACAACGGAAGTTTCTTCGAAGTTTAATCCTGCGTTTGTGTCTTTTTGAGTAGTCAGCCCAGAACTTCTGCCTAGGAGAAGGCGCCATGTTCCTTCTGGGGTAATAAATAATTGTTGTCCAGGGCAGGCCTAGCCTGGTTCAGTAAGAACGAAACGGGAACACTCACAGAGACGACGGTGAAAGGCAGCGAAACTCAAGTGTTTGGGTAGGTGACGTCCACTGCTCAAAAATATGAGATGCACCTAGGAGGTGGCTTGGCCATCTGGTGACTCAGACGGCTGCAAGCAGGAGCCGCGGAGCTGGCAGGGGCACAGGACGGTGATTATCAGGCAGTAATGACTGATGCATTGCGATAAGAACGTCATCAGTCGGGCACGGGAGGTCCACAGATGAGAAAGCATCTGAGCTTTTCCATTAAGACCTTTAACCAAAAAGCGCGAGTAACGGCCCCATATTAGTCCAAGCATTTTTCTGGCCTGATAAGTGCTTGATTGTACGGGCTTTCGCATGGTATCGTTGGAATATTTTGAAACCGTTTCGTCCTTCAGCTGCTGAAAAACAACGTGTTGTTTCTCGCTTGGGTGTAAGCAACAAACCTTTATGAGTTGAGCGGTTGACGTCCTCCAAGACAATCGTTGCAAACAATAATCATGGAATTCATGCGTACGCACATCTCACTTTGAACAGTGTGAAGACCTAGTTTTGGCGATTCGTTGCAGTTTATAGCTTCGCGCAACAATAGCTGCACACAGAGTCAAGAATAACAACGCTAGGTATGAAGTTGTAGTTACCTCTCGCAGGACTGTTGCAGTTAGCACTGTTTTTTCTTGTAAAATTTGACCCTCGTACCCTTTTTTAGTAGTTTGCTTACAACCTTCTGCAAATATTTCTAGAAACAAGCCATCACATTGGGCACTAATAAATTGAGCAGGAATACAAAGTGTAGGCTTCATTCAAGTTGCAACGGTATGGAAATGTGCTTCAATACCGTTTATTTGGTACTTTTCTGAGAAAAGTACAAAACAAAGCAACACAGAAAGTCTAAATCATTTTGAAATGATAGCTACTGGCTAGAATTGCAGCCCCGATTGCACTCCTGTAAAGGCGTCTCGATGCAGTATGGTACCTTTTTTTTTCATCTCCGCCACACAGACAGCGTGCAAAGGCTCAGTTCAGATTATAAGGATAACTATGACTTAATTTTTCTACATTGGAACAGACATAATGCATTGCACTTTTACTACTTCAGAATATTCATTCATTAACGCACAATTTGGGAAAATGTCAAGGAAATTGAGAGATATGATTTTTTTAATGACGTCGAAAGTTGGCTCCTTCTGAGACTTTTTCATTTTTCTGTGTACTTGACTTAGCAGCAATTCGAAAAGCTTGCTTTCTAGATAAATGAAAAGGGTACAAAATGTTCACCTTCCCTTCGTAAACTCGACAAAAATATTGACAGCTTAGATTTTAGGCCAATGTGCAAATTAAATTTTTTCATAAGTGCCATTTTTGAACGACATTGCTTTCCGGCAAATTTCGGGAAATATTTTCTGAAGACATGCCAGTACGAACGTTTTGCTGAATTCAACAGAAAAGTTGCAAATAATCGGTGTAGAGAATATGACGTTTCAGAAAAAATTCGTTTTTGGTTTACGGGCTGCCAAAGTTGCCACACCGGGCACACTGAGAAGTAGCAATTTCCAGTAGCGTCCTAATATTTTTTTAGTTCACCAAGTATGGTGTTTCTCGCTAAGATAGTGTAAGATTCTCGGTTTGGATACAATTTTATTTGCACCTTAAAAGATTTGTTGTAAACAAAAAATGGTCATTATACCACTTTTGCTTTCCTTATCTGAACACAGCATAACATACGATTCGAACACAAGTTGATCGTTGGTGGGTCTTCCCGCCCTGAAGCCAGCCTGGCAGCTGTAGGGAAGACTAATGTACTCTAAGAAGTAGATTAGGCTCCTATTGGTCATCTTCTCGAGCACCTTACACAGGCAGCTTGTTAGGGCGGTGGGACGATAACTTGCGGGAGAGGAAGGGTCCTTCCCCTCTTTCAGAAAGGCCACTACGATAGCCTCCCTCCAAGACCCTGGAAGGCGCCCCGAAAGAAATATTTTGTTGTAGAGGTGAAGGAGGGTTCCAAGTGTGTCGGCGTGTGAGTGTTGGATCGCAGTGTATGTAATGTTGTCTGCAACGGAAGCTGAAGGTTTACAAGTACTGTGTGCGATCTTCAGCTCATGAAGTGAGAAGGGGTGTTATAAGACGAGGTTGACTCATTACTATCTCGCAAGGACTTCTTCTCGCAGCATGTCTTGTGGTTTATGAAAGTGTTGGTGCAGTGCGCTGAACTGGACACAAGTTAGAAGTGTTTTGCGAGTGTGTTAGCATGGTCTTCCCTTTTGTGCTAACCAGTGGCAGGCTGTGTGTCAGTAGTTCTTTTAGTTTTCATATTCATGTCCAGACTTTGTCTGTGTCTATGTAGGAATTCATGGAAGTGATGAAGGTGCGCGAACTATCCCTTTACGCCTCACGACGCCCTCGCTTCCCAAACGCCTTTGCCCGTTTAAAAGAAATGAGATTACCTGACCTGCGGTACCGGAGAAGGACACCCCACGCCTTGTTCTAGGCCTCTCGCGCCCGCCTACAGTCTTCACTCCGCCAAGGCCTCCTTATTGCGCGGGGCACCGGAGGCGTGGGGACTGACTTTTCGGCGGCTTCGAAGATGTGCTCCGTGATGAGTTGGGCTGCTTCCTCCACGTGTAGGCGTTTATGGATGTGTGTGTAGCATAGATGTTTCTGAATATGTATTTAAGCTTGCTCTTGCTTCATTGAACCTCTCATGGGAAGATGGACTGCTTGTGCCTGTACCTATATATGTTATGGAAGTGCGCAAATAGTCACTACCATATGGCTCTGTGCCCACGCCCCACTCAACGCAAGGAAAGAGAACTGCGAAACCAATAGCCAAGTCAAGGTATGAGTATGTGCTGTGTCCTGTATTGTTGTATGTGGGCTGGTTTTTGTTGAACAGGCATGCTCCTGAAGGTGTAAGCAATTTCTCGATCAGGCGACCTCGAGGATCCATGCGGGAGGAGCCCCACTGAGAGTTGTGTGCCTTTAGGCCGCCAGTAAGCATAAAAAATTCGGGTAGCTGATCTACAAGGCCCTCGAAATCGGAGCTCCGAAGCTGGAAATCCGGAGGGATGCAGATGAAGCATACTGTTATTAGCCTATTCACGATTACGGTTCTAATGGCGACAGCCCCAAGGATGTGTGTAATTGGATGGTGTGAGATGCCAATGATTTCCGGGCAATGATGGCATTACCACCTGAAGATGCACCACCACCATCCCCGTCCTTCCTAAATACCACGTAGCTATTCAAGAAATTTGTGTGTTTTGAGTTTAGATGTGTTTCTTGAAGACACATTACAATTGGCTGATTGCAGTGCAGTATCTCGTACACAACGTCCAGGGTTTTAAGAAGGCCTCTGCAGTTGCATTGAATTATGTTTTCTCTTCCCGTTACTTAGTGTGAGAGCTACTGGAGTGTGTATATTTATGTGTCGTCTTTCCGGGCTGTGACTTTTTTTGGCTTGTCAGGAGAATTTGGCGTCGGGACGTGTTCCTTGAAGTGCACCGCAGACAGGAACGGTCCGACGTCCATTTCATACTCGGATGTCCTTGGAGTGCCTGAGTGATCAGGCTGCTTGGACCGTGGATCTTTTTGGGGGCGAGTTCCTGGTCTGCAACCGTTGAGGGTTTCAGGAATGCCTCGAATGGCACAGGCGGTGCGGTGGGGATGGGAGCTCCCGCTGTTTCTTCCGTCTCCATCTCCTCCGTGCCTTCCCGTGTGGCTTGGGACGGTGGAGCGGAAGTGGTGGATGAAGCATCACTCCAACCACACGTGGTTGTCTCCAAAACCACTTCTGGTCCATGTCCGGTGTGGAGGCGGGATGGGCCGCCAGAGGTAGCCCAGAAGGGGGGGGAAGGGTGAGGCGGGCGCGGGACAAAGCCTGACTCACAGTACTGTGCCCCCGCCGACGTCAGGCGCCGCTTCGCCCCCCGGCGAACTGCGTCGGCGTAACTGCCTAGAGGGAAAGAGGTGAACCTCTTCCGCGCCTCTTGGAAGGTGATGCTTTTAGTGACCTTGATGTTGATGATTTCCTTAAAGTTGAAACTTTTTGCATTTCCTGAAGTAGGCCGCATGGTCACCCTGGCAGTTTACACAAAGAAACTGTTGCACGTTACAGTTTTCCGGCGGGTGGTCCTCCTGGGCGCATTTCGCGCTGGTAAGTCGGCCGCGATAGGAGTTAGTGCCGTGCCCGAACCGTTTGCACTTGAAACAGCGCCGCGGGTTAGGGATGTAAGGCCGGACTGGACATCGCGCGAAACCTGCATTGATTAATTCCGGAAGGCTCCACCTTTTAAAGGTTAAGATGAGGTTCTTTGTTGGCGTTTGTTGATCATATCTTCGTGTGGTTATTCGCCCGACCGCTTTTACTCCCTCACCCCGAAGGCCCTCCAGCAAGTCGGCTTCAGTTGCATTCAGTAGGTCATTTTCAGAGACCACTCCCTGGGAGCTGTTTAGGCTGCAGTGGGGCGTGACTCGGATGGCTAGATCGGCGATGCGGGTTTGAGCAAGACGTTTATCGGCCTGATCCTGGTTTCTGACCTCGACAAGGATTTCACCGGTTTGATGTTTTTACCCTGATACGACTCTCCCAACGATACCCCCAAAAAACTTTGAAACAAGAAATACCGAGTGTGAAGCAAGAGGTTTTGATTGGTAGACGATTCCATCACCATAAAGCGAGGGTAGTAGTTCGGTTTCGGAAGACTCAAGTTAGGAAGTGGTGGAAAAGAAACTTCGGTGGGGCCCCTTTTTCGGGGGCCGATCACGTTTGTAGGAGTTTATACAATACCGTGTGCTATAGTATAAAAGCAAAGGGCGGGGGTACTTTGTTCCCAAACCTTATCCTGATAGCATCAGAGGTCCCAGAGCTCCCTGCCTGGTAAACAGACAGGAGCCCATCCCCCGGAGCTTGACCTGGGCTCCTACGGCCACCGTTTGTGGTTCCTGCCCTTCACCATGCAACCCCTAGCCACGGTAGATTACAGCGTGAGTATGGGGGCTCGGGATCCGCGGTGTCTCTAATACCGTCACCAAGAATACTCAAGGTGCTCCGTGCCGGGGAATAACTGGGGTTATCAGCGGCGCTTCACTGTTCGGATGACAACCATATCAAACTGAATAGGTGCATGACTGTCGCGCACTCAGGTGTCCCAGGTACATAGTCTCCAATGTGCATTCTACTCAAAGGAATTGAGGGAGGCAAACGCGAGCGCCTATTTGCGAAGTTCACTTTTGTTTTGTTCCTTTTTCACCTTGTGTTTTTTTGTCGCTAAATATGGGAAACCGTGGGCTTTCGACATTGAATTTGATCCTAGCGTAAAATTTTGCGCGTGAACAAGTCTGGGATAACCTGCAAGCCGCGCGCCTACGGCCACAATAGCGCCTTTCTCTTCCTAAGATTAACGTCGATTCACTGGCTGAATATTTTAATACGTTTCCAAGCTGTTTCGGCTCGTGCTAGTAATGAGCACGGTTCATGTTCACTGTCGTGTTTACTGCAGGACTTGATGCGCTTTTATTTAAAATAATCGTCAGGTTATGCCTCATAGAAATATTTTTGTCATTTGTCCCCCCTTTATTACCTGTAGGTGGCTATAGTATGAACCTGCCAATTTCCAGCCGCCGTGGCATAATCACAGAATTATCCTTCGCCGCATGAACATCACTTTTTGGACTTTTTGAACATCACTTTTTAACCACACCTTACGTCATGCGCGTGAAATCTGTGGGCGCCTGTACTGGCGTGATAAAAATCTACTTTAACGCGAGCACCGGCCGAAACGCATTGCGGTGGCACCCCGCGAAAACGCGTCGGATGCCCAGGTACTGAGGCCTATTTTTGCTGCACGGACCTTCGTTGTTTGTTCAAATTAGTTGATACGCCGTTTGTCAGAAGATACCAAAAGGTGTCACTGTCGCTGATCACGCTGTGCATCTTTTCAAAGGTGGTCCCGTGAGCAGCTAAATTAGTGGTTGCTATCTGTGCGCGCTGTACAGATGGACTGTGTGTGCGCTCGTGTTGACACGGTGCACGGACTTCGAGAGCGCAGACGGCGCAACGATATATTTTGCGACTTATCATTGATGCTAGGAGGAAGAAGGCACTTGCTGCGATTGCGTAACTACGAAGATATGGCGCGGCCAGAAACCTCTCGAAGTGCCGTTGACGACGGCGGTGGCTGACTCATCTCCACTCCATCTGCTCTGCAAGTGTGATCTTGTTTGTTTGTTAGACTCTGGTGTCCATTGGACCCTTTCTTTCCTCCGTCTCTCCGGCGCAGCATAGCACGTCTTGATCAAATTTAGGAGAAATTCAGGAGGTTAAATAAGTTTCTGCGAAGCAAAGTTTTACATCCACCCGTCAAACTTTGATGTCAAACTTAGTTTCGCATGGACCGCCTTTCGCGTAAGCATCACGTGACCCGTGGAGGGTGTTCTCGTGTGGTTGTACGTGTGGTTGTACCTGCCATGCGCAAAACCGTTGAAGGCTGTCGATCGTTGGCCCTTTTGAGTATAAATCATCGCCCTTCGGCGAGCCGAGTTCCAACAAAGCGTTGCTCTGCTCGTTCGACCGCCCTGCTTTAAGCGCACTAACGGTCTGCTTTTGCTCGGCCCTTCGTCGTTCTCTTCATCTCAAGCGTTCTTTATCATTTTTTCGCATTTGAGCTGCCCATTTTCCGCCATTTCGTGTATCACGGATATCACATTTATGGCCAGTATATTTAACCAATGCTCTGGCAGTAAAAGACAGAGTCAGCTGTAATACAGCAAAAGCCACGTGGCTGGCTTGACTTGTGTCGGCGGAGTTCCCTTTGCATTGATTAGTTAAAATATCAGCGGGCTTTCTTTTGTACTCACACATCTTTTGTTATGAACTGCTTTCCTCGGAGGTCCATTTTAACATTTTATACCATTGGAGACACTGCCAGTATATGTCGAAAAATACTTGTGTTTACTCACGCATCTTAATGCGACTAGAACACTGTGTGGGTTGGTGCTCTGAAGCCGTTCTAGTTGTTCTGCCGCTTTGATGACCTGAACGGTGTCCCCTGGAGACATTGTTTTCTGAAAGCAGTCAAAATAGACAATTTAAGTTCCCAGGAAAATGATGACAGGTATTCTGTTATAGTTCTTACCCAAAGAGCCCTAAAATTACGCTGCTAGAAATCCTGAGTATACATAACTGAAACCCACACAAAGCTCCAGTGGAGGCAGTTATAAGTGATGTACAGAAAACCATGATCTTTTTTCTGAAGGGCGCATTGCCAAGAAAACATTCATATTGTGTTTACTAAACCAATAAATAGTTGCAACAAGTCTAGCAGACATTTTTTAACATTGTGAGGCCAAATAAAGATAATTCAGGATCGTACATGCAAATAGCTTCCACTGTCTGCGGAATGAAGATAAAAAATTCGCCCCAAAATATAGGTGAAACACGTCTATTCCAGGTGCAAAACCGTGCGTTATACCAGCACACGAGGGTACTTCGTACGATGGCGCAGCAGTGACACACATTAACACCAGCCACCTTCATAAATTAAAACGCTGTTCCTTTTAATCTACGATTTTTAGCTGGAGACTTTTGCATGTGACAGTCATTGCGTATTGGCTGAAATGGTTGTGTTTATGATGATTTCAGGTTTAATGGCGCAAGGCCAACAAAGGCAAAGAGCGCCTTGACAATTGTAAATGAGATAAAAAATATTTGTAAAGTATAAAAAGCAAAATATTAAAAATATTCTCATAAAGTTGGTGTATAGGGCCAAATTAAAACATAATGACTATAATAAGAGAAAGGTTGCCTGTATAGGGTCATATTAAAACAGTGAGTGCCGGTACTTAAGCTGTAAAGCCTCTTGTTCCGCCATTATTTTGCGACACGTCATGAGCCTCGTGAGGTTATAGACAGTAAGATATGTGTTTTAAAAAATCTACGTCTGCAAAGTAGCTAAAAACATTTTTGTAAGAGAACATGGGATGGTCTGCGAGACATAATGAAGGGTGCAAGGGAATATTAAATGTGTAAACCTAAGTAAAATGACGTTTCCTTTCAATGCTGCACGTCTTGCATTCAATAGGCACATGAAAGACTGCTGCCTCCCAAATGGATGACACCGTGGCATAGTTGTGTCAGTCAACAGGTATGAATGTGTGATGGGTGTGTGGCCGACTCTAAGGGCCGTGTTCAGGGTCCCTCCTCAACTCGGCTGAGGGGAGCATTCCGCAAGGGGAAATTGATTCCAAGGATCTTCTCGACTGGAGGCTCGAGTGGAGGAAGGACTCAGAATACCAGGGTAAATCAGTATAAGGACACTTCTATTGATCTAGCATGTTTCTCAGAAGGAGGTTCTTCAATTTTAGTTTGAATGCCAGGTAATTTATTGCTTATTTTTTATCCCACTGTTGTTGCCAGTGCTCTCTCAGCTTCCTCCTAACATAAGGTTTGAGTTCTTGATAAGGAACCAGCTTAACGTCTATGGTGTCACGACGTGCAGCAACTGCAGCACTTTGGTCAGCGACTTCATTTCCAGCAATGCCACAGTGCCCCGGAACCCAGCACACTGTGAGAGCAAGCTTCAGACTATAAGCCGAGTACAGAGCTCTTAGAACAGCATTAAAACTTGGGTTTTTACTAGCCTTCAGAGATTAAAGCTTTGTAACAACACTTAGCGAGTCTGTGTATATAACTGAGCTCTTAATTTGGTTTAGGAGAATGTGGTTCAAAGCTAGCAAGATACCATATGCCTCTGCAGTATATATACTTGTGTTCCTATTCATTGTTTTGGACAAAGTGAATAAGGGGCCATTTTCAGCACAAGACGCAGCTGCCTGGTATTTGTCCCTTAGTGACAGAGACTGCTGAGTAATAACAAGGTTTGGCACATTTTTTTTAATATTTCTATGAAAGACATGTCCCACTGAATTTGCAAAACGTCCAGCGGAGCAACCAACTCATGGATGGAGGTGCAGTAAACTTCAGCAAGAGGCACGTTTAGGTCCTTTGAGAGGCGTGACACTGCCAAAGGGAAGCGTGGTGTTATGGATGGTCGATTTTCAAAAAGTTTATTATTAGTGTTATTTTTCATAATTGTGTTGAAGGGTCTTTCTTCATAGAAGTAATCTTCGCAGCACACATCAGAGCTGTGTAAGTGCGCTGGTACTCCAAGGACCACGGATTGGATTCAACGTGAAGGGATGGAATAGGGCTCCTTCGATATGCATCTTTGGCCAAGCGAAGCCCCAATTTGTATACTGGGTGCAACATTTTGAGGGATGTTGTGTTTGGAGACTGGTACACAATACATCTATAGTCAATCCTTGACCTTACTAGGCTATTTAGAAGTGAAAGCAGACACTTTGTGTCACTTCGCCATGACTGCTGCGATAGTGCCTTTAAAACGTTCATCTTTTTCAGGTATTTAGTTTTTAGTAATTTAATATGTGGTATAAATGTGAGTTTGTGGTAAAATAAAATACCAAGAAACTTGTAATTTTTCACCGGTATGGAGTGACCTTTGAATGTAACACAAGGAAGAGGATAGACTTCACGCCGCCTGGAAAATACCACAACAGCAATTTATCAGCATTAAACCTGAACCCGTTCTTGTCAGCCCATAAAACCAGTATGTTGACACTTAATTGTATTTGGCGTTCACATGTACAGCTTAAGACACCGCCTTGAAGGACGCCATTTTCCTGCACGTATATTTTTGAAACAGCACTGCCAACCCTCACTCGAATGGTTCTTTCCGACATGTCGCTAGCGAGGGTGTTCAGCATGTTGCCGGAGATACCAAATGACCAGAGGTCCCTCAAGATTCCGTGCCACCAGGCCGTGTCACAAGCATTTTCCATATCGAAGAAGACTATTATACAACACTGGTTATGGATAAAGGCATCTTTTAGATATGATTCCAACGCAACTAGTTGATCGTCGGTAGATCTCCCCGCCCTGAAGCCAGCCTGGAAGCTCTCGAGAAGACCATTGTACTCTAAGATGTACATGAGTCTCCTATTGATCATCTTCTCGATAAGCTTGCACAAGCAGCTGGTCAGGGCAATGGGTCGATAGCTAGTGGGAGAGAATGAGTTCTTTCCTTCTTTCAAGAACGCTACAGCTATGGCCTCCCTTCAAGACCTTGGAATGTGCCCCGAAAGCCGTATCTTATTGTAAAGGTGAAGGAGTGTTACAAGAGTGTCTGTGTGTAAGTGCTGTATCATTCTATATGTGATATTGTCTGGGCCTGGAGCTGAGGGTTTACACGTGCTCAGAGCAGCCCTCAGGTCATGTAGTGAAAAGAGGTAGTTGTAAAGAGTCTGATTTGTTGTTGCCGCGTAGGGACTTTTTTTGACAAGAGGCTTTATGTTTCAGGAAAGTGTTTGTGTAGTGTGCAGACCTGGACACGTTTTGAAAGTGTTGTGCAAGTGTGTTAGCCTGATCATCAAGTGTGTTCCCTGTTGTGCTGACCAAAGGCAGGCTATGTGTACGTTGTCAGTTAGTTTTACGTATTCGTGTCAATACCTTGCGTGTGTCTGTGTGTGAATTTATGGATGTTTTAAAGGAGAGCCAGCTATCTTGTTTGGCCTCCCGGTGCACGCGCTTTCCCAAAGCCTTTGCCCTTTTGTAAGAAACTATGTTAGCCGACGTGGGGTACCTGCGAAGGACACCCCATGCCTTGATCTGGGCCTGTCGCGCTCGCCTGCAGTCCTCATTCCAACATGGCCTCCTCGGGTAGCGTGGAGCACTGGAGACCTGGGGAATGGCCATTTCGGTGGCTTGGAGGACGTGTGCCATGAGTAGTTGGGTAGCTTATTCAATGTTTAGGTGTGTTACGTATGTGTGGTGTAGTTTGGATGTTTCTGTAAATTACTCCAGTTTGCTCTAGCTTCATTGAACCTGTTATGGAAAGGTGAACTGTTCGAGCCTTTACCCGTGGATGATAACGTGGTTGGGAAGTGGTTACTATTATATGGGTTAGTGCCAACATCCCATTGAAGAGATGGAAAGAGTACGGCAGAGCCAATAGCCAAGTCGAGGTGTGAATAAGTGTTGTGTCCTATGTTGTTGTATCTAGGCTTGTTTTTATTGAATAGGCATGTTTCCGAAGATGTTAGATATTTTTCCTAAGGCGACGTCGGGCATCCGCGCGAGCAGAGCGCCAAAGAAACTTAAGTGCGTTGAGGTCGCCTAAAAGAATGAAGGCGCGGGTAGCTGATCTACCAGGCCCTCAAAATCAGAGCTCGGGATTTGGAGATCAGGTGGAATGTAACAAGAGAAGTGTTATTTGCCTATTGAAAATTATGGTATGAATAGCGACAGCCTCAAAGACGTTCTGCAATTGGACAGTGTGACACGCCAAGATGTACCACCACCATCCCAGGCCTTCCTAAACACCAGGTAACTATACAAAACATTTGTATGCTTGGAATTTAAATGTCTTTCTTGTAGACATAGGACACTTGGCTGATTGGAGTGCAGTATCTCGTACACATTGACAAGATTTTTCAGAAGGCCTCTACAGTTTCACTGAATTTTGTTTTCTTTTCTCAATATTTAGTGTGAGAGCAACTGGAGTGTGTATGTTTGTGTCGTCTTTCGGGGCTGTGACTCTCGTCTTTTTGGCCTTGTCGGGAGGCTTTGGCGTCGGGACACGTTCCTTGCGGTGCACCGCAAACAATAACGGTCCCACATCTATTTCTTCGTCGGACGTCCTCTGAGTGCCTGAGTTATCAGGCTCCTTGGACCGCGCACCCTTTTGGGCGCGCTGGCCCGCAACCGCCGAGGGCTTCGAGAACGCTTAGGATGGCGCAGGTGATGCAGCAAGGGTGGGAGCTGCCGCCGGTGCCTGTTTTCATCTCCTCCGTGCCTTCGCTTATGCTTTGCGCCGGTGGAGAGGAAACTGTGGATGCAGCAGCATCCCCAACCAACGTGGTTGCCACCACAGCCGCTGCTGCCTCAGCGAGTGGTGCGGAGGCGGATTCGGCTGCCTTATAGCGCTTTCCATTGGGCGAACAGGAGCACTTCTAACTGCACCCAAAGTGCTCTCACGAGTTCTGGCGTCTTCCAGTAGTCGGGCAGGAGCAGGGGCGTTGTGTTTCATTGGTCGATGCGGAGCACTTTTTTGGCGCCGAGAGCAGCCGAGAGCAGTTCTCAGTGCTCCGTCGCCAGCGGCGGAGTAACAGGGAACGCCGAGGAAGTCACATGACCTCTTTTGCGTCACTTCTGGTTTTATCCCCGGGTGGCAGGAGGAAAAATTGCGGAATCCAGCAGCCGCGGTAGTCGCTCAGTGCGTACGGCAGCAGCTAAGCGCGGCCGTCTGGACAAGGAATTGCTGCTACTTTTAGATGATGAAAGCACCACAGATTCAAGCGCAAGCTCATCATCGGACAGCAGCAGCAGCGACGACGACGACGATTTGACATTACGAAAGAAGTTGTGGTTTTTTGGCACAGCAACCTCTCGGTTATAATGCGCCAGACGCAGGGTAGAATAGTTATGCAACGGTTAAACGATGTTATTCAAGGTGTTGTGAAGATTAAAAACATTTTAAAAGGACTCAAAGATGAACATAGCTAAAACCGGTGTAGAAGGCCGGTGTCCTCAAAAAATTTGAAAACGTTACTAAAATCCACCAACGGTTCATCACTAAGTAAAAGCGCAGGGTGTAAAGGGATGCAAAAGGTGTATAATGCTTTGAAATGTCTAATGCGTGCTGCTTCAAGGTGTGGGCAGCTTATTAAAACATGGAGTACGGTAAGAGGATCTCCACAGTGGTCACACACGGGTTTCTGTTCTTTCTGGATCAGGAAGCCGTGTGTGAGCACAGTGTGACCTATTCGCAGTCGGCATAAAATAACCTCATAAAAACGATTTCTGTGTCTGCAACTTTTCCATTCAGATAGGTATGGTTTCACTAGGTGTAACACATTTTCAGTCTGTCTGTCCCATTCAGTTTGCCAGTACATTGTAATGGACTTTCTTATGGTGTTCCGAAGGTCCTGGTAAGGAACCTTGGACTTCGTTATTGCACAATGCTTAGTATCGTATGCTGCTCTATCGACAGTTTCATTTTCTGGAATGCCAATGTGGCTTGGTATCCAACAAAAGACGACACTAACCCCTCCCGATGTAAGGCGGCACAGTCGATTTTTTAGCATACCTACAGCCGCATTTTTTGAAGGGACAAGGGAGGTCAAAGCACGTATGGCGCTTAAGGAATCTGTAAAAATCGCCACTTTTTGTAGTCCACTTGCTATTACGTCTTCAATAGCTGAGGTTATACCAAAAACCTCTGCAGTGAAGACACTGCCCTCATCAGCTATCCTCTCAGCTACAGTAACTGCCGACGAGTTTACAAAAGCATAACCAGTATGACCAGCAGTTTTTGAACCATCAGTAAAGTAGTGGCAATAGCTACTGTATTTATCCTTAAGTGCAAGAAATTCTTGGCGCAAAAACTGGTGTGGAAAAGCTTTCTTGTCGTATTTTAACAGTGACAGGTCACATTTGACAGCACTATAGTCCCAAGGGGCTAAAGCATCCGATAAACTCAGAAGAGTTGGCGGGCATATCTTGAATGAGTACAGAGTCATGTACTCCTCCAAACGGAGGGCAAGAGGGCGGACCACTCTTGGTTTGTTCTCATAGAGCTTCTTGTACTTATTTTCAAACAATTCTTCGGCACAAGGATGGTCATTTATGCATGCTATTTTGGCTGCATATACTCCACTTAGGTACGCTCGACGGTACTGCAGAGGCCACTCATTGCACTCAACGTAAAGACTATCAACAGGGGAGGTACGATATGCACCTGAGGCAAGTCTGAGGCCCAAGTTGTGCACTGGATCGAGTGAGGTGAGAACAGATTGGCGAGCTGACCCATAAACAATACAGCCGTAATCAAGACGAGACCGTACAAGTGAGCCATAAATTCTGAGCAAACATGCGCGGTCGGCCCCCCATGACTTGTGCGACAAAATTTTCAATATGTTAAGTGTCCTCATGCAGGTCATTTTGAGTGTCTTTATGTGAGCCCCAAACGTTAATTTGGAGTCATAAATGATGCCCAAGAATTTGTGCTCACTGTGTACTGGAACGAGCATATCCCTGATTTTTATTTCAGGCTTGGCATGAATACCTCGTTTCCGCGCGAAGCACACACATGCACACTTCTCAGGAGAAAAGCGAAAACCGTTTTCATCTGCCCATCGTTGCAACCGATTGACCGTGGTCTGGATTTGTCTTTCACAGACTGATTGGTTACATGATGAAAAGGCAATCTGCAGGTCATCGACGTAAAGGGAGTACATAACTGGTCGAGGAATAACCTTTGCCAAGGAATTTATTTTAATGGCGAAGAGTGTCACACTTAGCACACTGCCCTGAGGTACTCCATTTTCCTGGCTGAAAGAACGGGAGACTGCATTGCCCAGTCTCACAGTAAAGGTTCTTTCTTGAAGAAAATCTTGTACACATGAAAACATTCGCCCTCTGATTCCCATTGCTGCCATATCCTGCAGAATTCCATACCGCCAAGTGGTATCATAAGCCTTAGCCATATCAAAAAAGACAGCAAGGCAAAACTGGTTGTTAACGAAAGCATCTCGTATCATTGTTTCAAGCCGAACAAGGTGGTCAGTTGTAGACCGAAACTGCCGAAAACCACATTGAAACCTGTCTAAGTAACCTGAACGTTCGAGAACAAAGACCAATCTAAAATTGACTATCCGCTCAAATGTCTTGCACAGACAACTGGTCAACGTTATGGGTCGGTAGCTCTATGGACAGTCGGGTGGCTTCCCATCTTTCAGTAACGGAATTACGACAGCCTTTTTCCATGCTTTGGGCAGCCTACCCGTTTTCCAGATTTTATTAAAGAACTTCAGAAGCAGTTCTAAGCAGCTATCATTTAGGTGTTGTAGAAAAGCGTAGTGAATGAGGTCAGGGCCAACAGAAGTAGCCTTGCACTGAGCTAGTGCTCTTTTAAGTTCGTACAATGTAAATTCTTGGTTGTAGTCTTCAGTGTTGTTGCTAGTATTTTTAATCCTGAGCTTTTCAGCACTAGCCTTATGTCTCATGAACTCTTGTGTGTAATTTGTATCGCTAGAAACATCCGAAAAGTGGGCACCTAAAACATCCGCTTGCGTTTGCAACAAATCGTTCCCACCGTCGGTAGAAAAAAGTGGTACCGTAAACCGTCTGTAGATGCCTCTGACTTTGCGTACATGGTCCCAGACTTTTTTTGCGGGAGTGGTAGTGTTTATTGTGCTTACAAAGTTTTGCCACGAGTTTCTTTTTGCTTCTTTTCTGATTTTTCTGGCAGCAGCTCGGGCAGCCTTAAAGCTCAGGCAGTTGTCCATGGTAGGGTACCGTCTGAACACACCCCAGGCCTTGTTTTGCTTTTTCCGAGCTTCGCGACAGGCATCATTCCACCACGGCTTTGGCTGCTTAGGGATTCGGCCAGATGATTGTGGGACGGCTACTTTAGCAGCTTTAACAAGTTCCTCGCAAATGTAGGCATTTGCTTCATCTATGGACATACTGCTCATGTCAACTCCCTCAAAAATGACCAGATCCTTAAATTTTCCCCAGTCTGCTCTCTCGAGCCTCCATCGGGGTGGACAGTTTTTGACGGCTGGAAGTGGCTGCACGTCTCGCAACAAGGCGGGAAAGTGGTCACTTCCGTGTGGATCGTTCACTACCCTCCACTCAAAGTCCATCTCGAGCTCTGGCGACCCAACACAAAGGTCTATCGCAGAAAAGTTTCCCGTACCCGCAGAAAAATATGTCTTGTCTCCATTATTGAACACAAAAAGACTGTTATTCATCAACCACTGTTCGATTTGTTTTCCCCGACTGTCGATTTTGTCACCTCCCCATAGGCAGTGATGGGCATTAAAGTCCCCCATAATAACAAATGCTGCAGGCAGTTGCTCAATAAGATCATCAAGTTCCTGTAATGACACATTATCAGATGGTGGCAGATAAAGTGAGACAACAGTGACCAGTTTGTTGACATAAACTTGTGCTGCAACGGCCTCCAGTGTAGTGTCAAGTTGTATTGACTTTAGAATTGTGCCCTGTGCCACAACCAAAGCCACACCCCCTGAAGCGCGGGTGCTCTCTTCTCTGTCCTTTCTGAGGAGGTGATATCTGCGGAGAATTTTATCGTGTCTTTTTGTTAAATTTGTCTCCTGCAATGCCACCACTTGGGGCTCATATTCATCTAACAACTTGTGTATGTCGTCAATGTTGTGAATTAAACCTCTACAGTTCCAGTGGATGAAGGGAACCGGCATTTTAGTTTTTTGGATGAGGTACAATTACTTTTTTTTTTTTTTACTTTTTGTTAGGTGGTTTCCTTGCAGGAGGTTCACTTCTTGCAGGGATCTTGGATGCGTTCTTCCCAGTACCTTTAGAAGGCACGGGTAGGAGAGATGTTGAGTGTCTTCCAGTGCCCCTTTGGGGCCCTGAAAGGGACGAAGTGGAGGGAACAACGTCCATGGCCTCCTCAGCCGGAGCAGAGAGGGCCGGTGGTTGCACAGCCTCAGGGGCCGGAGCGCGTGCAGTCGGCTGTGGCTGTGCTGGCTGCTGCACGGGGGGAGACTGGGCAAGGGCCAGGTCAGCAGAGCTAAACTGCGTCCCTACCGATGCCCGAGGCGGCCCGGCCCCCCGGCGCGCCACCTCGGCGAAAGTGCCTTTTTGCACAAACGAGAAGCGTCTTCGCGCTTCTTGTATTGACAGACCTTCATTTACCTTGATAGACATTATTTCTTTTTCATTTTGGAATTTCTGGCATTTCCGTGAGTACGCAGGGTGTGGCCCTGCACAATTGACACACTTTACTTCCTGCGCGGCGCAGGAGTTCGCGTGATGATCAGTACTCGCGCACTTGGCGCACGTCTCTTTGCCCCGACAGCTCTGCAGTGTGTGACCAAACCTCTGGCACTTAAAGCACCGGCGTGGGTTTGGGATGTATGGACGGACTCGATGGACTACATAGCCAAGTTTCAGGGATTCAGGAAGCTTGGTGGAGTTGAAAGTCAAGACAAGGTGATTAGTGGGGATGTCAATGTCGTTACGTCGGATCATGATACGCCTGACAGCAGTAACATTTTCCTCTTGCAGGCCCTCTAAGATTTCATCCTCCGTGAGGTCTGCGAGGTCAGGATCTGAAATCACTCCTTGGCATGAGTTTAGGCTTCGGTGAGCCGATACTTTTATAGTTAGGTTTGCTAACCTTTGCATTGCAAACACTGCATCAGCCTGGGCTTTGTTTTCGCATTCAATGAGGATACCTCCAGAGGACATCTTTGTAGCTTTGCATTTACCGCCGAGGACAGCTTCCAGTTCTTTAGCGACTACGAATGGCGAGGCCTTTCGTAGGGGGCACTGGCTGTCGGTGGATTCGATAACCAGAAATCTTGGAAAGCTTTGTTCTTTTAGTTGGAATGGGACCCTTGATACAGGGTAGCTTACTGCGGTGCGAACTCGTTTCCGAGCCCGATCATGAGGAGGTTTTGTCGTAGCCATAAACTAGCAAATAAACATTCAGCAGCCATGCTGGCCACCCACCTCGGAGCCCAACACGGGAACGCAAACTTGCGTTAGCCATACGTGGCCACTATAACCCTGCATAAAGAAACCTAGGGTGGCCATTCACACAGGGTTAACCCTTGCCGCCTGGAAGAGGAGATCGGAAAGCAGAAAAAAATAGAGGACAGGAAAGATGGAGAAAGAAGACAGGAAAGCGAAAGAGTGGAGAGGGGGACAGGAAAGGGCGACTGGCTGATTCCCCCTCGGCCGGGTCAGTCCGGGGGTGCCGTCTACAAGAAGCGAGGGCCAAAGTGGCGTGTTGCCTCCACCAAGGGGCCCTAAGGTCCACAACAACCTCGGTGTCGGCTCAGCCACCAGGATCCCCTTTTCCCTGGACACGGCTAAGCCACGCACAGCCTAAAGCGTGGGTGGGTCCAACCCACATGGGCTCGGGGTCCGCGGTGTCGCCACTACCGTCACCTTGAACGTACAAGGTGCCCCTGCGGGCATTTGACATTACATGAGTTTATGTTCGAGCACCCCGCCAGAGCAGCGAACGAAGGTAGAGTCGTATCTGAAAATGACGGTGGACACTGTTATCGTTCGCAGCTAATTTTTGGGAGACACGATGGTGACCCCTTTATCATGAACATGAACATCCGCTCGGCTTCTTCATTCGTCGCCATGCAGAAGGCAGACACAAAACCACCGGCACGTATCTGGCAAAACTAGCGAGGAATAACTGCGTGCGGACATCGCGAGCGCGCGAAATGCTCCGGGAAGCGAGCGCGTGAAACGTTTGGTCACATGACTCTTGACATCTCGCTCTCCCCTCTTTTCACTGCTCCCGGAGCAGTGCGAATGTTTCATTCGCGGAACGAAAGCACACGTCCCCGTTACTCCCGTGTGCTGCCCTGGCTGCTCGCTGCACTTGCTCCTGTTCGCCCAATGGAATTCGCCATTAGGCAATCCGGAGGGGGGCGGAGGCAGGACCCAGTCCGACTCGTGGTTCTGGGTTCCTGCCGAAACAAGACGCCGCTCCACCCCCCGGCGAGCTGCGTCGGCGTATCTCCCCAGAGGGAAAGAGGCGAACCTCTTCCACCCCTCTGCGAAGGTGATGTTCTCTATTACATTGACATTTATTATTTTTTTCTCCATTCGGAATTTCTCGCAGGCCCGAGAGTATGCCGCGTGCAGTCCCCGGCAGTTAGGACAAGCAAGTGTAGTAGACGGACAGTTGTCAGTGGGGTGGTCCTGTGCAGCGCACTTTGCGCAGGTCCTTCTTCCACGGCAAGAATTAATACCGTGCCCGAACCGCTGGCAATTGAAGCAGCAGCGCAGGTTTTGTATGTAGGGTCGGACTGCACAAAGGATAAATCCTGCATTGATGTGTTCAGGAAGTTTGGATCGGTCGATTGTCAAGATTATGTGCTTCGTTGGGATTATCTTATCTCTTCGGATAGTGATGCGTCTCACCCCCGTAACACCCTGCTCCCTCAGCCCTTCAAGCAGGTCGGCATCAGTTTCGGTCTGAAGGTCTGGCTCAGATATCACACCCTGGGAGCTGTTCAGGCTCCGATGGGGTGTGACCCTGTGGTCCAGATCGAGTATGCGGGTTTGGGAAAGGAGGTTGTCGGCCTGTTTTTCTGTGTTGATCTCAACAAGGATTTCCCCCGTCTTCAGTTTTTTAGCCTCTTACTTATCACCAAGAGTGCTGTGCAGAAACTTTGAAATCACGAATACAGACATCGACGCTACAAGTCTTCCTGAGTCAGCTGACTCAATCACCATGCAACGAGAATAATTATCGGGGTTGGAAAAGATGGTTGTTGGGAGGCGTGAAAAGATGCTTCGGTGCGGCCCCTTTTCAGGGACCGATCACGTTTGGTGGGGGGGGGGTTTAAAATACCATATGGCATAGTATAAAAGCAGGGGACGGGGGTACTTTCTTCGTCAGCCTTACCCTGATAGCTGAAGAGGTCCCGGAGCTCCCTGCCTGGTAAACATGCCGGGAGCCCATCCGCCGGAGCTTGACCTTTGCTCCGACGGCCACCGTTTGTGGTTTCTGGCCTTCACCTTACAACTCGTAGCCACGGTAGATTACAGCAAGAGTATGGGGCTCGGGGTCCGCGGTTTCGGCAACACCGTCACCAAGATAACTCAAGGTGCCCCGTGCCGGGAGACATTCATGACCTCAACCGCGGTTTCTGAGGTTGAAAGAGCGTCAGGATTAGAGTTTGTGGTAGAGGCCGTAGCCTCAGCACCGGGCACGGCAGGAACAGCAGTACCCCTAGCAGCAGCCTTCCGCTATTGCACAGGTGGCTGAGACGAGGCCAAGTCAATATCGCTGACCTGGACAGAAGTCGTGCTGAAGGTGTTTGGCCCAGCACTAGGTCGGAGTGCAGCAGCAGAAGCCATAGTAGCGACGTTCTGCCGCTGAGTGAGGGGCTGCGACGGGACCAGGTCAGCCTGACGGTACTGGGTAACCGCATCTACCAGACGACGCTGCACCCCCGGCGAGCTACGTCTGCTTAACTTTTCCCCGATAGCAAGCCACGCTTTACGTGTGCATGTGGGAATGTTAGGTTCTCAATAACTTTCAGTTGGATGATGTATTTTTCTTTTTTGAATGATGGACATGCACGTGAGAAGGTAGAGTGTCGTCCACTGCAGTTTGCGCATTTCACTTGTTGCTTGTTACAATCGCCACTGGTGTGGTCAGTGCTTGCGCAGTGAGCACAGAAGGATCCGCCTCGGCATGATAGAGTTCCATGGCTATACTTCTGTCACTTGAAACATCTTCGCGGATTAGGTATGTATGGACCCACTGCACAGAAAAGAAATGCAGCATGGACCGATTCGGGAAGTGTTGTATGGTTGAAGGTTAAAACAATGTGCTTAGTTCGGATGTCCTCATCGGCGCGACGCCGAGTTATCCTCCGGACAGCGTTACGCCTTGGTCTTTAAGCCCTTTGAGGAGATCGTCTCCACTCTCATGAAGTAGTTCTCGTTTAAATATGACGCTTTGGGTTGTGTTTAGGCTACGATGTGGCGTGACTGTCCCTTTTAGTTGAGCCAGGGTGTCCTGTTTCAGGAGGTTTTCAGTTTCGTTTTTTGTACTTCTACCAGCGTGTCACCTGAGGCAAGTTTTTTTGAATGGTAGTCTTTCCCAACAATTTTCTCGAGGCATTTTGCAATGAGTAACACCGATTTTGTGCTAGAGGTGCATTTTCTTCTTTGCAGTGTACCACAACGTATTTGTTAAAGGTTTCGACAGGTGGAGCTGCCATGATGCTAATTACTTCGGTGCGGGCCCTTATCACGGCCCGAGAAGTTTCTGTTGTTGTGGAAAAAAAGCCCTAAATGCATGGTGTACATTCGGTAGCAAGGCCGGCCACCCAAAACCAAACCCAACAAGGAAACATGACTTCACACGCTAGCCGTACCTTGCCACTATAATACTTTGCTCAGAAGTGAAAGTGACGTCTTTGCACAAGATTAACCTTCACCGCCTGGAAAAGCCTAGAAATAAGGAAAAATGAGATGACAGGCCAAGGTTAGGAAAGAAAACAGGAAACAGAAAGTGTTGAGAGAACAGGAAAAGGCGACTTTCTGATTCCACCCTTGGCTGGTCAGACCGGACACACTGTCTGTGAGAAGCGGGGGCCAAAGTAGAGTGTTGTCATTGCCAGGGGGCCGTAAAGGTTCAAAACAATCCTAGCTTTGACTCAGCCACCGGGATGCCCTTGTCCCCAGACGCGGCTAAGCCCCGCACAGCCAGGGCGAGGGTGGGTCCAACTCACATGTGCTCGGGTCCATGGTGTTGCAAATACCAAATGCCCACAGATGTAGGTATTTAGGTCTTAAAATGTATTGAGGTCTGTTTGTCGATAGCGACCTTTCTTGGAATTCCCACTTAGCTTATGTGTGTAAGAAAATTCGGGCTGTACCACCTTTGTTGTACAAATTAAGAACATTTATTGCATTTTCGCTGCGAAAAGTTATTGTTTATTCCCTTTGTGATAGTTTGCTTAGGTACGGTATTTCAGTAGGTCACTGTGCTTTACGTTGGAAAGAGACTTGTGTATTGAAAAAGATGACAAAGTATTCAAAACATTGATGTTACCCGATTTTACCTCGCTCCTAAACGAAACTTATTTTAAAACATTTTGGGACTAACACATTCAAAACTTGTTCACTCCTGCTCGGTCCCTGAGGCCGAAGCAACGTTATGCAATTTCTCGTTGTTCCACAAGGTACGGGAAAAGAACACGTCATTATTATGCTCCAGCTATATTTAACACTTTGCCATCTGACTTTTTTGCGCATGCTTCGAAATATAAACTGAAAAAAGCTTTACTTACGGCGCATGCGTTAGAGCTTTCCAGAGAATTTGTGAATACCGCATGGTTATCTGTTCTTGTTTGGTACTCCGTGCTGTTATAAATATATACTTTTTTTTAATGCTTGTCGCCTGCCAGGCTCTGCCAGACAAGCCCGTTGCGGCTTAGGTAGGCCTGATTATGTACATTACTTTTGTTTGAATAATAAACATTATTATATTATTATATTAAACATTATTATATTCGGGCCCAGAGACCATGGTGGCGCAACGCACCATACATCTTGACTAGTCAAGGTGCCCCCTGCGCGGATGAAATTGTTGTGTCTCACATCCGGAAGCGCCATACAAGATTCCTGCAGGTACGCATAAACTACTCCAAAAACTATCTCCTAACAACTTTGGAAGACTGGTGCAGGATGGTATTTTCGAAAGCGGAAGTGTGCACGACAGGGTTAAGCCGGAAAAACAAAGACCTTTTTGCTGAATGTTGACACAAACCCTGGTTTGTGTTCGTAAGTGCTGCACTTTTCAATGAGTGCGGAGAAACAATCTCGTTACCTCAAAACACTCCCCTGATACACTTAACTTCATTTGGTGCCACGTATTCATTGGCTCTTTCACCCGCTACAATTCTACGATGGGTAAAAGTAAAATGTTTTCGCTCTAAAAAATAAACTAATCCACCTAAATTATTCTAAGCATACAACGGCATCGCCATTTTTTTCTAGCGTTATAATATTAAAGGTTCCCCGCTTTACGCTTCCATTTAGTGGAGATTGCAAAAACAGGATTCAATTGAACCACGGCATGAGGACTCATGAGTAAGTGTAAGCTTGATTGTGTAAGTGAAACCGCCCATTTGACATTACGCAAGAGCTAGTCGGGAGTATTTGCGCTGTGTTACTTGGCTAGTCGTCTGTCGGTTGCCATGTTGTGGCAGTGTTGGTTTGTGTTAGTGCGTGATGTCGCTAAAAAGGGGCGTTAAGAAAGTGTTATTTAAACAGCAAACCTTGACTTGTAATTTAAAACCAGATGATGGAGAGATGATCAGTTGGCTTATATATAGAAGCCTCAGTGACTCTTGGTGAGGTCCCGAGCATAGCAATAAAAATGTGCATATAAGGAGGAGAAATTGCAGGCATAACATGCATATACACGTCAGCCCATTTAAAACACCACCACCACCGGCCCCTGGACAGTTGAGAACTACCCAACGCAAAATATTCTTTTTTTAGTTCCCTTCACCATTCTCTAGAACTATACCACAATAAATACTACCCTGTAAAAATACCATCAAAGTACCGGATATGTATCCGCTAATCTTGCTGCTGCAACACGTTCTGTATCACGTATTACTGGACATTCAGCATAAATCAGAGACCCACAAAAAAGTTTAGTATCAAAGATTGACCGAATATACTTCTTTTAAGAAGTCTACGGTACTTGGCCGTGTTGTACGGAGTTAGTTCTGTACTCCCAACTAAGAAAAGTGTTTCGGGTCAGGAAACTAGAGCATGGTCGTTTACCTGCGCTAGAGAACATGATCATGACGCCAGAGTACGGAAGGTGGTCTTGTAACGTATGTGGCGACCACTGCGCACAAACCTGCGCAGCCTCCGTCTTGTCACTGTTTAGCCCAGCGTGACACGGCCACTCGCTGCAACACGTTTCCGATAAGGGACAGCGACACCGCAGTTTCGGCGGAGGCTTACGTCACCACTGGGGTCGATAAAACCCAAGCCGCTAAGCTCGAGATTATGATTGTTCCTCTAACCTTTCGAGCGCAGGCCGGCATGCTTGCCCCGCTGCTGCTTTCACGTTAATAAAGTTGTTTTACGTTGGGATGCTGCCTTCTACCGACGCGGCACCCCACATCTGGTGACCCGGACGTGATGTGGGGTGCCGCGTAAAACATAACTGTGTGCTGTGTTGGGCTTCAGGAGATCGAGCGTTTCCACCGACAGTTCAAGGCAGCCATTATGTGCCCCCCGGACTCGACCTGGCTCGAGGCCATCCCTGCCGTCATCCTCGTTTTCGCGCCACCTTCAAGCCGGACATCCACGCTACACCAGCAGAGCTCGTCTACGGGGAACCACTCCGTCTCCCAGGTGAATTTCTCGCAGCTCTGCCATCCAGCACTATGCCGTCAGACCCCACCGACTTCGTCGCCCGGCTCCGACGCACCATCGCCACCTTACGCCCGTCACCTGCAGCCCAACACAGCAAGCCTACACCTTTTGTGTTCAAGGAGCTAGCATCGTGCACGCACGCTTTCCTCCGCGACGACACCGTCCGCCGGCCTTTCCAGCCACCCTATAGCGGACCCCACCTAGTCGTTCGTCGCGACGACAAGAACTTCACACTGCGCCTGCACGCGAACGACGTCCGCGTCTCGATTGACTGACTCAAGCTCGCATACATCGCTGCGAACGAACCGGGCAGCGCCACTCCTCCCACAGGCACCCTTCCACAGCCGCCGACGTCGCAGCCCGCTCCTTTCACGACACGCTCTGGACGTCTGCTACGCCTCCCAGATATTTACAGACCCTGAGGGCTCTGTACTCCGCGGGGGGGGAGGGGGGTGATCTGGCGACCACTGCGCACAAACCTGCGCAGCCTCCGTCTCGTCACTGTTTAGCCCAGCGTGACACGGCCACTCGCTGCAACACGTTTCCGATAAGGGACAGCGACACCGCAGTTTAGCTGGAGGCTTACGTCACCACTGGGGTCGATAAAACCCAAGCCGCTAAGCTCGAGATTATGATTGTTCCTCTAACTTTTCGAGCGCAGGCCGGCATGCTTGCCCCGCTGCTGCTTTCACGTTAATAAACAGTTATGTTTTACGTTGGGATGCTGCCTTCTACCGACGCGGCACCCCACACGTATATGCAGAACATGACTGTTTCCCCAGGTCGAAGAACGTGGTTGTAAAACAAGACCACGCAAGATGGCCGTTTCACCAGACTACGAGAATCGGTCGTATAGTGTAACGGAACATGACTACATGACGCCCTGGTCCATCAGTCCTGTAAGCAAATCCTCATTTGTGTGGTGAAGCAGTTCCCTCTCAGGCTACGTGTTGTATTCAGGCTACGAGGTGGTGTTACTGTTACTTTGATTTCAGCCAGGGTGTCTTGCTTTAGTAGGTTCTGACTGATACTTTCGTTACACTTCTTCCCGCAGATCACCAGAGGCTAGTTGCTTTGCTTGTTAATCCCCGCCGACAACGCTTTCAAGGCACTTTGCAATGAGGAAAACAGATTTTTAGCAAGCACTGCATTTTTTTAAGAGTGGATTACGAGGTATTTTGTGAAAGTTTCAGCTTGGGAGTCTGGTTTCTGTTGAGTTATGTCGGTGCGGTTTCTTTTAGAAGGCCGATCAGTTTTTTTGGGGGGGAGGGGATAGAAAAAGCAAATTCAGCGGCACAGCCGGTCGCCCACCACCGAAGCCATATGAGCATGGAATCAATTCAGCGACCGAGCCGGTCGCCCTCCACCGAGTCCAACAAAGGAACGTGACATTAAAGTACACGCTAACCATTACCCTGCCGCTATAACCCTATACCTGGTACCAAGGTTGATATCCTTGCACAAGGTTAACCCTTGCCACCAAGAAAAATGTAAAAATGAGGAAGGAAAGAGATGACAGGACCGGGGTAGGAGAGGAGATAAGAAAGTGAAAGAACGGAGAGAAAGCGGAAAAGGCGACTGGCTGATGCCCCCAGGGGCGGGTCAGACTGGGGGTACCGTCTGCGAGAAGCGGGGCCGAAGTGGCGTGTTGCCGCTGCTGGGGGGCCGTAAAGGTTCAAAACAACCCCAACTTTGGCTCAGCCACCAGGTTCCCCTTTTCCCCGGACACAGCAAAGCCACGCACAGCCGGGACGTGGGTGGTTTCAACCCACATGTTCTCGGATCCGTGGGGTTGCAAGACACAGAGTACCCACGGTAGTAGGCACCCCTGCGGACCTCGGGACCGTGGTGGAGCTACTCCCCAAAACACCTCGAGTACACAATGTGCCCCCAGCGGGGTGTTGTTGGTATTGTTATCGTTATTATTGTTGGTGTTGGTGTTCATGTACTTTTGACTAGTTGCCATAATATTTTTTTATTCATTGTGTCTCTTAATTTGGGTTTTTCTTCTGAATACTGTCATTTTATTGTATTGTGTTATTCTGATTTTTGCATGTGCATCAATAATTCCTTTCGATTTTTCCTGGGCAAGTTAAATAGATGAAATAATAGATTGATAGATGTAGTATTAGATTGATATGTGGAATAATAAATTGATTTATTGATCAATCAGCCATTGATTGATCAATGGCTGATTTGTGATCAATGATGCAGCGATGGTCTAGAGGTAGAACACCCGCCTCGCGTGCAGAAGGACCGTGGTTCGAATCCCGGTGACGGACAATTCCCACCGGAATAAAAAAAAATCCGCGTATTGATGGAATTGCAGAAAGGGGTTTGGGGTGCGGCCTGACCCCGGCGACCATTGCCGGTAATGCACTCCCTCGCCACAGCAGGAATAGCCACTCTGGCGTAGTAACGGCCACAACCTCCCATGAATACGCCAATTAACCCTCGGCCCTCAGTCCCCAGCGGCTGCGAAGTAACTGACCAGGGCGGCGGTCAGACCTGTGACGCAGCAGAGGGTGCTAAGAATCCCTGGATCCAGACAGGCTGCCAATAGAATCTGAACCTGGCAACGTTTAACGCGCGAACCTTATCTAGCGAAGCAAGTCTCGAGGTGTTGTTCGAGGAATTAGAGGGCATTAAATGGGATGCAATAGGTTTTAGCGAGGTTATGAGGGCAGGCGAAGCCTTTACGGTGCTGAGAAATGGACACGTCTTTTGTTACCGTGGTCTAGAGGACAGAGGAGAGCTGGGAGTGGCATTTCTAGTCAATAAAAGCATAGCTGGCAACATAGACGAATACTATAGCATTAACGAAAGGGCAGCAGGATTTCTAATTACGCTCAATAAGAGGTACAAGCTCAAGGTTGTGCAAGGCTACGCGCCCACATCCAGCCACGACGACGAAGGAGCGGAACGCTTCTATGAAGATGTGGAATCGGCAATGGCTAAAGTAAAAACACAGTATACCGTAGTTATGGGGGACTTCAATGCTAAAGTATTCAAGAATCAGGCTGGAGACAAGGCAGTTGGGAACTATGGTCTGTGATGTAGAAATAGCAGGGGGGACCTACTAGTTGAGTTTGCAGAACGGAATAACCTACGCATAATGAATACCTTCTACTGTAAACGGGTAAGTCGGAAGTGGACCTGGAGGAGCCCGAATGGGGAGCACAAAAATGAAATAGACTTCATATTATGCGATAACCCTGGCGTCGTGCAGGATTTGGAAGTGCTCGGAAGGGTAAGGTGTAGTGACCACCATATGGTAAGATCTCGAATTAGGCTAGATTTGAGGAGGAACCGCAACAAGCTAGTAGGAAAGAAGCCGATAAATGAGCTAACAGTAAGACGTAAAGTAGAATAATTCAGGATCGCGCTGCAGAACCGATATTCCGCCCTTAACGAGGAAGCCGAGCTTACGACACAGGAAGCCAGCGACAACCTTACACGCATTATCACGGAGTGTGCAGTAGAAGTCGGGGGCACTATGGCTAGACAGGATACTGGTAAACTTTCACAGGAGACGAAAGGTCTAATCAGGAAACGGCAAACTATGACAATCTCTACCGCAGCTCACAGAATAGAACTAACCGACCTCTCGAAGTTAATCAATAAGTGTAAGGCAGCTGACATACGGAAGTATAATATGGAGAGGATCGAATACGCTGTAAAGAACGGAGGTAGCCTGAAAGCAGTGAAGAGATGTCTTGGCGTGGGGAAAAATCAGATGTATGCACTTAAGGATAAGCAAGGCAATGTCATCACAAATAGAGATAAAATAGTCACAGTGGCCGAGGAATTCTATCGGGATCTGTACAGTAGCCGGTACATACAGGATAATGTAGAACGAGACAGTAGTTCACAGGAGATAGACATCCCACCAGTAACGACCGAAGAAGTAAGGAAGGCCTTGAAAGAAATGAAAGGGGGCAAAGCACCTGGTGAGGATCAGATAACAGCAGACCTCTTGAAGGATGGCGGAGAAATATTACTTGAAAAACTGGCAAACCTGTATACGCAATGCCTAATAACCGCAATGGTACCGGAATCTTGGAAGACGCGAACATCCTAATCCATAAGAAAGGCGACATGAAGGACTTGAAAAATTATAGGCCGATCAGCTTACTGTCAGTCGTCTACAAGGTATTTACAAGGTAATCGCTAACCGAATCTCTGCAACCCTAGATCTCAGTCAACCTAAAGAACAAGCAGGGTTCTGTAAATGTTATCCAACAATGGACCATATTCACACGATCAATCAGGTGATATAAATGTGCGCTGAGTATACTGAACCCCTATATATAGCCTTCATAGATTATGAGAAAGCATTTGACTTTGTCGAAACCCTAGCAGTCATTCAGGCATTACGGAACAAGGGGGTAGATTAGCATTATGTAAGAATACTAGAGGATATTTACAATGGGTCTACAGCTACCATCATCCTCCATAGGGAGCGCAGCAAAATACCTTTAAGGAAGGGCGTCAGACAAGGAGACACAATCTCTCCAATGTTATTCACAGCATGTTTAAAAGAAGTATTCAGAGCGTTGGATTGGGAACAGGTGGGAGTAAGGGTTAATGGCGAATACCTCAGTAACCTCAGATTTGCTGATGACGTTGCCTTGCTAAGTAACTCGGGGGACGAATTGCAAAGCATGCTTTCCGCACTGGGCGAACAGAGTAGAACCGTGGGCCTGAAAATTAATATCCAGAAAACTAAAGTAATGATCAATAACCTCGGGACAGAACAGCAGTTTGAGATAGGTGGCGAGGCGGTGGAAGTGGTAAGCGAATATATCTACTTAGGCCAAGTTGTGACCCCGGATCCCAACCATGAGGCAGAGATATCAAAAAGGATCAGAATGGGGTGGGGTGCATATGGCAGACATTCTCAGATAATGAATAGCAGCCTACCATTGTCGCTGAAGAAGAAAGTGTATGACAGCTGCATCTTACCGGTACTCACCTACGGGGCAGAAACTTGGAGGCTCACTAAGAGGGTTCAACTTAAATTGAGAATGACTCAGCGGGCAATGGAGCGGAAAATGATAGGTGTAACATTAAGGGGCAAGAAGAGAGCGGAGTGAGTCAGGGAGCAAACTGGTGTTAAAGACATATTAGTAGAAACTAAGAAGAAATGGACGTGGACAGGGCATGTAATGCGAAGGCAAGATAACCGCTGGTCATTAAGGGTAACAGAGGGCAACGCTTGCCCTAGAGAAGGCAAGCGTTGCAGGGGGCGGCAGAAAGTTAGATGGGCAGATGAGATCAAGAAGTTTGCGGGGATAAATTGGTCACAGTTGGCACAGGACCGAGATAATTGGAGAATAATGGGAGAGGCCTTTTCCCTGCAGTGGGCGTAGATAGGCTGGTGATGATGATGATGATGATGATTCATCAATAGAATGGGTTATAGAATGACTGACTGATTGATTGATTGAGTGATTGACTGAGTGATTGATTTATTATTAGCCTATTGTTGTCCACAGCTGGAGGAGGCATGTCCCATGGACTTCTGGTTCAAATGGAGTATCTATAGGTTGGACCCCGGGTTAGCACTATGTTAATTAAGTAGTGACTACAAAAAAATTAGTATTGGCTTAGCTCTGCTATGCCAGGATATACGCAGCGTAAGCTAAACTTCAGGAATCCAGTCCAGTTCAGTCCAGTCCAATCCAATGGGCCTCTCCCTGTATGTAAACAACGTGACGTCACGAATTGCGATGGCGGTTGGCAGAACGCGCTTGCGCCGACGGCCCGGCCTGGCCGTGCGGCGCCCGAAAGGAACGATGGGCCGTTGGTTCGGGCCGTCACTGGCCGTCCACATTGCAGGTGGGGGTCTAGCTATCCTAGCTGTGGCCGTCGCACCTCCATATAGCTTTGCGCATCTACAACCTCCGCAACAGTTTCGTTTACCGGGTCAACTGAAGGGCGGTGCTTTCGGATAATCAGTGCATGACAGCCTAAACGAGTCATTTTGAAGGTTGGTGCTGTTGCGACTTAATACAAGAATGTTTTCTAGATTCTTTGTGTTCGGACACATAAAAAGAAAAGCTAATTCATTGTTGATTTCGAGGTCTGCTTAAGCTAAGCGTGGTGCCTCAGGCAGAGTACGTATACGCTCTCTGTTCTTGGTCTCTTTGCATCGCCCGGAGACAGTGGCGTACACACGATTTCATGTCGAGGGGAAAAAGGAAAGGTAACGCATGAAAGGATTAAAAAATAAATTCAGCTGCAACGAAACAAAAATATGAAGAGCAAAAGCCAAAAATTACTCCAATAAAAATATTGCGATAATGTCGTTCTCTACGTGATTGACCGATTGTTTTGTTACCTTTTTCCCTAGTGAAATTTCGAAACGGTTCATCGTCTTTGTGTGAAAAATATAGCAGCCACATATGGTTAGTGCGTATAGCTTGCGACAGTGCACTGAAATACTGTTCCGTAGTCATTATTTCATGATAGTTAAAGTTTGTGTCCTTATACTCCCGCTCAATACGAAAGCGCCGGGAGGCCGCAGCAAAAGCATACGTTCACTGAGTCTGTTCGTTAGGGCAAACACATTTTTCGAGTTTTTTTAGAGTCGCGTGAGTGGCCCATCTCGCGCCGACGGCACGATGCTACATGTGAGCCCGGTAAGCATCTCTGTTTTGCCGCATCCTCAAGGCAGAATATAATTGGTCAAGGTAAAAGTTTATTGCACTTACAAGCAATTAATTTCGTTCGTCTTGAACAGATCCCCCCATAAAACCAAACTTGTCGTTGTCGACCTGGCGGCAGGAGGCTATCGCGATCCCTCGTCGAAACATTTATATCGTGTCGCCTAAGCAGGTTAGGCATTCATTGTGTTTTTAATACAGTGCTCTACCTCTCCTCAAAACATGATGTTATTTCGCAGCAAGAAAATTTCCGTGTGCCCCCTACCCCCGGCACTATTTCACTTGGCCAAATTTCTGCTGGTGCTGCATGAGAGCAGATGATTGATAAACAGCGTCATTTCATGGCACGAATCAGCGCGGACTGCCAATGTAGACGGTATGACTGCGCTTTGGAGAACAGCAGAAGTTCGATTTATTGATTGATTGATTGATTGATTGACTATATGATTTTAACGCGCCGACGCAACGCAGGCGATGAGGCGCGCCGTATTGGAGGGCTCCGGATTAATTTTGGCCACCTGGGGATCTTTAACGTGCGCCGAAATCTCGTACACACGGGTAACACAAGTTCCAGAATGGGAAATGTTGCTACGAGTAAGAGCAGACCATGTCGCTGCTTCGGATGCCAGTCTCTTCGGCACATTGCGCGCATCCACAATGCACGCCGAATTTACCTCTTTCGCGACTCCGAAAAGCCTGATGCCTCTGAATTTGCCCGCAAGATTTGCGTAGCCGAGAGCACAGCAGCCCACCGGCATCAGAAAAGCCAACACGTAAACGAAAATTCCACTTTAGCGCACGTAAAATGCAGCCTCACTGCATACGCCCCGCGCACCGGTCCGAACGTTTTGTCATCCACCCTCCCGGCCACACCCAGCACGTGCGCTTTCCGTGACGTCACGGCCGCTGCGTGACGTACCCCGGGAGAGGTCCATTCATTCTAATCCAGTCTAGTCACTGCTCCTCGCGCATGCTGAGCACGGATCTTCACGAGCCACGCGAAACCGCTATCAGGCGGCTCCGGCGCAGCGGCAAAATTGGCGACTGCGCCATTGAGGCACACACCTGGGCACGCGTAGGCGCCAGTGCGTCTGCCGCGACTATGACGCAACATAATCCATCACAATTTACTTTAATCCAATCCAATCCAAACCACAACCAACCGAATCCAATTCAATCCAATTCAACTCCATCCTATCCAAGCCAAGCCAAGCCAATTGAATCCAATTTCACTCGCGCTTGCTCAGAACGGCCCTTCACGGTACACGCGAAACTGCGCAACCTCGGCCAGTGTAGCTTACGCTACAAAATATTTACACAAGTGAGTTCAGACAGGTGCTATTCAATTCATCGAGTTTCGATTGTGTTTCGCGTTTTCGCTTCGCGTGAATCCACGGCATACGGCAGGAGTAATTTTAGCAATGAATATAAAATCTCGGCAATTACTGTATATGTTTAGAATAATTGTCATAATTGTAATATTTGCAATAGTTACAATTTATGATATACGCTTCAATTCCATGCTTTGAGTTTCAGCTTTAAGTGCAGTTACAATATACTCACAAGAATGGAGCTACAGCTATAAGCCAATAAATAGACAATACACGCTAAACGTGGCTAATAATTTAATAAAGGTTTTTCAATAACGTTTTATGACAGGTTTATTTTAGGACCCGAGGAATACCTAAAGAACACTGAGTGCGGGAGAGTATAAATGCTTGAATGTTTGTTTACAGATCCCTGCGTGCGATGGCTGCTTTTGTCTGCAGAAATATATTTTGCATTAGGAGGAAATGTGGGTCTTTGCCACCGTACATTATGATCTCACAAATTTAAACATATAAAAACCGGCCTGCAGCCACACCGAAGGCAACGCGAGCCCAGATGGCAACAAGCAGAACACAGCAACAACGTATCTAGTACTGCTAGTGGCCATCTGGGCTCGCATTGCATTCGGTTTGGCTGCAGGCGGGTGTTTGAAGAATGCAAGGTAATAAATAGGCCGACAAACAGAGCAGGCTACCCGAGAAATTATCGAAGCCACGGAAATTCATAGATTAGGTGACGACTGCGTCAGCTCTCCGTTCGTTTCACTGTCAGCAAAAGAACTGAAGTATATTTCGGCTCGTGGCGAACTGGCGTAAAATGGCTTTGTGTTTTCTAGTGACAATGTATAGTTTTAGGGCTATATTTTAGGCTCCATGATATGTCCCTTGTGCTTCAGCAACATCGTGTTTTGGTATATGAGTGGTGTCATTTCAAAATAAAAGTTCAGTTGATCGCAGCGCTTCGTCTTGAGTATTGTAGGTTACTGTCTGCGAGATCAGTACCGCCGACACGCCCCAAAAGTGCGCCCTCCGAGGTGCCGCTTGCAGCTTGCCCCGCCGTCCACCTTCCTTTTTTCATATGCGAACTCAACGGAGCCATTTGTCGAGCATATAAACGTTCTTCACCGGGTCAAGACGAAATAACCTACTAGGCCATCTCTCATCTCTCCCACCACTCTCGATTGCGTCTCCTAGAATATTATAACTCAATTTGGCTCTGTGGCACAGTACCTTCCCAATGGTACTGTGGCCGTCTAAGCTAAGCTAGTGGCTGTCCTAAAACCTGGTAAACTACCAACGACGTATGACTCTTTCCGACCAATAGCTTTGCTAACTTGTGTCTGCAAAATTATCGAGAAAATGATATTCAGAATAATGACCTAGTACCTGGAGAGCAAAAACCTCTATCCACCTCAGATGAGTCGCTTTTGCGAAAACAGAGCAGTAATTGACGCGATCACACCAGTTTCATCTCTAGAAGAAGATTTACATAATGAATACGCTCCTATTTCCGTATTAGACATTAAATCGGCATTTGACTTAGTTTTTTTATGATTCCTATCTGACATCCCTTGCTGCTCTTGGGTTTGGTGGAAAACTTTATGTTTGGATCTCAAGTTATCTACAAGGGCGACAACTTTTCATGTCCATGCCGGTAGACCCAACTTCCAAATATGCTATGCAAAAAGGAGTACCACAAGGAGCCTTCTTCAGCCCTCGGCTATTCAACCTTACTCTTATCCAGCTAAAGCGAGTACCCCCACCTGCCGTCCACATCACACTTTATGCGGACAATATCTGCATCTGGAGAGCGTCGCGATCGCGTCGTATCACGCAGCTAAGGCTAAAAAAACCTCTCGCAAGAATATCTCCGTATCGTTCCCCAGAGGACTCCACTTATCTCAATAGAAAAGTCTCGTCATTGCTTTAACTCGCAAGCACATGAAGCAAATATCCACTGGTTCTCGGAGGCCGCACCCTACAATATGTGCGAACCCAAAGATTCCTTGGAATCCTAATAGATGGAAATCTTTCCAGCGCTCGCGAAGTGAAGAAACTACGTACCAAAAATACCGCAATGTCAAAAATTCTCGGGTGTCTCGCTGGCAGTCACTGTGACAGTGACTGTCGCTCAATGTTACTACTCTGTAAAGCCTATGTCGACGGTTTACTGCCTTACAGCCTCCCTGTCCTTCAGAAGCTTCCACCCACAAGCAGACAGCAGCTAGGTGCGGCCAGAAACAACTGCCTCCGCATCTGCCTCGGCCTCCCGAAAAGGCTGTCGTGCTTAGTTACGATCGCTAAAGCTGGCTGTCTGCCGTTGAACGTGATTCGACTCCAGGAAACAGTGCGAATCCATCTGCGCCTTCGGCTGCACGCCAAACACCATGCGCTAAAATACGCGTGGCTGAAAATGGTCATTCGAGTTTCGGGCAAGCAATTCGGACATTAAATTTTTACGTTCCGTCCCAGGCACCAAAAGCAATACCATCTAATTTTCCACCCTGGAACCTTTTGCCCCTACACATCAAATGCAGCATCCGCGGAATTGACTCAAAAAGTGCATGCCTCAAAGTGGACTCCGCCAATTGACACTTTACCATATCAGCTGGCTGTACTTTGACGCAAACCAGATCTTCACAGATGGCTCCTGCACATCTGAGAACAGTTCCTCCTGAATATTGATTTTCTCAACTGGCCACACGTTCTCCTTTCGCCTCAAGCGTGCGACATCATCTATGACCGCCGTGCTTGACGCCATCAAGGAAGCTATGCGCTATATTTTACGCCAGCGGCCAAAGCAATGGACTGTTTCCGGACTCGAAGGCTGCTCTCGAAACCCTGCAACGCAGGGTTTCGAGACGTGCACGTGATGTACACGAGACGAGATGTACACGTTTAACCATTCATGAACATACCTCTCGTAGCATCACATACCTGCACCAACTTGCCACCGACGCTGGACACCGTATACCATTTCAGTGACTTCACGGTCACTGTGGTGATCTAGGAAATGAGAAGGTGGATGAAGCTGCTCGCAGGGGCCTGGAAATGCGCAATTTGAGGAAACTTTTTTTCACTAAGCGTGATGCCACAACTATGGCGAAGGAAGGCGCTCGTTTTCGTGGAACGCAACCGCTTCTGGCCCCTTCCAGAGCATCACCAGGCCTTCTTGCGCTACATCGACCTCAAATCAAGATGACAATTCCAGAGATACTTCTGCGCCGAAGAAAGACTCTATACCACCGACTTCGTCTCAACGCAGCACTCACGAAGTCATACCTTTTTCGGCTTGGTATCACCAAAAACTCTTACTGCAACAACTGCGGATCGGTGGAAACCTTGGAACATTTGCTCTGGGAATGCTCTGTATATATCAAAGCAACTTGCACTCTCGTGCACGAATTGGAGCGCCTCAGCCCTGGACCAATTAACTTGAAAGCACTCCTTGGTCCATGGTCATCCCCACGAGCTCAACGCAAAGTGCTGGTGGCGTTGTTCGCCTATCTGGACAGGATTGGCGTCATTACAGTGATTTAGAGTACAAAAAAGACTTTTCTATCTCACTACTGATACGAACTGAACGTTATCTTTTAGGGGCGAAGCTCCTATTTCTCGGGCTCTGTCCCGGCCTTACACGGCACATTAATGATGACTGTGGCAGGATCCCCCTAGGGATTGGCCAACCAAAGATGGGCCGAACCAGTCAAAACGTTCAACCCGTTCGTTGCTACCCAACAAGGAGCAGGGTAAGAAGAGGTTGTCGTTTGTCGCCTGCGAGCTCGATACTCTTGCTTGGGCCCTGTCCCGTCCCTCGTTGCTGCCATACACGGCGGAATGATGATGATTGTGGCAGGATCCCCCTAGGGATTGACCAACCAAAGATTGGTCGAAGAGGTCATCGTCCCAAACAACCCCTGCATAATCACCACAAACATCGACATCGTCGACGGGCTTGTCAACGGAGTGATGGAAAGCTTGAGGTGTCGAATCTTTATATGATGTGTGGGCGACTTTTTCACGGTTTTACCGGTAAGCATTGTAGCTTCGCCCCTCTCATCATTCACTTCGTGCAGATGGCGGGATTTTTTGTAATTTCTCTCTTTTATTTCTTCTCTTTCTTCATCTTTCTTCTGCCCTGTAATCTATAGGGTATTTTCTTTCCCCCTTTCCTTCTTCCCCCGCCGAGTATCATGTCGGTGTCGAAATTCCGGCAAGCATCTCGGCTTCCGCTAATAACAAGCCTTCTATATATCTCTCTCTCTCTCTCTCTCTCTCTCTCTCTCTCTCTCTCTCTCTCTCTCTCTGTGTGTGTGTGGAAGGACATGCCGCCAGGCACATTCATCCTCGGCAATGTGGCAACGAGGCAGGATGGCCTGGGGCCCCGCCATATGTAAAGCTATATGCCCGGCGGTAGGCGGATGCAAACCCGGCACCTCCCGCATACGAGCAAAGTGCTGTACCTCTCAGCCATCGCTGAAAGGCGTCTTCCTGAAACGTCAGTAAACTTTTATTGTTATTTTTAATTTCTGTCTTGTGTGTCTCTGTCTCTTCTTACCATATATATATACATATACATACATACATACATATATATACATATACATACATACATACATACATATATATATATATATATATATATATATATATATATATATATATATATATATATATATATATATATATATATATATATATATATATATATATATATATATATATATATATATATATATATATATATACATATATCTACATACATATATTAGACCGAAAATAAGGGTTGGCAGTCAAGAACACCTCGGAAAGCAAAGGGGAGGTGGTGGTGGGTTATAGAAAGAGGTGAAGAATTTTATGAGTCGAAGTAAAAGGGGCGAAAAAATGCCCGCCGGGTGGAATCCGAACCCACGACCTACCACCCCCGAGCTACCACCCCCAAGTGCAGGAAACAAAAAATACCTTAACATAAATACCCGAGAAAGTGCTGGGGAAACAGCCCCGCCGATAGCGTAGTGGTTGTCGCACCAGACCGGTATTCTGGAGGTCGTGGGTTCGGATCCCACCCGGCGGGCATTTTTTCACCACTTTCTTTTCGACTAAAAAAATTCTTTTTCTATGACCCACCACAAACTCCCCTTTGCTTTCGGAGGTTTTCTTGACTGCCAACCCTTATTTTCTGTTCTATTTTCAAAGAGCCCCTCATTTCCCATTTTCTGATTCGCTATATATATATATATATATATATATATATATATATATATATATATATATATATATATATATATATATATATATATATATATATTGAAAGAAGTCGACTGACACGTTTCCCGTTTTTGTTGCCAACAGTTAACAGTTTCGGAGTTAGAAACTCCTTCGTCAGGGCTTCACACACACACACACACACACACACACACACACACACACACATATATATATATATATATATATATATATATATATATATATATAGCAAAATCATGTAACTTTGCTCTGATGAAGGCAAGTCCCGTTGCCGCTACGTAAGTAAACCTTGTTTGTTATTGTTCTTGCTGTGTATCCGCCTTTTTACTTATACTATATATATATATATCAAGGTTTCAGTCGTCATTGCCAGTGCTACTCGGCTGTTTCGGAAATAGTTAATAGTGCCGAATGACGTGTGTTTGTCATGTTTCGTTAATACAGTGATAAATAAGCGAAAATATCTGTGGAGAAAAAATCCGCTGTTTTTTCCTGGAGCGCGAGTCGATCCCACATCTCCGCATGACGCGTGCGGTGCACTGACCAATTATACTATACCGCAGCGGCTCCTCTCTCGACTTTACCGCGGGCGTTTATATTTAAAAGTGCTCTGAGGACGGCCAACTAGCGCCAGCCCTTGACCACCCCGGGAGACGTAGAACGTCTTTTTTCCCAGCGGCCGCCACGTAAGACGCAGTCGCAGGTCGGGGTTAGCAATTGGCATATCCGAACTGCTGGAGCCAGAGCTCTGGTAATGCACGCAGCAGAACAGAAGGATACGGGACGAGGGACTCGGTAAGGACACATATCAAGGTTGCAGTCGTCATTGCCAGTGCTATTCTGCTGTTTCCGAAATATTAAATAGTGCCCAATGACGTGTGTTTGTCTTGTTTCTTTGATACAGTGATATATAGGCGAAAATATAGGTGGAGAAAATATCCGCCGTTTTTTCCGGGAGCGGCAGTCGAACCCAAATCTCCGCATAACGCGTGTGGTGCACTGACCAATTATGCTATCCCGCAGAGGCTCCTCTCTGGACTTTACCGCGGGGGTTCATATTTACAAGTGCTCTGAGGATGGTCAACTAACGCCGCCACTCGACCACCACGGGAGACGTAGAACGTCTTTTTTCCCAGCGGCCGCCACGTAAGACGTGGTCGGAGGTCGGGGTTAGCAATTGGCATATCCGAACTGCTGGAGCCAGAGCCCTCGTAATGCACGCAGCAGAACAGAAGGATACGGGACGAGGGACTCGGTAACGACACATATCAAGGTTGCAGTCGTCATTGCCAGTGCTATTCAGCTGTTTCCGCGCGGCAGACATAGAACGTCTTTTTTCCAGCGGCCGCCACGTAAGACGTGTTCGGTGGTCGGGGTTAGAAATTGACATATCTGAACTGCTGGAGCCAGAGCCCTGGTAGTGCATGTAGCAGAACAGAAAGATACGGGACTCGGGAAGGACACATAGCAAGGTTGCAGTCGTCATTGCCGAACCTGTGGAGGTCGTTTGTTCGGATCCCACCTGGCGGGCATTTTTTCTGCACTTTCTTTCCAAATTCTTTATGACCTACCACATCCTCCCCCCCCTTTGTTTCCGAGGGTTTCTTGACTGCCAACTCTTATTTCTGTCACACACACACACACACACACATATTATATATATATATATATATATATAGATAGATATATATATACAGGGTGTTTCAGTGAACACTTTCAAAAATTCCTGAAGGTAGGCTTTTCAAGAAAAATAGGAATTCTCTTAAGGAACAAGCTATCAGGTTCAGCGGACGTCAGCAGTTATAAGAAACATGCGAATTACATAGTTAATTAACTAAAATTGTCTAATTAACTTTTTAATTAGTGAAGTTTGGCCGTTATTGCCAATGGCGAGTTTGTAGCCACGGAAACGACGATAACCGATCAGTTTTCAAAGCAAAGAAAAAGGCACTGTAAAGCCCTGCAGCCCGCAAAAAATCGAGCATTTTTCCCCCATGAAACCGAAACTCAGCGCACATGGTGCGCCGGAAGTGTAGTGCAAACGCAACATCCGCTGATGACATGTTGCTGTGACTGTGTCGCCCAATTCAAGAAGGGGCTGGTGATTCCCCACGCTAGGGAACCAGCTGATATCAACGCCATCGCCTCCTGTATTTTTTCAGCGTTATCTTTTCTTTCGTTGGTAGGCGCAAAAAACAAAGGCCATCGCCCACTACATGGTCGCCCGTTTCGGCAGCCCTAGTGGACGTTGCCGAGAGTTTTGCTTTTATTTTTTTATTGTCTTGACCACATCTTAAGTGGCTACCAGACGTGCAAAGTGCGAAACGTCACCATCCGTTCATTTTTTCGTTAGCTTTATCTGCTGCTAGTTTATAATCGCTGCGTGTTAGAAAGCGCCTCAGATAAAGGAAAGGCTTGTTTGCTGAGCCAGGAGGGATTTCGCGGCTATAGCTTGCGGCCTTGCGTAGTGCTTGCGGCTTTTCGCTTTAAAATGCCTCTTTACGCAGTGTGCGTGCGACATAGCCAAGACCGTACCACTGGTGTCACCTCTTCCATTTGAGGATCAAGGTTTCAAAGCCACCGCGTTATTATTGTGAAAATGGCTGCGCCAGCTCAACTCCAGTACTCCGTTGCCGAGAAAGTGGACATTTTACTGGCTTATGTGAGCGCGCAAAAGGACGCGCAACTGGCATCGATGCTGTATGCTGCCCAACATCCTGGCCGTCGTGTGCCAGCTCGCGCCACATTTGTATCGATATTTAATCGGTTTAGAACCACTGGATCAGTCCATGCTCAGAGAAGGAAGCGGCCAGCCAGTGCAACCGAAGATTTTGACATCGATGTGCTGGCATACGTCGCTGTCAGGCCGGAAGCAAGCGTCAGGGAAATTGCCAGTGCAGATGGAGCGAGCCCAGCTTCAGTTTGGAGGTCACTTTCAAGACACAGCTACCACCCATATCATGTGTGTCTTCACCAAGAGCTCAGACCAAGCGACATTCAAAAACGGCTTGATTTTTGCAACTGGTGCCTTATTCAATGCGACGAAGATCGGGAATTCCTCAACAGAGTGCTTTGGACTGACGAGGCCCAATTTTGTAGGAATTCGAATGTCAATTTGCACAACGCACATTATTGGTCTGATCAGAACCCCCACTGGCTCCGTGAGCATAAGCACCAGGTAAGGTGGTCAGTAAACGTATGGTGTGGTATTTATAACGGCTGTATTGTTGGTCCTTACTTCATTGACGGAAACCTTACCGGAAAGAAGTACACAGAGTGCGTCTTAAAGGGCGTCGTCTCCGAGTTTGCCTCAGAGTTGCCACTGGCTGCGCTGAAAAAAATGTGGTTCCAGCACGACGGAGCCCCGCCGCATTTTTCCTCACTGGCTCGTAAATTCGTCGATGAGTCCTTTCCCAACCAGTGGATTGGGCGTGGTGGAACCACACCATGGCCGCCTAGGTCACCCGATTTGTCACCTTTGGACTTCTTCCTCTGGGGATATGTTAAAAATGAGGTTTTCAAGACTGAGCCGGCCAACCTCGAGGATATGAAGCAACGTGTGAGGAGCTCCATCGACAACATTCCAAGACAGATGATTTTATCCACTATGAACTCCATGAAAGAGCGCCTTCGTCTGTGCATTGCAATGGACGGAAAACAATTTGAGCACATCATGTAAAATATTCTGTGCAGTCGTCCAAAATATTACTGTTGTGGAGCGCCCAAATAGGCCTACAACCAAATGAAACATTGAAATAAACCATTTTTGTTCATTGATATTTGTTACATGACTCAAAACAGCTAAAAAAAGTATGAGGTCAGGATTTACTAATCCTATGTCAGCACTTCTTACAACAAATGGAACGGAAGCTGGTACAAAACAATGTCGCGCTGCAATTCCAAAAAGTTGTCAGCTACGATTTTAGCCGTCAAGCCGATACCACGTAAAAATAACTCGAGTGTTGCATTCCGCAATACCGGCGCCGCAAAACAAGCTCTGCACTGGCACAAAAGTGTGCCTTTATTCTTTGAACAAAGCTAGTGCATTGTAAATGGTAATTAAAGGCTGCTTCCGGAGGTAAGTGCACTGGCGGAGCCCCAGGTTGGCTCCTAACAGCATTTCAAAATCCGCAGCTACGTAGTTGGCGATTACTAGACTTTGGCTTCCGCCCAGTGAGTAAGCAAAAGTTGCGCATGATGCACTGCTGCCTATGCCTCGCATCGAGGCTCCCTAGCTAGGGAAAATTGCACTTACATTTCGAATTGGCCGCCAAATCTATTGAAAAACGTCACCAGCGGACGTTGCGTTCGCTCAGCACTTCCAGCGCTCATCGAGCGGCGAGTTTCGTTTTTGAACGCAAAACAAACGCAGGTTTCCTCGTGCTACAGGGCTTTAAACACCGACTTTTTTGTTGTTTTAAAACCTGATATGAAATCGTCTTCCCCGGGGCTACAAAATCACCATTGACAATAACCACCAAACTCTGCTAATTAAGAAGTTAATTAGTAGAGTTTAATTACCCACCTAACTAATGTGCACACCCTTGATACTATCTGGCGTCCGCCGCAGCTACCAATCTCCTTCTGAAGAGGGTTTCTTTTTTTCTCGAAGAGCCTATTTTTAAGAATTTTTGGCAGTGTTCGCTGAAACACCCTGTATATATATATATATATATATATATATATATATATATATATATATAGGAAATGAGGGGCTCGTTGAAATAAGACAGAAATAAGGGTTGGCAGTCAAGAAAACCTCGGAAACAAAGGGGAGGATGTGGTAGGTAATTGAAACAGATAAAGAATTTGGAAAGAAACAAAGAAAGTAGAGAAAAAATGCCCGCCGGGTGGGATCCGAACCCACGACCTCCAGAATACCGGTCTGGATCGCACCAGACCGGTATTCTGGAGGTCGTGGGTTCGGATCCCACCCGGCGGGCATTTTTTCTCTACTTTCTTTGTTTCTTTCCAAATTCTTTATCTGTTTCAATTACCTACCACATCCTCCCCTTTGTTTCCGAGGTTTTCTTGACTGCCAACCCTTATTTCTGTCTTATATATATATATATATATATATATATATATATATATATATATATATATATATATATATTGCACCACGCTGTCCCGTACGAACAGCGACAAATAAAGCACACTCCGGACAACCTCGTCGCGCCTAGCGTGGGTGCCCTCGCAGGGGAATTTCTTTGAGGTTTTAAAAAACGCAGGCCTGCGATCCGGAGGCGCCCGACGCGTCATCAACGAATATATTTCATTCACCAGCCAAAGGCGCGTGCGTTTCTCTCGTTTCCAGTAGCCCCATCGGCCGATTCTCACGCACCCGAGCTCTGCCGACGTAGCCTGTTTAAGGGCCGCGAGGCTAAGTAAATGATCTTAAAAGGTGCACGCTTTGTGATTAGATTTGCTTCATGTAGAATTAATGAAAACCCTCTGACAACAAAACTGCGTACCCACAAACAGTGCCCACAGTGCTCCTGCTGCGTAACACCTCAGAGTAGCCCTGACAGGACGTCTAAGCATTAAAATGGCCCCACACAATGACGCACACCTGATGTGGCAATGCCTGCCGTGCAGAAAGCAATGCCGCCCTTAAATGTCCCGTCAAAACGAGGCGGACACGATACCAAGCCGCAACGCACATGTAAGCTGAGGACAAGCACGGTCGGATACTGACATGGCAGTTTCCTGCCATGCAGTGCTTTCCCGTTTTTATTTTAGTCACGTACCGTCACATTAATTTTTCACGCAGCCCAAGCCAGGCTTATTCTTGTTCCCCCTCTAGAAGGGAGTCGAGCTGGAACAGTTGTTTCGCATTTGATTGCTGTTCTGGAGATCAGCATCCAAATCCCACAGGGAGATAACTATTTTTTATTCTCTAGAGCAGGGGCTATTTTGGCACCATTAGCGTTGACGCTAACGACGACGGTCCCCGTCGCACGCCTTAATGTTTTTTTATTCATCAGCCCGCAGGCACTTCCAAATAATTTTGCTAAAACTCAAGTTCGGGCGCAAATAGGAAAAAATGATCGTGGTAATGAAACAGGGACACAATGGTGGCTAGCACATGAAGATACTGGCACCCATCTATACGGTACGAAATTCCGCAACTGAAAGAATACGGCGACATTACTCCGCTGCGACATCATTCAGGAGAATAATCCCGAAGCGCGCAGTTTTCTTCGTCTGCTGCTGTGATGAAACCTGTATTAACGCACTTCTCGCCTTCATTGTCGCTAGCAGCGGTTCCCACATTTCACATGAGTGAAACTGTGTTTCTTTAGAAGAACGTCAATTTCGTCGAGGCTGCGGTGCCTGTCCCGTCACGCCCACTGCAATGAGGTTGGCATTCAAATGGTTTTGAGTGATTGGTAGAGTCCTTGGGAATGTCATTTATCCACCTGCCGCGTTATTCTATTAGACACTTCCTAATTATGGGATGTTAGATATGACTTTACTGTGGCCGTCTGTGGACATTGCGTGATGTTTGTTTCGCATTTCTGGCTTTTTCAATTTGTGAAATGCTCATCAGCTCATTTGGACTCTTTGATGGGGCGCGTTGCAGCAAACGCAACGAAAACACCTTGCTTGGACGGAATTTTTTCACGTTATAGGTGAAGCCATGTACACAAGCCGCTATACCTATACGAGCGATATCATGATTTATCGGTTTGCATTCTTGGAGTGGCCCTAGTCATGTATGCGAAAGCCTTTTAATTCCGTGTCGCGTACTGAAAGAAAATGTTGCCAAGAGGCGAATGCGGGGCGGTAAACTGCATTTACAATATTGATAACAAGCTGCGGATAGAGTGTACCAAAGCATCTGAGTAGGCCGAACGAGGTGACATCTCTCAAACGCTGCACAAGAACATCCTCAGCCGCCTTCCCTGCACTATTACTTCACTCCACAGCTGAAAGAGCGTCGACTCTGCCCTCCAGCTTCATCCCCCAAGGCTTCTGAAGCGTTTTCGTGAAAGTGCTTGGTACGCGCCGGCTCGCCCTAGCCCTGGTTAGTCTTGGACGTGACCATTCCCAAGGCCCATGTCCCCTTCATATCATCCACCGAGACCAGACAGCCCGAACCACCGCGACATGATCCGACGCCGACGACCGTGCCCCGACTAGTTCTCCGGCACTCAGTTCAGCTGGAATAGCTTGTGCATTACATCAGAAACTTCGGCACAGCTTTTCATGAATAGTACTGTAATCTGCCCCGAAAGCCTTTTTTCAGTAAGCAATGAGGGATGTGAGTTAAAACATGTAATGTAACTGGTACCGACGCCTCAGATAAAGAATGTGGCTGTTCGGGCTCTCAATATTAACGGAAATAGTTCGACCTTTATTTTCCCTAATATAGTAGGTCCAGAGCAGTACTGCGTACCTCACAACAGTCATACATAACCAACGTGGGTTCGCAGATTACGAGTTTTGGGGAAAAATGGAAATATTACTAAAAGTGTGATTATCGGCTCTGCCTAAAGGACAGGCGCGTGCAAACAGCTCCTGTCAACATACTATATATTTTCTTACCCAGTTCTTTCGAAATAACTCCAGGTCCTTGGGATCGTGTCCGGGGGAAGCTGCATCAAAATAAACATAACGTTCATTATATGTTTACTCTGGAATGCTTCTTCCTATTCAGATAGCAAAAACTGTTCCATTTGTATTTTTGACGCAGTCAAAAACTACATCAGACGGACGAGTTCTCATTTATAGAACATCGTTACTTCGCAGCAAGCAAAAAAATAATACCGTGCTTAATCCGCCGTCAGTGAGCAATCACAATGAATATATCAGTGACAATTGTTCTTGCCCACACCAGTTTGTTAGTGAATCGCCAATGAAATTTAAAGTGTGTAAAAACGAGTACAGAAAATCTCATGTGCTTGTCGTGGCATCCGAATGAACTTCTCCCGTATGTGTATGCTTAACCTTTCGCGACGTATTTTGTCTTCTACCTCAAGATTCACACAAGCGTTGGGAGGCTACTCTTCTAGTCCTGGTTTATTCAAACACTATGCTGGGACGGATGCGCAAAAGAAATACGCCTATCTCTCTTTTCGAAAAAGCCTGAGTGACCCTAATTGGAGCAGGAATCGATTCGGCCACCCAACTGGAATTACTCCGACAGTACGTATTAGGTGCGGAGTACCTTAGGACCGCACAATGTCCGTCCGCGCTCGTGCGCATCGCAGTTGCAATCGCAAAAAATCACACAGGCACCAGCAGGATTCGAGCCTGTGTCTGGTAGACCAGACAGAGTTAGTGTCAGTTGTCTTACCCATTGGGCTACGACCGTGAGTTAGTAGCCGAAAGTCAAACTGCTTACTCCCTCGCCTGTAACGGTGCGGATTACCTTAGGACCTCCAAAGGCCATCCGCTTCCACCCGTGCGCACATTGCCATCAAGCGAAAATCAAGCCAAATTCGATTTCAGCCGTGAGTTGCAGTTTCATTTAGGGAATATTCAAGGTGCAACTCACGGCTCAAATCAAATGACGGCCGGGTCGCAAATCCGATATCACTCGGGGCTCAACTTGGATGTCATTTCGAGTCCGCGTACTCCGCACCCTCCGCATCATCCACACAGTGTAGAAGGAGGAGGAGGGGGAATAAACTTCATTTAAATATTTCTGGAGTAGTGGCAATGGGTGGTCTTCCCAGTCCAAAAGTCCCTGGGCGGTCGCTGCCAGGCAGGCCCTTTCAACAAGCCGAAGCTGATCGCTTGGGTCCCTGCTGGCTAGCATGCCTTCCCACTGCTCATGGTTAGGGGAGGTAATAGGGGGAGGGGTGTGTAGGAGCACGCCCAAATCCTATGGCAGAGTGTGCAGGGTTGGGGAAAGTACTTGCAGGTGGTGGAGTAGGAGGTGGGGTGGATGGCGTGGAAGTGGGTGCCGTGTGGTAGGTGTTGGTTTGAAGACGGCGGTAGGTGGTGGCTTCTTCCGTTGTCAACTTGCAGCCATTTGTTTATTTCGGTTTCGGGTTTTGCGCTCCAAGGATACACCCGGGACCGTGGTGGAGGCCTCCGTAATTGTTTTTTACCACCTGGAGCATGCTAGCATGCGCCAAACTCTCGACACATAGGATTTATTCCTGTCCGCCGCCATCAGAAAAGCAGCCATGGACAGTTGCTGCGATCAAACCTGCGTTGTTGGGCTCAGCAATACAACACCTTAGCCACTGAGCCACCTTGGCGGATACTACAGCGATAATTAGGCAGGGATACTTACACGATATCTGTTCCCCAATCCCACTAAAAACGGGCAGGGAGACATTTCCAGAGGTCTGCGAACTCACTCATGAGTCCACTTACTCAGACTCATTTGGACTCAAACTCACGCGTGAGTTTGAGTGAGCGCGATGCTAGTGCGGCATGGTGAGTTTAAGCTTGAGTGAGTTTGAGCCGAATGAGCCCGACTGAGTTTGAGTCCGATTGAGTTTGAGTACGCCTGAGTCCTAGAGAATTCTGAGTCCATTCTCAGTTCTGAGTACATTTTGAGTTTGGGTACATTTTGAGTACTAAGTGCATTTTGAGTTTGAGTACATTTTGAGTTCTGAGTACATTTTGAGTGTACTCCATTTTTAGTTCCGAGTACATTTTGAGTGTACTCCATTTTGAGTTTGAGTCCATTTTGAGTGGTGAGTACATTTTGAGTTCTGAGTACATATGAGTTTTGAATTCATTTTGAGTTTGAACATATATGAGTAGCCTAGCAGGCAGCTATGGTTGGCTGTTAAGTTTCATGCGTCGCTGTGGGCTCGGAATTCAGGTTACCTGCGGGTACGGCACCATTCGCGATCCGCATGATCGGTGCGGAGGTAGTGGGTGTCTGATTTTTTTTAGTTTCTTGTTGAATTTTCATGACAATAAGCACTTGCTGTATACGAAGTTTTCACGGCTGTGCGTGTGAGTGATAATTGACTGGTGAGGTCATAAAAAAGAGTTGTCTTAACTTTTCTTCCTCATGAATCCCCTAAGAGGGTGGGAAAGGGTGGTGGCAAAGCACACTGCGGCGCTTGCTTGCTGGTTCTTCGCCTGCTACTGTTAACGGCTTGATATACTAGGGGTCACAAAGGAAGAGGTGAGAGCCGGGGGAAAAGGGGCGGGGGCTGTCCCTTCTGCTGTTTCAAATGAATTAGCTGAATGGACTGGGCGACGCCCCTTTAGAGAGAATAATGACGGCAATAAATTGGGTTAAAAGACAAACTGATGACGCAAACGAGTGTAAGGTATCCGATGAAACGTCCCGACTAACGGAATCACGCCTGGTAAAGAAAAAAATGCTTCCTGATCGTAGTCATCAGGTAGTCATAATGAGTGATAGATTGGGTTACAATTCAAAATGACGCTGCGAGGGCATGTGGGGAATCAAATTCGAGGTCTCGATGTGGGGAATCATTCTGGACAAAAATGAGTTATGGTTATATCATGACCTAGTCATGGTTAATCATAGATTCGGTTAGACTTCAAGTTCATGATGCTATGGCGTATAGCGTATCAAACTAAAGGTTTCGATGAGGGTAATCACGTGCGTCCTGATTTTTATCATGATATACTCAAGTTTGGTCATACATAAGGTTAAATTTTACAATGACGCCACCGGGTGTGCGGGGCATCAAATTGAAGGTTCCGATTAGGAAAATCACGTGGGACAAAAATGCGGTATGGGTATATGTTGAGATAGTCATGGTTAGTCAATAATTGGTTTAACATTCAAATTGATTCCGCTAGGATGTGATGGGTATCAAATTAATGGTCTTGATGAGGGTAATCACGTGGGAGCAATACAAAAATCCTTCCTGGTTATAACCATGAGATAGTCATGGCGAGTCTTATATTGGTTAAAATTCTAAGTGAACCGCCGCGGTGGCTCAGTGGCTAAGGCGTTGCGCTGCTGAGCACGAGGTCGCGGGTTCGATTCCCGGCCGCGGCGGCCGCTTTTCTGATGGAGGCGAAAAGCAAAAACGCCCGTGTGTACGAGATTTCGGCGCACGATAAAGATCCCCAGGTGGTCAAAATTAACCCGGAGCCCTCCACTACGGCGCGCCTCATCGCGTGCGTTGCGTCGGCGCGTTAAACCCCACAATCAATCATCAAAATTCTAAGTGACCCCGCTAGGGCGTGTAGGGCATCAAATTTACGGTCGTGACGAGGGTAATTACGTGGTACAAAAAAAAAGGCTTCGTGGTTGTAATCATGAGATACTCGTTATGATTCATAGATTGGGTTAAATTCAAGGTGAGGCTGCTAAACCATGTGGGGTGTCAAATTCAAGGTTTCAGTAGGAGGAATCACGTCGGACATTTACATAATGCGTACTGGTTACAGTCATGAGAGTCATGGTTAGTTTGACTAGTATGAATTCCATATTTATTTATTTATTTATTTATTTATTCAAAATACCTTATAAGCCCGGGGGCATTGGGTAAGGGGGGCAAAAACAGCAGATAAACAAAAAATAACAAGAGAAATTGTACAAAAACTAGATATATAATACAGCAACACGTCAGTGAAACAAGAAATATGATCCTGTTAGGGTGTTTGGGGTATCAAATTAAAGGTCCCGTCGAGGGGGATCACGTGGGACAGATATAAAAAGGCTTTCTGGTTATAGTTATGAGGTTATAGCAAAAGGTAACTTTATTTGCTTTGTCGGGTTTACCCAAAATTCCTTGCCAACCCGAAAGGCTGTTGTCTATATACATGCGAAGGCTTGTCCAGAGATGTTTATCAATGCGGTATATAGGAATAAAGATATTGGCGTCTAATTGCTGAATCATCGAGCCAGGATGTCATGGGGTAAAAACAAAAGGCATGCCAAGCTCTCGAACCTAAATCACCAGACTCAAAAACTCTCTGCTAATAACTGCCATTCAAACATTACTAACTCCATTTCCCCGTTTCCCAACAAACAAGCAAATCCTTCGACACATATGTGTCGTGCAAATTGTGGACTACCATAGGTAACAGGGGGCATCAGACCTCATCTGAAAGGCGAATTTTACATTTGTTTATGAATAAGCCTTGCCGCCGCGTTTCGTGTCTATAAGTTTCCTCCCACAGTGTACCAAAGTGCCCTTGAATCCAGAATTGGCCAATTGGCAATAAACAGACATTGCGACAGAAGGAAAATACTTCAGAAAAATAAGCAAGCGCAGTTTGTGTATGCGCTCGAACTGATTTTATTACATTAAGAAATCAGCGCAAGATATCAAAACTGGCACATGATAACGATTTAAAGGAAAAGAATTAAATAGACTCTGCAGTTCAACGACTACATGTCAAACACAATGAAACACACACACACGCACACACACACGCACACGCACACACACACGCACACGCACACGCACACACACACACACACGCGCACGCGCACGCGCACACGCACACGCACACGCGTGCATGCTGGAAGTTAACAGCTGGGTACGGTGGCGGTGATTGCTTACAACGATGGCGTGGTGCTTTTCCGAGCTACGAGAGCTCATCCCACCTAGCAAATGCTAAAAAAAACGAATACAAGTGCCTCAGCAAGCAACGAGGCACTTTTCTGTTTGTCCCACGTGATTTGCCTCCTCGAGACCCTCACTTTGATACCCCACGTTCTTTAGCGCCACATCTCTCGGAATTTTAACCTAATCTGGGACTATTTATGACTCCCGTGTTACACGGTTCGCCATTTTCGATATTTTTTCTTTTTTCTTTTATAGCTTTTTAACATTTGTTTGATCAATTGTCTAGATTTACGCTTTTATAATTATTACAGGTTGACCTTCCGTGATATCTGCATTTTTGTGGAAATGCAGGGCGTTACACGATCCTGGCGGGGGAAGGCGGAGGTGGGTACTCGCCAAAGAATGCTACGCATTAAAAAAAACAAAGGCATATCCATGAACGTCTCGCGCTTCAAAGATTCGCGGGTATATTTCGCTTTGACACAAGGCGTTTTTTCAGGATGCACGAAATACACGGAACCATAACCCCTAAACAGCTTCGACGTAAAATAAACGGAGCAGTGAGCGCACGGCCCCTCGCCCAATCTTGCTTGTTTCGACCTAGGGACTCAGCACACCATCGAGTCTGGACCGCCTCTGTCATAAACACGAACACGGAGCCTACATGAAGAGTTTGGTATCCAATATATAAGTACAATTGCTTGCAACCAGTGCTAGTCAACATGGGCAGCAGGTATAGCTGTATTAAATCTGTAACGAAAATTGTTCCCGCCCTCACAGCAGCTACGGTCTCATGTCGTGCCGATGGCAAGAGTTTGAGCTTACGAATTTGCACCCTAAGTATTATTACCACGCGTGAATTTCAAAACGCTGAATGGTAATAAAATCAGAGTCCATCTGAGCCCTACTAAATTCATAGCACGAGAGAGTTGTGAGGCCATTTGAGTTCTGATTTCATTTTGAGTTTTCAGTACATTTTGAGTTTATTACATTTTGAGTTTTGAGTGCATTTTGAGTTTTAAATGCATTTTGAGTTTTAAATGCATTTTGAGTTGAGTGCATTTTGAGTTCAGAGTACATTTTGAATTTTGAGACCAAGTGAGTTCCGAGTTTAGCGCTCAATGTGAGCTTGCGTTTGAGTGAGCACAGATGTGCTGCTCGGCATTGAGTCTGAGCTTGAGTAAGTGGTGATTCTAAAAAAAAATTGTGAGTGAGTGAGTGAGCCGCGCTAACTTTGCCGAGGTATCAACATTTCTGAGCAGTTCGTATAAGTCCAAACTGAACGAAGGTTTTCAATAAGGAATGAAGGGCAGTGTATGAAGGATGGTGATTATTTAGGGTGTTATGGCGCAAGGCGCACCAGGACAAAGAGCGCCATGACAATGGTGGGATGATATGATGGGGATATTAAAATAGAATGTGTAAAAAATTCACTACAAAAAATAAACTATGAAAGTTGGTGTATAGGGCCATAATTAGAAGTAAAAAATGTTGGAATTCAAGGTGTTAAAAACCCCATGATACCGCCATTGTATTGTGACCGAACATGAGGCCAAGTGAGAGCATGGCGAGTATGATATGTACCTAAAAAGTCAACATTGGCAAGGTAATTAAGAACTCCTCTTTAAGAAAACATGGGACTATCTGATAAAAATAATGAAGGGTGCAACGGTATTCAATGAGTGTACATTTTATGAAAGTGACGTTTTCTCTCTATGTTGTACATCTCGCATTCAATAGGCATATGAAGAACTGAGAGCTGCCCCCCACACCTTTGACACTGCGGCTTGTTTGCGTCTGTTATAAAGGTACGAGTGTGTGATGTGTGTGTGGCCTATTCTCAATCTGCATAATGCTACCTCTGCAAATCTTTCATATTTTTCAGCAGGGGGCTTTTCTATTTTGGGTTTAACGACATGTAGTTCATTCTCTACTTATCTGCCCCATTCTTGCTGCCAGTTGTCTCGCAGATTCCTTATTACAAAAGGTTTCAGATCTTGACACGGGATCTCGTTTATGTCTTTGCTGCTTCGAAGGGCGGCAGCTGCAGCACTACGGCCAGCAGCTTCATTTTGAGCAATACCGGACTGGCCAGGACCCCAGCAGACTATGACAACGAGTTTCAGGTCATAAGCCGAGTAGAGAGCTCCTAAAACACAATAAAGTAGAGATTATACTGACCTTCTGAGATGAAATATTTAACACGACAGTCAGAGATGTGTATATAACTGAGTTCTTAATTTTGTTTTGACGAATGTGGTTCAAAGCCAGTAGAATTCCCTACGACTCTGCAGTGAATATACTTAAGTTCCTGTTCATTGTTTTGGACATATTAGACATGGGGCCATTTGCAGCGCAGGATACTGCTGTGGAACTTTTTGAAGCATTGGTGTCAAATTCAGCTGCCTTGTATTTGTCACAGAGGAACATAAAATGCTCAGTCATGACTACGTTTGGTACATTTTTATTCTGTATTTCTCTAAAGAACATGTCACAGTGAATTGGGAAAGTGTCCCACGGAGCGACCAAGTCAAACACATGTACCAGATGCCAGAGAAAACAGAGTAAACAGATGCCAGAGTAAAAGTTGGAGCTATCGAGTGTCGGTTTTCAAAGAGATGATCACTTCTGTTATTTTTCATTATGGTATTCAGACGGTGTTCCTTCAGAGATGTGATCTTTGCGGCCTACATCAGAGCAGTGTATGCACGCCGGTACCCTAGAGAACACTGATTTTATTCGACATGAAGGGATGAAATTGGACTTGTTCGATATTCCCATGTGGCGAAGTGAAGCCACAAGTTGTATACTGGGTCGAACATTTTGAGTGGTGTTTTGGTTGCAGACTGGTATACAATGCAGGTGTATTCTATTCTTTACCTAACAACACAATTAAGAAGTGCCAGCAGACATTCTGTATCCGTTCCCAAGCACTGATCAGATAGTACCTTTAAAATGTTCATCGTTTTCAGGCATTTTACTTTTAGTAATATAATGTGCGGTATGAATGTGAGCTAATGGTCGAGCAAAATACCGAGCAACCTGTGTTCCTTTTTCACCGGTATGGGCTGACCTCCTAACGTGATACCAGGAAGAGATTAAACACCGCGTATCCTAGAAAAGACAATAACAGCACTTTTATCACCGTTAAACTTAAAACCGTTTTTTCAGCTCGTGTAACCAGCCTGTTCACACTTAATTGGGTTTGACGTTCACATATAGACAGATTACAGGATTTAAAACTAACTTGGATATCGTCAACGTAGGAAAAGTATGAAACAGTTCGAGGCAGCACAGTTTTAAGAGTACTCATTATAACAAGTGCGGTATGAGAACCTAAATGTAATCTCGAAAACAAAATGCTGGCCAATACTGAAGGTGTTATTAGCAATATTCCCAAAACATTCCAAGGTGTAAATTTGAACCGCTGCCAAGCACCTTCTTCGAGAATTCAATCGTGTATATATTGAGTGGCTTTATGCTAGAGTTTCGTTAAAAGTTTTATTAGTAAAATATGATGCCCACAGAAACCCAATCACAAAAAAAAAGTCTTCCCTGAGGAGTCAATCGTTTATTCCCATGCAATCAGACGAGCAAAGGTTGACTAATCACATAGCTGCTTGGCACATTTCTACCCTAGTAGTAATTTCAAATACAAATTTCAGACATTTTTGGCCATGTACAGAAAATTAAATCCAAGTGCCTACCAAGGGCAAGCTAGAATTACCACACGAGTCGAACAGGAGTGCAAAAACGTTCTCCTTAAGGGCGTCACAATATACCAGCCGCAGCGATTGTAAACCGAAGACATTTCTGTCCATGCACGATCATATCTGTTTACAGAGGTTCTGTCCGTATCTAAACAACTTATTTTCCGCAAACCCATGCGTCCTGATCTTTTAAACGTAGAGCGGGAGCATAACTTTACCTTATGCCTCTTACTTCAAAGTTAGTAAACAAGTGCGGTTCTAGGCGTGTGCATGGTTTACCGCAATACATCATCCTTTTATAAGACGTAATTTAAGAAATACAATGATATTTGGGTTTCATCATATATATATATTTGTTTTTACTTAAACTTGATAATTTCAGAACTTTCTAAACTGCCACAGTACTTTACATGGCTTTTTACGCGTCTTCGTACGCGGTACCATCAAAAAGGAATAGTGTTTTTTCTTGTACAGGTACCTGTTAATGACGGTCACTGACAGCCCCTCACCAAGTAAACTATATTTGCCCAATTTTTCGGTGTACAAAAATTTTAAATACAGCACTTCTGACGTTTCTTGCATTCAGCAGATATAGTGCAAAAACAGCTTTCGTTGGAAGGACTGGTCGGAGGCGAAGGAAATTGAGCTTCTGAAACGGATGCAAAAAATAAAATGAAGCTCCGACATGGCTTGCTCACGGTGGGAATGTGGTCGCTAGCTTTCCGGCGGTAGAGGTAAAAAATTACCAGTTACCAGTTGAGGTGTTAACAGTTAACAGCTGAGAAGTTAAGAGTAGAGGTGGGAAGTTGACAGTGTAAATATCCGTGAATCGTCTGAGTTGCCTGATCTGTTCTTTTACCTGTACATGATTATGTGACGCCGAACCAATGCGTTCAAGCTCGTTATACAAGTATTTTATTTTATTTTTTTATTTTTTTTATTTTTGTTATGTTTATTGGCCTTCTCAAAGCTACTGTCATACTGTATCCCCCGTTATAATCGCGTTGTACTTTCAACAGTCGTCACTGAGCTGCCAATTTGGTTCCCTGGCCCCGTCAAGCTTGTAGCAACAGCTTTCTTGCCAGGGAGACCATCGACATTGTATTATGTTGAGAGAAAAAATAAATTTGAATTTGAAATTTGAATTTGATTTTGACATCAGAGGCCCTCGGCACCAATTGTCGTAAAAACCCGCAACGGCGTAACCGTCCACTATGCCGTTAGAGGCCAGTAAGTGGAGGTATAGTCGGCAGTCTGGACGATCCCCATTAGTTGATCAGCTTCCACGCCTCTCTGCCGCCCTGGTGCGCACGCTTATGAGCAGGATCACACATAGTTTCTCGGGTGTGCTCTGAAATCGCTTGACAAAAGTTGCAGGCAACAGTGGGCACTCAACAGATGGTCCTAATACTCAAAGTTTCTAATGAAGCAATATAGATTGAATAGCCGAAGATATGACAGTTTATAGGAAAGTGGCAGTGCATAAGTCATTCCAAAAATAAAAAACAGGAGACCTAAACTTGTGGCGATACCCCACAGAATACCACAAAAGTTATATATTTAAAATAAGTCTTCAAAGCTTTAAACTTTTGCAATAGCATGATACTCAATAATTTTTATCTTTTTTTAAATGTGTTAACCTAGGCGAGAAGGGAAACAGGGATATGGGCAAACGTACCGGTTTCACCTGTTGTAGTATGCGTACATGCGTAATGCTTCCGAGCTGGGCCATAACACACCTTGTTCAGAAAGGCAGTCGGCATTATAAAAAAGGAGAAAAAGTAAGACGTTTAGATAAATAACCCATCGGTGTTTGGTGAAGAACTGGGAAGATGGTCGCAGCGCTAATAATATTAAAAAGAAGTGCTACACACGACGAAGACAGCGCACTGTGACAGGTATTCAAAACAAATACGCTTCTAATGAAGAAAAATAAGTGCTGTATTCGTAGGGGATGCAAATTAAACAAATTGTGATTTTATGGTGTGTCCCTCAAAACAAACGCGACTTACTGTTCCCTGCAACTTTTCTCAGGGCATTTAAGAGAACACCATAGAAACAATGTGTGACCACGCTCATAAGTGTCCGCACCAGGGTGGCAGAGAGGTGGGGCAGCTTATTATCGTTTTTTATAAATAGTGGACTAAAAACATTAAGACAAAATATTAAGCGAATGCTGTTTTAGTAAACGTAACCTGCAATTACCTACTTCTCGCAGACCTGTCGGCAAAGATGAAAATTCATAGCGTACAAAGAAATATTGGCACAGCGGCGGTTTTGCGTTTAGCCGGCGTCCGAAAAACGCCCGTCGCAGCCTGGATCGATCCGGTGAAGACGTGGTTAGCAGCACGATGACTTTGCCGCCTCACAGGGTGGGCGTATCAATATAACACATACACAAAACATGCAACACTTTCTCGCACTCCAAGCTGCCGACAGAAAAATTTAGGCAAACGGGATAAATGTGTCGCTGTGCTAATTGAGAAATTCTGCACAGGCTGCCTAATGCACAAAAAAAGAGAAACTTACCAATGGCGGGCATGTGATCTCTGTAGTAGTTGCCCCCACAGGCCTTCTTTATGTACTTGAAGCTTTCGTCCACTTTATCAGAGTTGTTGTAATACAGCTTGCCGTCGTCTGTTTTCCGCAGCAGGCGTGTTTTCCCGCGGACGTTTGCAACGATGTCATTCTTCACTGCACCGTCTGCACCACAAATTTATGACACTCCATACATATACCGCATATACCTGCTCAAAGGTAGCAGCCAAGGCATCATAAAAGGAGAAAAACTGTTGCGGAAACGCATAGGAATTCCGTACACTCCTATGCACTCCCAGGAGCTGAACAAGCATGCGCGCCTGCTGCCTGTGATAACCAATCGCTAAACCAGTATGCTGCGACCAATGCTCCAAACCAGCTTAAAAAAAGTAGATTGAGAGTTATAGGTGAGTAATAACGCACGGCAGGTGCACATACGCATTCAGCTCCTTTCGTCTACAACAACCACAGCAAATTTGCAACAACATTTGCAATACTGATTGTACACCAGAATTGTTTCTTGTGTATTATTTTGGCAGGCTAATAACTGCTCTTATTATGCACTCTACGAATCAGTCGTTACCCCCTGGTTTACCTGTATCCTGTTTCCCCAGAGTTTTATATTCTTCCTCACACATAGGGAGGAACTGGAAACTCAAATTACTCACTTTGGGCCACTGACGCTCCACAAAAACTAGTAATCATAGGTGCATGCACAAATGGTCACGCAACACAATGGTATTTCTAATGTCTGCGCTCACACTACTCGACCGAACGTTAACAGACAACCCATACGAGAACCGATCTTAGAACCCCTAAACATGCTGTCTTATGTGTCTCAAAGGTGTCTTATCTGCCACTCAAACAATGCGCCCATATTGCGCTCAGTGCATACAAAACCCTTCTTTGCCACTTTGAACGCATTCCAAATACGAGGGACCACCTTCAAGGCCCACTCTTTATTATTGACGCATCGCTGCCGCCAAGGCGACACACCCAGACGCGCCCAAATCAAATGCATACCTTAAAACTTGTACAACCAGTACAGTGGCCAGTGGAGCTATTGTACGCTCCGTATAGAGTTTCCCCATACCTAATTTCTCAACCCCCGTGTTGATTTCGAAGGTCATGCAGCCACCTGAATGCCTCCTCATTGCCCCACCACCAGGCGGTGTCACTGAGTAAAAACACAGACGCTTGAAGGAGCGAACAGGAAAGGAACAGCGGTGTATGCTGATTTCGGAAATAAGCCACCGATGTGCAAACTCAAGCAGGTGCGGTGCGGCCGTTTGAGAACACCCACAATAAAGACGCAAATCAACCTACAGACGAGTGCCACGGACGGAGCTTTGCAGATGCTTAGCGCTGGGTCAAGGTGGTATGAGCTCAATAACACTCCCTGGGGCATTCCATCTGGCAATCAGAAACAGCGACTGCAGTGCCGGAGATTGACTGGCCATGGTCGTTAATGGCTTGATGGCTCAGCCCTGTAATCTCGGACTCCGAGCAACATTCCCACGGCTCGTCAGCGCTTGACGCCGATTACTCCAGAAAGCGAGGCCAAGGGGCATAGAATGTAGGCGACGAATGGTCGACGTGAACGAGGTGGTTCTGCACCTGGTGGCTGACCAAAAATACCTGGAAGTACATTTCGACAGCAACCAATCGGACATTCAACCGAGGGATATTGCTGTGTCCCGATTGGGCTGAAGACATCATTTTGTTTAAAGAGTTTGATAAATCATCTAGTAAAAAGGAGCGGAGCAGACGCATTACACGTTCTCTAATGGAAATTCTGGCAGCTATCAGCTCCTTAAAGAGCTGCTCATAAACATTTGAAAAAAAAAATGTCGGGGGCATTACCTTGCAGTTTTATTCACGCTGGAATAAAACGACGTTTACTCGATCTGTAAACACACGCAAACCACCTTTTGTAGCCTAACGAAACGACCACTGGCCGAGGGCATTAGCAAAACCCTGGCTGCCTTTCAAGACTGGCTGGTAGGTGATGTCACATCTAGAAGAGCCGGCGCTGAAGTTACCGCTCGGGCAGAAGAGCTTATTTCATCGCCGCTCATATACGGGCTAGCACGTCTTATAGGGAATGGAAGACGCACAAAATCTTTGAGTACAATACCGCAGCCTGAGGGAAACAAATGCGACACATTCGCTTGCGACAGGCTCGGACCGCAACCACCAAGAACTGGTCACCTGCCGGGCGCTCGATGTTTCGGAGGCTCTTGGACCCACCGCCACTCCCCACCCTAAAACCAGAGTTCCAAATAAGTGGTTTTTATCAATCTCTCGCGCGCGCAACAAGTTTTATAAAGGAGTTTCACCCAGCGAATTGCGGCCAACCTTGGTTTCTCAGATTCAGGGAATTTGTGCAGATATTCAATCGTCGCCTTTACTACAAGCGCTAATCACACTTCAAACACCATTTTTCAACGCATCATCATCTCGTTTTTCGTATTTGCAATGGCTTTTACATGCGGACAGGCAACGACCAACTCTGTGGCGCAGCCTGCGTCGATTCATGGACACAGGCAGCAGCAATGCAGCCACCGGGCGCCCCGTGGCGGGGGTGAGCTGGTGCCGGGTCGCTCCGTGGCCGGTCAGCGTAGAGAACGCTAGGCTTGGCATAGGGGCATTTATGCAGTTTTATGAAAAGGGAACTGAGCGTTGGAGGCCCCGAAGAAGTTTGGGTAGCGTTGACTCAATAAGCTAACGCGCGATGATATTTAGAAGAGAGTCTTTGCCAACAACTGGCACCTGTTTCGAATTAATTGTGTAACATATAATGGCTCGATCATAAAGTACCTTGGCACGATGATCTGGATTGCTGAGCCAGATTCTACGATACCCAGCATGTCAAACAGCACCTCTTACAGTTTGATAAGCAAAGCCAATGGTTTTTTTTATACGTTTATGTCTAAACCTAAACTTCATCGTCTCACGGCAGCTACTGAATGGTCACGAATATTTTGATGTATTGTTTTTGCGTTCAAGTAAATTACATATGGTGCAGCTTTCCCCGAAATATGATAACATGCTCCAGACTACAAAATGGCGTGGGAACAGTGTTGTTAAAATCGTTATTAGTGATTTGTTCGAGTTTAAACAATGCGATATAATTAGAAATAAGTAGAACCAACATTACGACGCGCACACGCAAAGAGAAGTTACTCACGACTCTGGACTTCGGCACCGAGGAAGATGCCATAGAAGGGAACCTTGGTGGATTTTTTCCTCGCTGGAACACGGAACCTAAAATTATAGATTACAGGTAAGTAAAAGCTAGGTGATAACAGTAATGTAAATAGTTTACGTAAACAATTTAGCTGCAGGCAGTAGGTACAGTAAAATAGCATTTCACTTGTACAGCCGGAAACATGCACACGCTAAACGCTTCCCAGCGTTGATAAAACACATGAACGTGCTTACCTTCTGAACAATAAATACGCGAAAGACCGTCTATTCGCGATGTACATAGCTTGAAAGCCTTGCTTAGGGCTTGGTACCTTTACGAGATAAATGTTTTTGCTCTTACTTAAAAAGCATGTTTTCCCATACGGAAGGCAACGAATAATGTCAACACTCATCGCCGTTATGATTTATCTGCAGCCATGTCATTAGCGTGAGGAAGTGAGCATGCATGCTCACGGAATTGGTTTTTTTATTAGCAGTGAGAGCTTTTTTGTAGAGCGTCTATGTCGCCGCGCACAGAAGTGGTCACTTTATTTTCTGCAAGGTGACATGGTTACTTTAGACCACTGTATGGTACATCACATTACTGAGGGGCGGACATTGAAAACCTGCGGATACTAGATTAAGCGAATTACTTTGCCGAAGAGCAATACGTTCCTGTGGGATAGGAAATTTGTTTATAATGAGACCTTACCAGTGCATCCTTCAACTCCTTTAATGTGACTATGCAGTGTAACTGAATTTCAGAATTTCAGCAATACTCATCGCTCCACTCACACTTCAACTACAGTAAAAGCTCGTTCTTTCAAACTCGACGGGGGCCATAACATTGTTCGTATTTGGACAGTTCGAATTAGCGGGTGGGCGCTTGCATGAATGGACATTGCGCCACACTGGGCGAGCATAGCGATAAGAAGCCACCTCTGGACTCGTCATCGCAAATTAGGCGCTACAACACGCTAGCTTCGCATTCCACGTGATCGCAGGTCTAGACCAGCAACAGCAACAGCGACAAAAGAAATCCTGCAACGGCATGCGCCGGAGCGCTGGCGCCAGCGGAGCGGCGCCCGTTGCGGAAGCGAAATAAGCTGTCGAAGCACCGTAGCGCATCCGCCATGCTGTGTTTTTTGGTTTCGTTGTTTTGCACCTGGTAAATTCAGTTTGGTTAGGATTTCAAACACACTGTAACCACTCTGGGCTGACTTCTGCGAGGAGCAGTGGGATCCAGGTTCGAATGAATCGTTCTGGATACCCACGAATTTGAATTATCGGACATTTTTTTTTCATTGAAATATACATGGCTGTGCCGGGACCAGTGCGCCAGTTCGAATTAACTAAGTTCAAATGAACGGAGTTCGAATTAACGAGTTTTTACTGTAGTTGTGTAAACCGGATGTATTATAACAACCTTCCATAACTCAATGCGAATATAAAACATCTCATTCTAGGTAAGGGCTGTCCAAAGTTGTATAACATATTTAAGCCATACGGCGGGAAGCTTGCTACGTGAAAGCAAAAATATTTGCGCACAATGCCACCCTTCATCGGGTGAAAAACAGAAAGGAGCTAAAATGTTCTCCAAGATTTTGTAAAACCGGAGCCTTTCTGTGTTAGCGAAGTTGCTTCGAGTAAACAATTGCACTTCAATTGGGGCGATTTTGTTTGAAAAATATTTAAAATTTAGGCGCCCACTAATACTTCGTGCGCGCTTTGTTTTCTTTTGTAGTTTTGTCAATTGACTTTAATATATTCTCCAGGGTTGTAAATTTTAATGCTAGTTGAGTTATTTCGTGAGCAACCAGTGGGGAAGACGTGCAGGTCTCTCTGAAATTTCTTTTATTATTTTTTACTTGCAAACCAGCCCCCATGAGTCTCCTCAAAGCGGGCCGTACTTCTCAATCTACTTAGAGTACAACTTATCCTGGTTGGTCGTGTTTAAAAGAATCCACACTTTCTGAAGACTCGTGAGGCGATAACGACACCTGCTCCTGTAGTGTAGAGAGCGCATAGCCGCCTGGGTTCAACAAATTGCTGCTCCACGCAGGCTGTATTTTTCAGCTAAAATACGCAATTTATGCTTTGTTTCCTACGTTACGATAACTTTTATCATTTCGAAACACATTGTCACGTTCGGAAGGCTTTTAAACCAACATGTAGGTTCTTCATTTTCTTCTCCTTCAAATTTAAACTGAGGTGGCGCATTTCTGGCAGATGTGTAGCTCTGAGAAAAAAACGTCGAAACAGAACCTTTTGCGCAATGATGATGATGATTTTGGGTTTAATGGCGCAAGGCCGACAAAGGCAAAGAGCGCCATGACAATGATGAAAGAGATGAAAGATTTGCAAAGGAGGCACTAGTTTAAAAAACTTTACTTAGGGGGTTGGTGTATAGGGCCATAATTAAAGCATAGTGAGTATACTAAGATAAATGGTGTATAGGGTCATATTAAAACAGTGAGTGCAAGCACATAAGGTGTAAAGTCTCAGGTTCCACCACTGTTTTGATGATTTTGGGTTTAATGGCGCAAGGCCAACAAAGGCAAAGAGCGCCATGACAAGATGAAAGAGATGAGAAAGTTTCCACCACTGTTTTAAAACACATAATGAACACAGGTGAGGTGATGGTCTATATGATATGTATTTTGAAAAGTCTACGTCTGCTAGGTAACTAAAAACTTTTTTGTATGGGAACATTAGATGGTCTGATAAAAATAGTGAAGGGTGCAAGGGAATGTTATATGTGTAAGCTTCATTAAAATGACGTTTCCTTTCAATGATGCACAAGTCACACTCAATAAGCATATAAAGGACAGAAAGCTGACCCCCACATCGATGGCACTGTGGCTTGTTTGCGTCTGTTAAAAGGTATGAGTGTGTGATGTGTGTGTGGCCAATTCTAAGTCTGCATAAGGTCACTTCTATTGATCTAGCATGTTTCTCAGAGGGAGGTTTTTTAATTTTAGGTTTAATGACATGTAATGTGTTGCTTATTTTGTTATCCCACTGTTGTTGCCAGTGCTCTCGCAGCTTCCTCCTCACATAAGGTTTGAGGTCTTCATATGGAATTAGCTTAATATCTATGCTTTCACGAAGGGCACCAGCTGCAGCACTTTGGTCAGCGGCTTCATTTCCAGCAATGCCACAGTGGCCCGGAACCCAGCACACTGTGACAGCAAGCTTGAGACTATAAGCCGAGTACAGAGCTCTTAGAACAACATTAAAAGTTGGGTTTTTACTAGCCTTCAGAGATGAAAGCTTTGTAACAACACTCAGTGAGTCTGTGTATATAACTGAGTTCTTAATTTTGTTTTGGAGAATGTGGTTCAAAGCTAGCAGGATACCATACGCCTCTGCAGTAAATATACTAGTGTTCCTGTTCATTGTTTTGAACAAAGTGATTATGGGGCCAATTGCAGCACAAGACACCGCTGCAGAAGTCTTCGAGGCATCTGTGTAGAATTCAGCTGCCTTGTATTTGTCCTGAGTGACAGAAATTGCTGAGTAATAACAAAGTTTGGAACATTTTTCTTTTGCAGTTCTCTGAAAGACATGTCACACTGAATTGGGCAAGTGTCCCACGGAGCAACCAACTCATGATTGGAGGTGCAGTAAACTTCAGCAAGAGGAACTTGTAGGTCCTTTAGAGGCGTGACACTGCCAAAGGGAAGGGTGGTGCTATGGATGGTCGATTTTCAAAAAGTTTATTATTAGTGTTATTTTTTTATGATTGCGTTCAAACGGTGTTCCTTCATAGAAGTAATCGTCGCAGCATACATCAGAGCTGTGTAAGTGCGCTGGTACTACAAGCACCACTGATTAGATTCAACGTGAAGGGATGGAATGGGGCTTGTTCGATATGCACCTGTTGCCAAGCGAAGCCCCAAGTTGTATACTGGGTCCAACATTTTCAGTGCTGTTGTGGTTGCAGACTGGTATACAATGCATCCATAGTCAATTCTTGACCTTACTAGGCTATTTAGAAGTTAAGCAGACACTTTGTGTCCGTTCCCCATGACTGATGCGATAGTACCTTTAAAATGTTCATCGTTTTCAGGCGTTTCGTTTTTAGTAATTTAATATGCGGTATAAATGTGAGTTTGTTGTCAAGTAAAATACCCAGAAACTTGTGTTCATAATTACTGGTATGGGCTGACCTTGTAATGTAATACAAGGAAGAGGATGGACACCACGCTGCCTAGAAAGTACCAAAACAGCACTTTTATCAGCATTAAACATAAACCCGTTCTTGTCAGCCCATGTAACCAGTCTGTTGACCCTTAATTGGATTTGGCGTTCACATATCGATAAATTACAGGACTTAAAACTAACTTGAATATCATCAACATAAGTGGAGTATAAGACAGTTCGTGGGAGAACATTTTTTAGTGAACTCATTTTAACAAGAAAAAGTGCGCAGCTCAGCACTCCCCCCTGGGGTACACCATTTTCTTGAACAAAGGTTCTAGACAGCACATTACCCACACGAACACGAAATGTGCGATCAGAGAGATAGTCCTTAATAACGTTGAGCATATTACCAGTAAGGCCAAATGACCGCAAATCTAGCAATATACCGTATCGCCATGTTCTATCATAAGCCTTCTCCATGTCAAAGAACACAGAGAAGCAGTGTTGTTTATGGATGAAGGCGTCTTTCACATATGATTCAAATGCAACCAGGCTATCTTTAGTTGACCTTCCAGACCTGAAGCCTGTCTGAGTTTTGTCTAACAGACCATTAAACTCGAGAAAGTACAATAGTCGCCGATTTATCATTTTTTCGAGCAGCTTACATAAGCAACTCGTCAAGGTGATGGGTCTGTAACTCGCAGCAAGACAGGATTCTTTTCCTTCTTTTAGAAGCGGTACGACGATAGCCTCTTTCCATGTTCTTGGAAAACGACCTGTTTGCCGTATTTTGTTAAAGAGAGAGTATTGCATGCAGGGTTTCACTGTGTAGGTGTCTGATCATGTCATAGCTGATTCGGTCAGCTCCAGGGGCTGACTTACCACATGTCGAGAGTGCACTCATCAATTCAAGCATGGTAAATGGAGCATTATATCCCTCATTCGAGCGTTGGTTCACACGAAAGGGCTGACGCTCTGCTGCCTTCTTATTCTGTAAAAATGTTTGCATATAATGTGAAGAACTGAATACATGTTCAATGTGTTTCCCAAGAGCATCTGCTTGATCTTTTACTGAGTTACCCACACTACTTACTAGGGGAATAGGATGACTCTTGTATCTTTTTAGCTTCTTTATTCTAGTCCAGACTTTTGTAGAATCCGTATAAGAATTTATAGATGATATAAACCTGGTCCAACTTTCGTTTTTTGCCATACGTCGCGTACGCTTCCCTTTAGCTTTTGCCTGCTTAAACTTGAGAAGGTTCTCGGCCGTGGGATAGCGGCGTAAAAGTGCCCACGCCTTGTTCTGTTCAGACCTTGCACGCGCGCAGTCCTCATTCCACCATGGTCTGGGTTTTGGGAGAGTTTTAAAAGTAGTCTCTGGAATGCTTTTCTGAGCAGAGTCAAGAATGTGGGCTGTAATCAGTGAACTTGCTGCTTCAACATCTAAATGGCATATTGTTGTAGGGGGTAGCCTGGAAAGTTCTTTGTATGTTTTCCAGTCAGCTGCTTGTAATTTAAATGTTCGAAGTGGTTCTGTGCCTTCAGAGTCATTGTTTACAGCAGTTAGTTTTGCAGAAAAATGATCACTGCCATACGGGTTGTTAAATACACTCCATTCAAGCATAGGCAGTAAGATTGCAGAGCCAATTGCAAGGTCTATTGCTGAGTATGTGTGGTGTGTGGAGTTGTAATATGGGGGGCGTTTCTTATTAAGGATGCAACATCCGGATGTCGTGACAAACTTTTCAATGAGCCGCCCTCGAGCATCGGCTCGCACAGATCCCCAGATGGGGTTGTGAGCATTAAAATCACCGGTTATGATGTAAGGTTCAGGTAGTTCATTGATTAGGTTTTCAAATTCGACGTTGGAAAGGCGATAGTCGGGTGACATGTAGAGAGAGCAAACTGTCACTAGTTTGCCAAAAACTATGGCTCTGACAGCTACAGCTTCGAGTGACGTCTGTAGCTGGAGGTACTGACAAGGCACAGATTTTTGGAGTACTATTGCCACACCACCAGACGGCTGGATGCAATTTTGTCTGTCCTTACGGTAAACAATGTACTGTGTTAAGAAGTTTGTCTGTGATGGGCGCAGGTGTGTTTCTTGGAGACACAGTATTTGTGGTTTGTGATTGGTGAGGATGTCATAAATATCGTCTAGATTTCTTAACAACCCCCTACAATTCCAGTACATAACACTTTCAGCAGCCATGAAAATGAGCAAAAGAGAAAAAAGGATCATGTTCTGGATCAGGTTTTTCCCCTCTTTTTAGCAGGCCGTGTTTCGGGGCCCTTCTGAGCAGGTTCACTTAGGTTTTGGGGTCATTTCCAGGGGCAGCGACTTTACTGGCCTTTGGTTTGGTCGGTTTGCCACGACCTGTGGCACCGCGGCGCTCCTGTGATGCCTGATGAGCAGACGTACTTGGAGGGACATCCATGGCCTCAACCGCGGTTTCTGAAGTTGAATGATTGTCAGAACCAGACTTTGTGCTAAAGGCCGTAGCCGCAGCACTGGGCACAGCTGGAACAGCAGTAGCCACAGGAGCAGTCTTCTGCTGTTGCACAGGTGCCCGAGACGAGGCCAGGTCAACATCGCTGACCTAGACAGGAGTCGTGCTGGCGGCCTTTCGCCCAGCACTGGGTCGGAGTGCAGCAGCAGAAGCCACGGTAGCGACTTTCTGCTGCTGAGTGGGGGGCTGCGACGGGACCAGGACAGCCTCGCTGTACTGGGTGCCCGCATCTACCAGACGACGCCCCACCCCCCGGCGAGCTGCGTCTGCGTAACTTTTGCCCGATAGCAAGGCATGCTTCAGGCGTTCTTGTGGGAATGTTAAGTTCTCAGTGACTTTCAGTTGGATTATTTCTTTTTCTTTTTTGAATGATGGACATGCACGTGAGAAGGCAGAGTGTGGTCCACTGCAGTTTGGGCATTTCACTTGTTCCTTGTTACAATCGTCACTGGTGTGGTCAGTGCTTGCACAGTGAGCACAGATGGATCGGCCACGGCACGATAGAGTTCCATGGCCATACTTCTGGCACTTGTAACACCTTCGCGGATTAGGTATGTATGGACGCACTGGACAGGAAATAGATGCAGTATGGACCGATTCGGGAAGTGTTGGACGGTTGAAAGTCAAAACAATGTGCTTAGTTCGAATTTCCTCACCTGCGCGACGTATAGTTATCCTCCGCACAGCTGTTACGCCTTGGTCTTTGAGCCCTTCGAGGAGATCGTCTTCATTCTCATGAAGTAGTTCTCGTTCAGAGATGACGCCTTGGGTTGTGTTTAGGCTACGATGTGGCGTGACCGTCACTTTTACTTGAGCCAGGGTGTCCTGTTTCAGGAGGTTTTCACTTTGGTTTTTTCTTTGTACTTCTACCAGCAGTTCACCTGAAGCAAGTTTTTTTGCATGGTAGTCTTTCCCAACGATGTTCTCGAGGCATTTTGCAATGAGGAACACCGATTTTTTTGCTAGGGGTGCATTTTCTTCTTCAGAGTGTACCACAAGGTATTTGTTAAAGGTTTCGACCGGTGGAGCTGCTCTGATGCTAAGTTCTTCGGTGCGGCCCCTTTTCAGGGACCGATCAGTTTTTCTTGGGATGGAAAAAGAAGCCATAAATACATGGTGTACATTCGGTAGCAACGCCGGCCGCCCACCACCGAGCCCAACAAGGGAACGTGACTTAACACGCTAGCCGTACCTTGCCACTATAATCCTATGTTCGGGATCGAGGGTGACGTCTTTGCACAGGATTAACCCTCGCCGCCTGGAAAAACTTAGAAATAAGGAAGAAATGAGATGACAGGACAGTGTTAGGAAAGGAAATAGAAAGAGCTGAGAGGAGGACAGGAAAAGGCGACTGGCTGATTCCCCCCGGGCGGGTCAGACCGGGGGCACCGTCTGCGAGAAGCGGGGGCCGATGTGGCGTGTTGCCGCTGCTGGGGGGCCGTAAAGGTCCAAAAGAACCCCAATTTTGGCTCAGCCACCAGGTTCCCCTTTTCCCCGGACACGGCAAAGCCACGCACAGCCGGAACGTGGGCGGGTCCAACCCACATGTGCTCGGGTTCGTGGTGTTGCAAGACACCAAGTGCCTACGGCAGTAGGCACCCCTGCGGAGCTTGGGACTGTGGTGGCGCTACTCACCAAAACACCTTGTACACAAGGTGCCCCCTACGGGGAACCTTTTGCGCAATGCATGTTTAAAAAAGTGGCTGCAACGAAGAGTAAATTTAAGGGGAGGAGCAGTCAATACAGATTACCAGCAGGAAGGTCCGTAATATTTGTATCTGCGGTACGCCAAACGAGAAAGCAACGTTATGAAGGAGCGCGGTCAAAGGCGACCACTCAGGCGATCCCGATTGGAGAAACCAAAAAGATGCACTCACAGCTCACACGCAAAGAAAAGAAAACTACTGTTCCACACAAAATGCACGGTAAAATACACTCACAGGTAAATTTCTAAGCTGAGAGGTAAACTAGCAAATTTAGATCAGTGGTCTACTCACAGTTGGTGCGACTGGCGCAATGGTATGTACGACCAAAACGCCAATACTGTGTCCTATGTTTGTTCCGTTTTTTGTTTTAAAATGTGAACGAGATTATTATGGTGTTTACTAGAAATTGTGAACGCACAGGTGGAGGAGAGTTACACAAAAATATAACTATGATTGTTATGATATATGAAGTTGATTGTGGTCCCCATGTGCACCAAGGAATTTATAGATCCTCGGGGCCAGCATGAAAGCCGACAGTGCGAGACGTTACTCACCACAATTCTGTAAATTTTGTGTCTGCGTGACTTAAAAGACGTCTTTTCATGAACACAGGGTAGTCTAATAAAATCCTGAGTGGTGTAGTGGGACTTTACGCGCATTATTCAAGGGAAGTGTCGTAGTATGGCATCATCGGGTGAAGTTTGTTTGACAAAGTGTGATGGTTTTAGTTCTTTCCGACGCGACTACACCGGCTTGCGCTCCTTTACATGAAAATGTTGCAGTTGAGAAGTGCTCCTTCACTAGAAAACCATTCGCTAACCTTCCTCGTTATTATCGCTTAACAAATAAGAGGTAAATTTGAACAGGAGGTTCGGGTCACCATGCGAGGAATTGGCATGGTATCGTCCACTCTCTCTATGAAACAACAAGCAGGGCCTTACGAGAGAGCGAGAGAGAGAAAAAAAGAGAGAAAGAGAGCTACACAATAGAAGACCTTATGCCGTTATACATCAGTCATGATGTCTTTCCTCCACGGTACACTGGGTCGCATTTAGAAGGAGTGTGAACGTGTATCCACGCGTATGAATACCCCAAAAACATGTTGGAATGCTGCATGTCCACACGTAACGCTTAGAACTAGAGTTCAAGACATTTTTCGCTCACGCAATGCAACAATTGTTTTAAGTGAAGTCTACACACAAAGATTCAGTGATTTCTCTGTGAGTTGATATCGTTCAAGCAATCTCTTACACTTTTAATCATAGTTTCACTTAAGGCTAAACGCCTCTGCTTTTTTTTGGAAACAAAGTCGTATCTTGGTATGAGTATATAAAGCTAGACCGCCCAGATAATTCTATATTACTGTCGAGCACGATATAGTTATGTAAGAGGTCATGAGCGCCGTGAAATACGCCGAAAATATAAGCACTATGTCTACGCCGCTGTAAAATCTATGCTTTTTTGGTTTATAATGCTGCAGTACGGTTATTTCGGTTGTTACGCAGTAGAGTGAGGAAAAGCTAAAAAAATGTGTAGTTTGAGTTATCATACGCAGAGAAACATAGCTGGTTGGAATATCTGCTCTAAACAACCCCAATTCATTGTATCTGCCTTAAACGCTTTCAAGCGCATGTTCAATGGGTACGTTTGCGGCACTAAAGATAAAAACAAACTCACCCTTCGGAACTAGTGTCGTCGTAGCGAAAGAATTCATGTTCAACGTTGTGCTTATCCATCATGTAACAAGGATGGCACAGATTGTAGTCAGCGCACTCGGCACATTTCCACAGTGTTCCGGTGACGCCCTTGGTTTCGCAGTAGCAGCAGGTTATGTTCAGAAATATGGCACCTGTAAAAGAAAAGGTTTTAATACTAATCAAGTTGATGGCGACAACGAACGTCCGAACACCCGAATGGTTCGAGTGAAAGCCGACTATTTCACAATGTACAAATGGCCAAATCAGGAATGAATAAAATATTGATTAGAATTAGTGACCTGTACCCACCACATTGAGAAGATCTTACGCAGAAGATACTACACACAAGATAATAAAAAGCGAGAAGATTATTACAACCCGACGCGGTGGCTCAATCGCTAAGGTATTGCGCTGCTGAGCATGAGGTCCCGGGTTCGATTCCCGGCCGGATCGGCCACATTTCTGATGAAGGCGAAAAGCAAAAACGCCCATGTGTTCGAGATTTCGGCGCACGTTAAAGATTCGCAGGTGGTCAAAATTAATCCGGAGCCCCCCACTACGGCGCACCTCATCGCCTGCGTTGCGTCGGGTTGTTAACCCCACAATCAATCATTCAAATCAGAAGATATTATTGGACGGGAACATCCCGCCACAGAAATCGGGGAGCTCGCCCCATGCTGCTGACTTGTTTAAAATAAGGAGCAAAGTGTGCAAGATATAAAGTGGACATTTTAATTGGAAATGAGGAGGCATGCATGTTATTTAGTGACCATGAAGGACGTATTGCTTGTGCAGCACAGTGCGACGTCCTTGATGTAACAAAGTTCGTATAGACAGAGAACCGGACGTACCAGGCCCGGTGAGTAACAGTGCGCAGATAGACAAAGACTCTGCAGTAGCCTTAGCAGATCGCAATATTGCTCCTTTCCTTGTGTGTGCGTTCTAGCGTTCTACACGGGGCCTTTGCGCTGTAACACTGGGCTTCGCACGGTATTTCAACTGCTTAGCCAATCTATCGCAATTTCGACTCATCCTCTTATTACATCCAACCGTAAAATAGACTTTAAAAGGCACTAGAAACACATATTCTGTATTTAAGAAACTGTATAATAGCGCGCGTTGGGAGGTATTCATGTTGAAGTCTTAGAACACTCCCTTCAGCGTCCTTGGTTGGTTTTGTTGCGTAACACTCCAACTTGAATAACCTTAAGATTACCTACCGTGGAGAATATTCCAGCAAAGAACTTACGTAATGGTGGACAACGAGAAATTTCAAAATTATAAAGTTCCCATTTCCAAATGGTTAATACCCGATTTCATTTACTACTCAAACTTTTTAAATGTGCCGCATCTTGAGTAACAAGCTTGATGTCATAGTGACGAGATTTATATTAGCAAGTATGCCGAAACCGGCGCCACCTAATAGATTACCTCCAGTCCTCCCATAAAATATAAGCTCCTATAAAGTCCTTTCCGAGTTTACTGCAGCCTTTGATTACAACGATACTTCTGATACTTTAGGAATTCTTTTGCGGGCGCTGTAAAGGTATCTCGGCATTCTCACTTTGAGCTGTAGAAGTTCACAAACCACAGTACCAGTACCGGTTGTACCCAGGAAAACCAATATACCAAGGGTGATGAACATATCAGTTGTTTTTTACTGGTCATAATTATTTCACCGTGGAGTTAAACATAATTAGGAAAGAAAGAAAGAAAAGTTGTGGTTTTTTGGCACAGCAACCTTTCGGTTATAATGCGTCAGACGCAGAGTAGAATAGTTATGCGACGGTTAACCCATGTTATTCAAGGTGTTGTAAAGAATAAAAACAATTTAAAAGGACTCAAAGATGCACATAGCTAAAACCGGCCTAGAAGGCCGGTGTCTTAAAAAAATTTGTGAACGTTACTGAAACCCACCAACGGCTCATCACTAAGTAAAAGCGCAGGGTGTAAAGGGATGCAAAAGGTGTATAATGCTTTGAAATGTCTGGTGCGTGCTGCTTCAATTTGTGGGCAGCTTATTAAAACACGAAGTACAGTAAGAGGATCTCCACAGTGGTCACACACGCGTTTCTGTTCTTTCTGGATCAGGAAGCCGTGTGTGAGCACGGTGTGACCTATTCGCAGTCGGCATAAAATAACCTCATAAAAACAATTTCTGTGTCTGCAACTTTTTTATTCAGATAGGTATGGTTTCACTAGGTGTAACTTAATTTCAGTCTGTCTGTCCCATTCAGTTTGCCAGTATACTGTAATGGACTTTCGTATGGTGTTCCGAAGGTCCTGGTAAGGAACCTTGGACTTCGTTATTGCACAATGCTTAGTATCGTATGCTTCTCTATCGACAGTTGCATTTTCTGGAATGCCAATGGGGCTTGGTATCCAACAAAAGACGACACTAACCCCTGCCGAGGTAAGGCAGAAGAGTCGATTTTTTAGCATACCTACAGCCGCATTTTTTGAAGGAACGAGGGAGGTCAAAGCGCGTATGGCACTTGAGGAATCTGTAAAAATTGCCACTTTTTGTAGTCCATTTGCTATTACGTCTTCCATAGCTGAGGTTATACCAAAAACCTCGGCAGTGAAGACACAGCCCTCATCAGCTATCCTCTCAGCTACAGTAACTGCCGACAAGTTTACAAAAGCGTAACCGGTGTGACCAGCAGTTTTTGAACCATCAGTAAAGTTGTGGCTTCTTCTTTGGTGGGGTTGTTTGGCGCAAGGGCATCTAAGGCCAAGAGCGCCATTTCTATGATGAGGTAAAAATGTGCTAATGAAATGAGTGCAAATATAGCATAAAATTACTTCGGTGTAAAGGGCCGGATCCAAAAGATGAGTGAGGAGCGTGATGAGGCATGGAAAGAGCTAACGTTGTATATGGCCGTGGTAAATAGAACCCTACGGATGAACAAGGTGGACGAGAATGCTACTTTCTAAAACAAACCTGCTTTAAAAAACCGATAGCATCAAGGTATTCCAAAACTCTGCTGAACTCGAACACAGGACAGTCTGATAAAAACATTGCAATGTGCCGTGGCATATTCTTACGGTACATTTCCGGGAAATAGCGTCTCCTTTCTGGTTCCATGGCCGAACACTCAACCAAAATATGGAGGACTGAAAGACCCTCACCACATCTGGCACAGTTTGGAGGCTGGTCACCAGTCAGGAGGTAGGAATGCGTGTCATGTGTGTGTCCTATTCGTAGTCTGCATCGCCAGACCTCAAAGGCCCTGCTTTTTTCCCTGGCAGCTGATCGGCCGATTATAGGTTGTACCAAGTGAAGCTTGTTGACTTCTCCGTCCCATTCTTTCTGCCAGAGCTGAAGGAGTATGTGTTTTACTGCTGGTTTCATATCGAGGTAAGGTACTTGCGTGATGTCAATACTGGTTCTTTCAGCTGCTCTGGCAGCAGCCTGGTCGGCTTCCTCGTTGCCAGCTATGCCACAATAGCCAGGAACCCAGCACACTATAATTTCCAAATTTAGCTGGTGTGCTTTGTACAGAGCTTTAAGAAGGGCAGTAAATGTGGGATTCTTGGTTCCCTTTCCTGTGGACAGGGCTGTGACAACGCTGAGTGAGTCTGAAGATAACAGACTTTTGTGTTTTGCTTGTGATAATGTGGTCCACAGCCAGATATACTCCGTGTGCTTCTGCTGTAAATATGGTTGTGTTTTTATGCATTGTTTTTGCTATTGAAAGATGCTGTCCAACAACTGCACAGGCCACAGCCGATTTGGTTTTCGATGCATCAGTGAAAAACTGAACAGCCTTCTACTTGTCTTGAAGGTATGCGAAGTGCTGTTTGACTTCCAATAGTGAGCCTTTCCTGTCTACTTGTCTACATGAGGTGTCGCATGATATGATGCTTGTATCCCAGGGTGCCACGCATTCATCTGGAGTCATTTTGAGGGTGTCATCAAACGAGATCGATAGTTTTGTAGAGATGGAGTTGATCAGCAGTGGAAACGGTTGAGCTAAGGAAGGTCGATTTGAAAAGAGCAGCATTCTTGAGTTCTCTAATCAGGGAGTCACACGGGTGCTCGGGCTGCGACGTAACCTTCAGGGCATAAATAATACCAATAAAAGTTCGCTGGTACTCCAGAGACCAACAGTCTGATTCAGCATAGAGGCTCAGTACTGGACTAGTGCGGAAGGCCCCTGTGGCCAACCTGATGCCCAGATTGTGGATAGGATCAAGCATTTTCAGTGCAGTGCTAGAGGCTGACCCATAAACTACACATCCATAATCTAGGCGGGACAAAACAAGACTTTTGTACAGGTGTAGTAAACACTTCGTGTCAGTGCCCCATTTCATGTGTGCTAGTATCTTAAGCACATTCATTGCCTTCAAACACTTCAGTTTCAGATGCTTCAGGTGGGGGTGAACGAGAGTCTCGAGTCGAAAATCAATCCGAGAAACTTGTGTTCTGTTTTAACAGGAAGCAGCTGTCTATTTAAGTAGATTTCTGGTGGAGGGGCAAAGCCCCTTTTTTTGAGAACAGTACACAAGCACTTTTTGAGGGGTTAAACTTGAAGCCATTCTCATCTGCCCATTTGGAGAGCTTATTCACTGACAGCTGAATTTGGCGTTCACAAAAGGAGAGATTGCAGGACTTGAAGCCGATCTGCACATCGTCAACATACACTGAGTAAAACATGGTTGGCGGAAGTACAGTGCGTAGGGAATTCATTTTTACAATGAAAAGTGTGCAGCTCAGCACACCTCCCTGCGGCACCCCTGTCTCTTGTGTGAATGGTTTAGACAAATACTGCCTATCCTTACACGAAATGTCCTATCAGAGAGGTAGCTTTCAATTGTTTTTAGCATTTTTCCTTGTATCCCAAGGGCACAAAGATCTCTCAATATACCAAACCGCCAAGTAGTATCATAGGCCTTTTCAAGGTCAAAGAATACAGACAGAAAGTACTGTTTATGCGCGAACGCATATCTTATTTGGGACTCCAAGCGCACAAGTTGGTCAAGCGTGGATCTTTGTTCTCGAAAGCCACACTGGAATGGATCCAGGAGCCTGTTTGCTTCTAGAAAATGCATTAATCTTCGGTTGATCATTTTTTTTAAATACTTTGCACAAACAGCTAGTCAGAGCTATAGGTCTGTAGCTAGATGCAACTGCTGGGTCCTTCCCTTCCTTCAATACTGGAACAACAATGGCCTCTTTCAGCCTTGGAGGAATATATCCATTGTTCCAGATCCTATTAAAAAGTGATAGTAATGCAAGTTGAGTTTCTGCGTGCAAGTTCTTGATCATTTCATAGTGAATATTGTCAGGTCCAGGTGCTGCTTTACCAAGTGTGTTTAGGCAAGCTTCGAACTCTACAATAGAGAACTCAGCATTATATGCCTCACTTGGAGGTGATTTACGATGAAGTTGCAGTTTTTCTTCCTTACGTTTCAATTTAAGAAACTTCGCTGAGTAGTGCGCTGCACTTGAAACCGACTCAAAGTATGCTCCCAGTGCATCCGCCTGATCTTCCAGAGTGCCACCAGCATTATCAACTAGAGGGCGGGGGCAAGTCTGCTGCCCTTGCAACTTGCGTATCCTATTCCATACTTTATTTTGGTCGGTGTAAGAGTTAATACCCTCTATGTACTTCTCCCAACTCTCACTTTTTGCTATCCGTCTCACTCTTCTCGATTGAAATTTGATGCGTTTGAAGTTTATGTAGTTTTCAGTCGTGGGAGAGTCACGGAAGAGGCGCCATGCTGCATTTTGTTTTTTCCTAGCACTTTGGCAGTCCTCATTCCACCAAGGAATCGGCTTTCTTTTTGGGTTACCAGAACTTTGTGGGATACATTCACTAGCGGCTTCAATTATGTGCTTTTCAATAAAGGAAAGTGCGCTGTCGATGTCCAGTGAATCTAGATAGTCACGTGGAAGACAGGTTAGCTGTCGAAACTTTTTCCAGTCAGCAGACCCCATCCTCCATCATGGTACACTGTACTGCCCATGTGACGACACTACCTTTTCTTTCAGCACGATTGGAAAGTGGTCGCTTCCATAAGGGTCATCCAGGACGTGCCAGTCCAGTAGTGGGAAGAGAGTAGCAGTGCAGAGAGCTAGGTCAACTGATGAGGATGTTTTGTGTGTGGGACTAAAGTATGTGGGCTTCTTTTTGTTCAATATGCAAGCTCCAGTTGAGACTAGTAATTTTTCTATCATTCGCCCTCTTGAATCGTAGTTTTCACAGCCCCAGAGAGGATGATGGCCATTGTAGTCTCCTGCTATTATGTACGGCTCTGGGAGCTGGTCCATTAGATTTTCAAATTCAGATTTCTGTAGTCGCTTGTCTGGGGGAATGTAAATGGAGCAAATTGTTATTAGTCGCTGCAACCATATAACTCTCACAGCTACAGCCTCTAGTTCAGTCCTGAGTTTAACTTCCTTAGCTGTGGTTGACCTTTGAAGGATAATAGCCACACTACCCGATGGTTGGTTGGTGTTTTGCTTGTTCTTTCTGTATGTGATGTACTGGGGTAAAACGTTTGTGTGTTTGCTGCTTAAGTGGGTTTCTTGGAGACACACTGCCAGAGGTGCATGCTCCCAGAGCAGCTCTTTAACATCATCCAAGTTTTTCAGAAGCCCCCTGCAGTTCCACTGCAGTACAGTACAAAAAGCCATTACTAGTATTGAGACGTTTGTTACTAAAGACCGGCTCAGCTTGTTAGCTGCCAGAGCCTTTTCCAGTAGGAGACACCTTAGGGAGCTCTGCTTTTTTGGTCAATTCCTGGGAGTTCGTACGTTCCAGAGGTTTGTGGCGATCCTTCGGCGTGATTGACGCAGAGGATGGCTCACTTGTGTCCATAGCCTCCAAAGAAGGCTTCTTTGTTGACGGTTTGAGACCTGAGGCCTTGGCTGGCCTCCGGTTCTCCTGTGAGGTTACAACCGTCTCAGTGGTGTTAGTCAGCTGTGCAGACCGCGAGGCTGCAGCTGACACATTGGCCGTTTTCGGGCCTCCATTTCCTTGAGGCGCAGCAGGTGTCGCTGTTTGCACCTGGGGGGCTGAAGATGTCTCCTCAGGCCCTCTCAACGAGGTCCCTGATTGGACAGTTGCCGCACGTGGCACCGCCTTCTGACGCGCCACGTCGGCGTATGCTATCTTATGCGTGATAGCAAGACGCCTGCGTGCTTTGGGGTAAGCGATGTTTTCTTTTACTTTCAACGCAATGATTTCTTTTTCTTTTTTCCATTGCTGGCATGAGCGTGAGTATGCAGCATGGTCACCGCTGCAGTTTACACAGTGTGGTGGGGCAGTGCAGCTTTCCGACACAGGGTCGGTTTTGCTGCATTTTGCACATGTCTGCTTACCCCTGCAACTCTGTGATCCGTGGCCGAATTTCTGACATGTATAGCACTGGCGCGGGTTGGGGATGCAAGGTCTCACTCGGATTTTCACGTAGCCAGCTTCTACGGTCTCCGGGAGAACCGTTGTGCCAAAGGTGAGAACAATGTGCTTGGTGGGGATTTCTTTGTTGTCGCGGCGGATGACTATCCGCTGAACTTTGATGACATTTTGCTCATAGAAGCCTTCAAGCAGTTCATTTTCAGTAAGGTCTAAGAGGTCTGCTTCTCTTATAACACCACGCACGGTGTTCATGGAGCGGTGAGGACTGACAGTAACAGCGGTGTCACCAATTTTGTCAACTTTGAGGAGCTTGCCACATTGAGTCTTATCTTTAACTTCAATCAGCAGGTCGCCATTGGACATTTTTTGTGCCTTGTAGCCAGCCCCAATGAGGTTCGACAGACATTTGGACACAAGAAATGGTGACATCTTTCTCATTGTTGTGTTCTCATTTTCCGAGTGCATCACGTGGAAGCGTGGAAAACACTCTTGCCTCTTTGAAAGAAAAAATTCAAAGGTGGTTGCCTCGGTGCGCCCCCTTTTAAGAGAGCGATTCATGGAAAAGGGATTTGAAGATGCCATACAAGTATGTGTTCGGTGGCAAGGCCGGTCGCCCACTACCGAGCCCAACAAGGGAACGTGGCTTCTTCATGAAAAGCACACGCTAACCGTACCTTGCCACTATAACCCTATGCTTGAAATCAAGAGTGATGTCTTTGCACAGGGTTAACCCTCGCCGCCTGGAGAAGCATGGAAGCAAAGAAGGAAGGAGATGACAGGACAGGGTTAGGAAAGACGATAGGAAAGCAAACGAATGAAGAAGAGCACCGGAAAAGGCGACTGGCTGATTCCCCCCAGGTCAGGTCAGACTGGGGGCACCGTCTACGGGAAGCGGGGGCCGAAGTGGTGTGTTGCCTCTGCCAGGGGGCCATGAAGGTCCAAAACAACCCTGGCTTTGGCTCAACCACCAGGATGCCCTTTTCCCCGGACACGGCAAAGCCACGCACAGCCGAGGGCGTGGGTGGGTCCAACCCACATGGGCTCGGGGTCCGCGGTGTCGCCACTACCGTCACCTTGAAATGCAAGGCGCCCCTGCGGGCAGTAAAGTAGTGGCAATAGCTACTGTATTTATTCTTAAGTGCAAGCAATTTTTGGCGCAAAAACTGGTGTGGAAAAGCTTTCTTGTCGTATTTTAACAGCGACAGGTCACATTTGACAGCACTATAGTCCCAAGGGGCTAAAGCGTCCGAGAACCTCAGAAGAGTTGGCGGGCATATCTTAAAAGAGTACAGAGTCATGGGCTCCTCCAAACGAAGGGCAAGAGGGCGGACCACTCTTGGCTTGTTCTCAGATCTTCTTGTACTTATTTTCAAGCAATTCTCTGGCACAAGGATGGTCATTTATGCATGCTATTTTGGCTGAATATACTCCACTTAGGTACGCTCGACGGTACTGCAGAGGCCACTCATTGCACGCAACGTAAAGACTATCAACAGGGGAGGTACGATATGCACCTGAGGCAAGTCTGAGGCCAAAGTTGTGCACTGGATCGAGTGAGGTGAGAACAGATTAGCGAGCTGACCCATAAACAATACAGCCATAATCAAGACGAGACCGTACAAGTGAGCCATAAATTCTGAGCAAACATGCGCGATCGGCCCCCCATGACTTGTGTAACAAAATTTTCAATATGTTACGTGTCCTCATGCAGGTCATTTTGAGTGTCTTTATGTGAGCCCCAAACGTTAATTCGGAGTCATACATGATGCCCAAGTATTTGTGCACACTGTGTACTGGAACGAGCATATCCCTGATTTTTATTGTAGGTTTGGCATGAATACCTCGTTTCCGCGTGAAACACACACATGCACACTTCTCAGGAGAAAAGCGAAAACCGTTTTCATCTGCCCATCGTTGCAACCGATTGACCGTAGTCTGGATTTGTCTTTCACAGACTGATTGGTTACATGACGAAAAGGCAATCTGCAGGTCATCGACGTAAAGGGAGTACATAACCGGTCGAGGAATAGCCTTTGCCAAGGAATTTATTTTAATGGCGAAGAGTGTCACACTTAGCACACTGCCCTGAGGTACTCCATTTTCCTGGCTGAAAGAACGGGATACTGCATTTCCCAGTCTCACAGTAAAGGTTCGTTCTTGAAGAAAATCTTGTACACATGAAAACATTCGCCCTCTGATTCCCATTGCTGCCATATCCTGCAGAATTCCATACCGCCAAGTGGTATCATAAGCCTTAGCCATATCAAAAAAGACAGCAAGGCAAAACTGATTGTTAACGAAAGCATCTAGTATAATTGTTTCAAGCCGAACAAGGTGGTCAGTTGTAGACCGAAACGGCCGAAAGCCACATTGAAACCTATCGAAGTAACCTGAACATTCGAGAGCAAAGACCAATCTAAAATTGACTATCCGCTCAAATGTCTTGCCAACGTTATGGGTCGGTAGCTTGATGGACAGTCGGGTGGCTTGCCATCTTTCAGTAATGGAATTACGACAGCCTTTTTCCATGCTTTGGGCAGCCTACCCATTTTCCAGATTTTATTAAAGAACTTTACAAGCACTTCTAAGCAGCTATCAATTAGGTGCTGTAGAAAAGCTTAGTGAATAAGGTCAGGGCCAACAGAAGTAGCCTTGCACTGAGCTAGTGCTCTTTTAAGTTCGTACAATGTATATTCTTGGTTATAGTCTTCAGTGTTGTTGCTAGTATTTTTAATCCTGAACTTCTCAGCACTAGCCTTATGTCTCATGAAATCTTGTGTGTAATTTGTATTTCTAGACACATCTGAAAAGTGGGCACCTAAAACATCCGCTTGCGCTTGCAACAAATCGTTCCCACCGTCGGTAGAAAAAAGGGGTACCGTAAACCGTCTGTAGCTGCCTTTGACTTTGCGTACATCGTCCCAGACTTTTTTTGCGGAAGTGGTAGTGTTTATTGCGCTTACAAATTTTGCCACGAGTTTCTTTTTGCTTCTTTTCTGATTTTTCTGGCAGCAGCTCGGGCAGCCTTAAAGCTCAGGCAGTTGTCCATGGTAGGGTACCGTCTGAACACACCCCAGGCCTTGTTTTGCTTTTTCCGGGGTTCGTGACAGGCATCATTCCGCCACGGCTTTGGCTGCTCAGGGATTCGGCCAGATGATTGTGGGATGGCTACTTTAGCAGCTTTGACAAGTTCCTCGCAAATGTAGGCATTTGCTTCGTCTATGGACATACTGCTCATGTCAACACCCTCAAAACTGACCAGATCCTTAAATTTTGCCCAGTCTGCTCTCTCGAGCCTCGGACAGTTTTTGAGGGCTGGAAGTGGCTGCACGTCTTGCAACAAGGCGGGAAAGTGGTCACTTCCGTGTGGATCGTTCACTACACTCCACTCAAAGTCCATCTCGAGCTCTGGCGACCCAACACAAAGGTCTATCGTAGACAAGGTTCCCGTACCCGCAGAAAAATATGTCTTGTCTCCATTATAGAACACAAAAAGACTGTTATTCGTCAACCACTGTTCGACTTGTTTTCCCCGACTGTCGATTTTGTCACCTCCCCATAGGCAGTGGTGGGCATTAAAGTCCCCCATAATAACAAATGGTGCAGGCAGTTGCTCAATAAGGTCATTAAGTTCCTGTAATGACACAATATCAGATGGTGGTAGATAAAGTAAGACAACAGTGACCAGTTTGTTGACATAAACTTGTGCTGCAACGGCCTCCAGTGTAGTGTCAAGTTGTATTGACTTTACAATTGTGCCCTGTGCCACAACTAAAGCCACACCCCCTAAAGCGCGGGTGCTCTCTTCGCTGTCTTTCCTAAGGACGTGAAAATTGCGAAAGATGTTGCCATGTCTTTTCGTTAAATTTGTCTCCTGCAAAGCTATTATTTTGGGTTCATATTTGTGTATAATTGCGTGAATATCATCTATATTGTGCAATAACCCACGGCAGTTCCATTGGACCATTTGCACCATACGGGTGTCTTCTAGAGTTGTTTTTTGGGTCAAGTAGGTGTGGACGAAGACATGCTCGCAGAGGCACTAGGGCACACCTCCATCTCCTCCCGTCCCTCTCTCGCACTGCCTTCAGTTCCCTGAATACAATTAGGGGGATCAGGTGGTTTTACCCGGCCCTTTGTCTTCTGTCGACGGTCGAGGGGGTCCCCAGGTCGTTGCCGCCCAGGGGCAGCACCTGCAGCAGTGCCACTTCCTGAGGGCGCCCTCCTCTGTGGCACGTCGACCGTCACTGGAGGGGAGGAGGTCGATGGTATCGCAGGGGCGGAGCCTGCACCGTCTTTTGGCGGCTTGGAAGCCACACCGCTTTCTTTGGTGATGGGAGCTTGGCTGCCGGCTTGACTCGTTTAGGGGGCTGTGGCTCTGCAGTTCGCCTGAGTGGACTGCTCCAGTGCCGGAAATTGAGGCAGCCCCACCCCCTGACGGACTACCTCACCAAAGGACCCTTTCTGAGCGAAGGCTAGGCGTCATTTGGCCTCCGGGAAGGATACATTCTCTTTAACCTTGATGTCTAGCAGCTCTTTCTCCTGTATGAAGCGCGGGCACTTCCTGGAGTATGCAGGGTGTTCACAGCTGCAGTTCACACATTTGACATCTACATCACAGGATTCATTTCCATGTTCGGTGCTAGCACACAGTGCACAGGTAGGTTTTCCACGGCATGACTGCTGTGTGTGCCCATACCTCTGGCAGCAGAAGCAGCGCCTGGGGTTTGCACATACGGTCTGACGCGTAGATTCAAGTAGCCTAGGTGTACATTGTCGGGTAAAGTAGTGGAGTTGAAGGTGAGAACAAAAAGTTTCCTAGCAGTTTCCTCATCTTTCCTGCAGACCTTTATTCTTCGCAAAGCAATAACATTGGTCTGTTCTTCTTTGAACCCCCCCAGAATCTCGTCCTCAGACACATCCATCAAGTCTTCGTCCGACACTACCCCCAACCTAGTATTTAATGTGCGGTGGGCAGTTACCTGCCCCTTGTGAGTTGCTAGTTCTTTCATTGAAAGCAGGGCGTCTGACTGAAATTTTGCTTGGACCTCTACAAGGAGATCCCCGGTCGGCAGCTTTTTAACACTGTATCATGGTCCAAGTAGCTTGCTCAGCTCTCTGGCTACGGCAAACGGCGACACTTTCCTCAGGGGCTTCTGAGGGTCGGCTGATTGCATCACCAGAAATTTCGGGAAGATCGCTTCAGTGGGTGTACGATTAATGCTCGAGCACTGCAAGGTAATAACTTCGGTGCGCCCCCGTCTAGGAGGGCGATCAGGGTCAAGATTTTTCTTCTCATCCATGAGAAGCGAAATGTTCGGCAGCGGTGCTGGTCGCCCACCACGGAGTCCAACAGGGGAACGTGACTTTGTCACGCTAACCCTACAGCGCTACTATAACCCCATGACGTCTAATCAAGGCTGATTATAACCACAGTGTTAAACCTTGCCGCCCGAGGGGGAAAGGAGGAAGCTCAGGAAAAGAGTAGGTGACAGGACAGGGATGAAAAGGTGACAGAACAGAAAAAAAGAGAGAGAGGAAGGGCAGGAAAAGGCGACAAGCTGATTTCCCCAGGGCGGGTCAGTCCTGGGGTACCGTCTGCAGGAAGCGGGGGCCAAAGTGGCGTGTTGCCGCCACCAGGGGGCCGTAAAGGTCCAAAACAACCCTGGCTTTGGCTCAGCCACCAGGATGCCCTTTTCCCTGGACACGGCTAAGCCACGCACAGCCGGGGCGTGGGTGGGTCCAACCCACATGGGCTACGGGTCCGCGGTATCGCCACTACCGTCACCTTGAATAGACAAGGTGCCCCTGCGGCCAAACATAATTAGGAGTACCCACCCAGTGTCAATACGGCGAAGCCGGGTGGTAACAGAAACCAACTCGAACTCGTGTTCGAATACATTCGAATTACCCCAAAAAAGTGGTCCATTATGAGGTTTAAGGCGCCGACGCTACATGAGGCATGCCCTAGTGGATGCCTCCCACTTAATTTTGAGACCACCTGGGGATCTTAACGCACGCCAAAATACGGAACACACGGGCGTTTTCGCTTTTCGCCTCCACCAGAAAAGCGGCCGCTGCGGCCGTGAATCAAACTCGATTCGGTGGGCTCAGCCGCACAACGCCATAGCCACTAGGCCATTGCGGCGAGCCCAAAACCTAGCACGACTTTTGTGTTCCGAAATGGCTACATGCACTTTGGTAGTGTTATCTTTGCAGGTGTGATCTGTAACTACCAGTCATAATTTTATAGCTATTTAACATACGCTCTACGGCAGGCGTGTGGTATCAAAGAATTCCACGCATTCACCATAAATTGGCACGCTAGCTACGCGAAAGCAGCCAAATTGATACCAATTGAAGAATGTGTAAGTCTATTACGGCTGCAGCTCAGTCAAGTTTTTTTTTGTCATGCGGTGAGTGGCTTCACTCTTTCACCATGATCGCACCATAACATGGCGGCAGTTTTTAGTAACGCCCGTTTAATTCCGGCTACTGAAACGCGAAATAGTAACCGAATTTTTTTACTTTAAAATACACATTGGATCAATCTTACTGAAAGCAAGGAGCAAAACACAACGACTTAAATTCTGGCTACAAGAGACGGACACTATACCAACAGGTGGCATGCAAGCTATGGAGACGCGGAGCATTTAAATGCGATTAAACTAACTTCTAGTGTAGTTATGCGAGCTGTGAGCGGTATACGAACACGCGGGAGGGGAGGATAATGAAGAAAATGTAGTTTTATGGAAACGGAGCCAAAAAGTGATGGGTTTCGACATTTGCCCGTAGGCAATAAGATACGTTTCAATTTTTTTACTCATATATGGCTGTAATTATAACAAGGCGTGCAACGTCGCGTTTAGGACTCCACTTCATCAGAGACTACTTTACCCACAGGAACGGACGCCTATTTCATGAAACACACTTAAGCAAACCCCATTGGTGGCCTATTTTCATGCGCTTGCCAGAATATCGTATAATATATACATATATACATATATATATATATACATATATATATATATATACACATATATATATATACACATATATATATATACACATATATATATATACACATATATATATATACACATATATATATATACACATATATATATATACACATATATATATATACATATATATATACATATATATATACATATATATATACATATATACATATATATATACATATATACATATATAGTGGTGCTTTTTTGTTGTTCTAGTAGTTTTCATTTGATTAACATATGAATCACTGAGGGGAACACTACATTATGACCAGCGTGGCAGTTCTACACCTTTTACAAGGTATGCATGGGTAGCATGGGTATGCCCTTTGCGAGGTCAACAAAGGGTACCTTCTGCTATCTTCCCTCCTTCTCAGAAATTGGTTTACCGTGTTTGGGTTTTATCATGTGCAATGTATCAATTCATGCGGGTTTTATCAATAGGTGCGTTTAACAAAGAGGGCCCGTCATACGCCAACCAGCGTTATCACCTCCAGATTGGAAAAGATTGTGTACAATTAGACTTGTCTGTATTTTTTTAGAAGCCGGGATGTACCTACCCAAAAGTGCTCGTTGTCTGCTGTGTTACGCAGTCGTTTAGACTTCCCGTGAAGAACCATGTGGAGGATGCGAAGCATCATTAGGGTTCCGTGTAGGTTCCATTGTGTTGCTTTATGTTTCATTTATCCGAGCACGAATGGGAACGTGTGTGAAACCCCGTGATGCTTCACATCCCCCTCATGGTTCCCCACAGGAAGATGGTGTAATTTATTGAGGGTGTGTGTGTATGTGTATGTTAGAGTAAAGAGAGACGTGCTCGTTGTCTGCTGTGTTACGGAGTCTTTTAGATAAGAAGCATCTGATGCTCGGGACTGTGTCCCTCCCTCCCTCGTTGTGGTTGTCATTGTCGTTGTCCGCCGTCCACTCTCTACTGCGCATGCGCGTCTCTTCAGTCCGGTCAGCGTTTGAGCTGACATCAGCGCAGTCCACTATAAAAAGAAATAGTTAGGCGGGGCCCGGTTTCGATCCCACGACTTCCTGGCCCCGACGAGGGGTACGTGGTGCTCTTCCCACTGCGGTACAAACCGAGCCGGGAGCATGTGCTACGAACGCGCCTTATGACCTTGCCTCATTCAAACTACTCAAGAATCTACTGTTACAACGAAGGCACGCGAAGCTGAACGTCAACGGGAACGACGAACTGAAAACTAATGGGAACTTCAGTCGACCCCCTGCGCATGCCTGGCCAGGCACCGCTGATGGTGATTGTGGCACGATGCCTCTAGCGATTGGCCTACCAAAGAATCCATCACGAGATAGCTTCGCGTTGAACCACCTTCGCTATCTCCCCGTAGGGGAGCCCTGTGTACCACACCCCCACTGCGCATGCCTGGCCAGGCACCGCTGATGATGATTGTGGCAGGATGCCCCTAGGAATTGGCCAAACAAAGAATCTATCACGAGATAGCTTCGCGTTCCACCACCGTCGTCATCTTCCCGTAAAGGAACCCTGAGTAGTATGAGAGTCATTTCTCCTCTCCTCTCTGACGTTCCTCTCCTCTCCGGCATTCCTCTGCTCGTCTGCGAAGCTCTTTTTCTCTTCGGTATTGCGCAAAAAATGGCAACACCTGCAGCTCCGCGCGCGATAAGGCAAAGCAGCTTAGGGTTAGAGACAAGACGGTAGCCGCTGCGTACTCCACTGGGGGCGCCATTGTAGCTCCGAGGTATAAAATGACGTGTGCGTGCGCTCCGTTTCCCTCATTCTCTTCCCGCAACTCCGCGATCGATCTGAAAACTAATGGGAACTTGAGTCGATCCCAAGGCTGCTTCACATACTACTCAGGGTTCTCCTACGGGAAGATGGTTAAATTTTTTCTGCTTGTCTGTTTCTCCGGAAAGTTTGTGCTGCTTTGTTCGGTTATGTTTTTCGCTGTACCACGCGAGTTCTCCGCAGCACCGCAGTGCTGAATGCATCCAAGAGGCGGCTGGCGGTATATAATAAATAGATTTATTTGACAGCCACCTGTTTTAGCCTTTGACAATGGTCCCGCAGTGTACGTATGATTTTAGATCCTCGTACGGGATGAATCTAATATCTAGGTTACTCCGAAGAGCAGCAGCCACAGCATTCCTGTCTTATTCATTTCCCGCTAGGGCACCTTGACCGGGGACCCAATAGATTGTGACTTCAAGTTTTGCTTGTGTTCTAAGCACAGCAGCTTGAGAAGTTCATTAAAGAGTGAAATTTTTGTGCCTTTCTTGAAGCTAAAGCCTGCACTGCGCTTTGAGAATTGGTGAAAATCACTGACCTTAGGAATTTGTCGTGGATTGTATGTTCTACAGCCGCCATGACAAGGCCGTGTGATTAAGCAGTGAGAACTCAAGTGGCTTTAGGCATAGCCTTTGACGTAGAAACGTTTGGACCCTATGCAGCACTTGATACTGTAGTTGTTGACTTGGAGGCATCGGTGTAGAAATCAGGAGCACTGTATTTGTTTTGTAGGCACAAAAAGTGCTGGCGAATTGATTCCCTGGAAGCTGTTTTTGTCGATGTCCATAAAAACAAATCACAAGAGATAGGGAATAAATCTCGTGGTGAAACAAACTCAGCAAAGGTGGTTTTCTGAACGTCATCATAGGGTATCTTGAGGTCTGAGGCCATTGGTTTCCCTTACACAAGCAATGGCCTGACCATTGTAGGTCGCTTTTTCAGAAAGCTTAAAGCCTAGTTGCCTGTAGTGCTATTTGGATGCCCAGTCAATGATGTCACATTGAGAGAATACGACAGACTTCCGCTGTGTATCAAGGCACCACTGATTGGCCTCTACAGTTAGGGTTCAAACAGGTCTTGTCCTCAAAGCGCCACTAGAAAAGAGACAAAGGTTGTACACGGGGTCTGACATCTTGAGTGATGTTTTTGCAGCAAATTTTAAACAAGGCGGCCGTAGTCGATGCGCGCCCTCCCAAGGCAAATAGAAAATTTGTATTAGTACCCAATGACTGGTCTGACCGGTCTTCCAGAATTTGGACTGCATCCAAAGATTTCATCTAAACACGTTTCATTCAAATAGAGGAATGAGCAAAAAGAGTCATTGGAACCATTGAAGAAAGCTTTCCTGACGGCACCTGTTTTGGGACTTTTCGACGAGGTGGCGGCGAGTGAGATTCACATTGACCCATTCAACGTGGGGCTCGGTCTAGTGCTATATCAAAATCAGGATGGCAGTCATCGCATATGCAGGCCGCTAGCTCTACAAAATGTACTCAATTAGTACACAGAAGAAAAAGGGTGCATCGCTGTCACTTGGGCAATCACAAACTTCCGTTCCTATCTCTATGGAGGGCTGTTCTGCGTGGTCACTGATCACTTCTTATGCTGGCTTGCCAACCTGAAAGATCCCTCCGGCGGCCTGGCGCGTTGGACGCACCAGGCGGCCAGATTCGACGTAACTATAATGTATATGCAAGTCTGGACGCAAGCATAGTTACGCCGACAGCCTCTCTCGGGCACCAATTGAGATTGTGCAGACAGGTACCAATCACGAAGACGATTCTTTTGTGGGAGCAGGTACATTGTAGACCTGGCGACCCGTCAGCAGCGCGACCCTGAACTTCGGCAGGAATTCGATTACTTAGACGGCGGCACAAGCCATGTTCTAACAAATTTCAAACGTGCTCTACACGGCGTCGTCCTTCGCGACACCATTCTTTGTAAAAAGAACTGAGCCTAGCGCCCGGTCGTGGCTACTGGTCATACCAGATAATATACGGCAGGAGGCCTTCCAAGCTTGCCTCGATGACCCCACTTCCGGATACGTAGGTTACAGCCGCACGCTGCAACAATTACTAGAAAAGTATTAAAATGCCGTGCCTTCCCAAATAGTGCATCATTGTGGCAGAACATGCCGAGAATGCCGAAGACGAAACAGGCCACCAACCCGCCCTCCGGATTTCTACACCCGATAAAACAGCCGGTGGCTCCGGTCCAGCAAGTCGGTATGGATCTGCTAGGTCTTTTCCCGTAGTGAAGCTTGCAGAACTGGCGGATAATTATTGCGATAGACTACCTTACTAGATATGTTCAAACCAAAGCCCTTCCAATTACGTCTGAAATTGCAACCTTCTTTGCCCATCAGATCGTTTAAGACACGGTGCACCCAAGGCCATAATCACAGACCATTCCTCTGTCTTCACAGCCCAACTTACGCAAGATATACTATGGTTAGGTCAAACCATTCATTGAAAAATTACAGCGTACCTTACGCAAGCAAATGGACTTACGCAACTCCTGAATAGGACAATTATGGATATGATGGTGATGTATGTTGGAATAAAACACCGAACATGGGACGAAGTCTTCCCATTCATCGCATTCTAGCGGAAGCCTCTCGGCACCCCAGCGCAAGCTGCGCCCGCGACGCTTGCCTGGACCCTCACTGCTGCAACGTGACAACATTCCATAGTCCGCCCGATGACCCGGAAACGCGCCTGGCCAACCAACAAGATCTCGCCTTCGCCGCCTCCTCGCCCCTCCGGCTCTGACGAACAATTACCGGCCATGGTCAACCCAGCCTATTTAAGGAGCCCCCGCACCAGACCCACACAGGGCACGACACCGCAACGAAGACTGTCATGTCAATGCATCTCTTGGCGCAGGTCGCCCTGCTCGGGTGCTTCACTTCTTCCTCGATCCCCCGGGAGCGCTTGCACAGGCAACTCAAAGCTGCACTTACAGCGAAACTCGATCGCCAGCACAAGGTGGAAAAGCTCCCGCTTGTTCTTCTTGGCCTACGCTCAACGGTGAAGGAAGACCTCGGCTTCAGCGCAGCGGAAATGGTGTAGGGCTCAACCGCGTGCCTCCCGGGAGAATTCTTCTCCGACCAGAAACATTGCTCCCCAGCAGCCTCCGACCCCATCGAGAAGCTTCGCGCATGGATTGCGCTACTTAGGCCAGCAGCACCTCGCATCACCCGCAACAGAAAGGTTTACACTTTTCCCGACATGGGCTCAGCTCCACATGTGTTCGTGCGACACGATGCGACGAAGCCACCCCTCACTCCTCCGTGCGACGTCCCTATCAAAGTTTTGGGACGTAATAACAAGACCATCACATTCGACTTACAGGGCAAACGAGAAGTCGTCGCCGTCGGCCGCACCAATCCTGCTCATATTGAGGTTACTGTTCAAGCAGCCTCTCAAGTACAATTTCTGTGATAACCAGTGCACTTTGACTTTTCGCCATTGAGCCGGTAACTGCTGGCTTTATTTAAACGCTCCGCAATCTAGAGGAGGAGCCTCTGTAGCGGAAGCCTCTCGGCACCCCAGCGCAAGCGGCGCCCGCGAGACGGCCTTTTCGTTTCTCTCCGGTTTGGCGCAGTGCGCCTTGGTGGAAGACGCGTTTTGTCGACGTCGCCACCGGCTTAGTGAAGGGTCATTCCCCCGCCCTTTTCAACGGTCGTGGTTGTGGGGGGGGGGGGGGGGGGGGCTTTCTCCTCTCTCTTTTGAAGGAAGGGGGGTTCCCCTTCTTTCCCTCGTCGGGGGACGCCCTCGGGTTCGCATCTTTGAAAATAAACAGTATTGTCTAGAAACTGCAGAGCAGCTCTACGTCTGCTTTCTGGCCTCCATCAGCAGCCGACATTCCGAGCTGCTACAGCATATAGCACCACCACCCAAGAGACAGCGGAGTTGTCCACCTTTTCCGGACGACAAGTGAAAACAATTGACAAGTGACAACAAGTGACAACAACAGTGTTGTCGACAACTACCATGGACGACGAGTGAAAATTATATTGGATGCCATGCTGCCACTCAAGACGCCACACTGCCCGAAGAAGATACCCATGAAAATGCCCAACTTCCACCTCAGCGCGCAGGGGAGACTTGGCATTTAGGCAGAATCCGGATCAGCACTAAGCAGTCTGTCGACGCTGCCCGTTATGACTTTCGGTGACAAGACGTGCTCTAAGCAGGGCGACAAGTTTTGGGTTTCAACACCAGCACGCCACCGTGGACTTAGCGAAAAGATTCGTAAATGCTACTTCGGTCCACACACGACACTGCGCCGTATTGTTTACGTAAACTACGAGGTCCTTCCGGACCTGGCGCGCCCATTATCTCGCCAACCTTTACGCCCACACGTCGTTCATGTTCGCTTGAAGCCTTACTTTGCTCGTTAGCATGCGGCCGTCACTCCATCCTCCTGACACCTTTTATGTTCATCCGCATCCGGGCGATGCACTCTTGAAGAGGGGGTACTGCCCGAACCGTAAGCGCGCCATCGAATCTGACTTCGCCAGTCACTCCAGTGTCAGCTGCCGTTGTGAGCTGCTGCAAAGCTCATCTGTCATCATCATCATTAAACCAAATCTGTGATAATCATTGTCTGACCAGTGGTGGAAGACGACGCTTGGACTCGCACTGCAAGCACGCAGACGCTACTGTCATTCCTTACCCAGCTCTCGCAATAAAGCCAACTGTCCTACTACTCAATCAGTGGCATCTATCGCCTCATCGGTGACAATATTTAGCACATCTTTACCACGCTTGAGTAAAGTGGCCAGCGCCACTGTCGCAACACGGTGTGAAGGAAAACACCTTTTTAACCACCTTTGCATGACCCCACCGTCTACACACTGTAATAAACAGACGACTTACAGGAAACCTTCTTACGCTACTTTTCAGCATGAAGCCAGCCAGAAATGAGATCTCGCAATGCTTTTGCAGAATAATATGGTCAGGAATGAGGGGCTCATTGAAACACTACACAAGCGAAATTCGGCATATTTCAACTCCAAGGGATACATATTAATAAGGATTTCTTTCGAGGATTTTGTTTGAGAACGAATGAAGAAGCTCCACGTTCGTTTAAAGATAAAGAGTATGCAAAAATTAAGAGAATTGTTAAAATACGTAGCATTTTCATGCTACGTGTCTTCTTTGAGAGTTTAGTAATGTAGTACTTGGCGCTGAATTGCTTAATCATCATCATGGGTCTCTTTGTGTCCACTGCAGAACGAAACCCTCTCCCAAAGATTAAGAGCCACGCCTATCAAGTGCCAGCTGAGTCCACGTTTTTCCCACACATTTTCGTAGCTCCGCTCGCAAATTCGTCATCGCCAAATACCTTGAAGTATTTTATTGTTCTAGGCTTTTTCTTATTGGGTAATGATGCAAATATACACAATTATAGAAATTAAGCACCTTCACTTTGCCGGTTACGAATATTTCTGCAGTTTCAACGTGTACTGTAGTGCCGTTCCGTTGTCGCGATTTTTGTTCGTGTTTTGAGCATTCTTTTTTACGATTCTTTTGCTTCAGTGCTCCTTTATGCAGGCGATGAGTAAGATGCAGGTGTTTGATCTAGTTATTTCCAATTTGTAAACTTTGTAAATTTTTCGTATTTGTGGTTTTTTGAATGTTCTCTTTTACCAATTACGCTCAAATATACTAGATTTAATAGCGGAAGGCCCCACTATAATGGCGAGACTGCCTAAAAAAGATTTGTAACAAAGGAACTAGTTTAAAATTTATAACAATTGTGGTATACGGTCGTAAATAAAATAATGAGTATAAGCACCTAACATGTGACCATCTGGTTCGGCCAATGCTTTGCATGAGGTCAAGAACACGCATGAGGCTACGGGCGGAATACTTTAAGAAGTCGATACCTACACGGAAATATAAAACATTTTGTTGGAGAGAATGGGAAGGTCTGATAAAACTAATGAAAAGTGCAAAAAATGTATGGGTACACTCAACTAAAAGAACGTTTCGTTTATTTTGCACACCTCCCAATCAAAAACCATGTGAGAGACAGGTAGCTGCTCCCCACATGTATGACACAGTGGGATGTTACTGTCAGTCAACAGGTATGAATGCGCGATGTGTGCGTGGGCAAGACTGCATAAGGCCACTACTATGGATCTGTTATATTTTTAAGCAAAAGGCTTTCCTATTTTATGTTTATTGACGTGTAATTTAGTATCCATTGCTTTATACCACGGTTGTTACAAGTGGTCTCGCAGCTTCCGTCTCGCGTAAAGTTTGAGATCTCCATAGGGAAGCAGCTTTATGTAGATGCTGTCACCAAGGGCAGCAGCTGCAGCATGTTGGTAAACGGATTCATTTTGAAGTTTGAAGTTGGAAGTTTTTAAAAGATGCCATATAATACAGTACATTGATTGATTGATTGATTGATTGATTGATTGATTGTGGGGTTTAACGCGCCGACGCGACGCAGGCGATGAGGCGTGCCGTAGTGGAGGGCTCCGGATTAATTTTGACCACCTGGGGATCTTTATCGTGCGCCGAAATCTCTAATACAGTACATACATTGCTAAAGAATAAAGAAAGAGGTCCTATAGTTTATCACTGTGGGAGGACCTCTTGTTAAAACGTACATAAAAAACGGTAAAACATAAGCAGTCAGAAGCGATAAGCAGAAATATAATATATATTTTTACACAAACCAAATGGACACGATATAATGAACAATTGAGATGATCGTTCCTTACTGATTGGGCCAAAATTTCAGAGCGGAGGTTTAAAAAAAAAAGACGCGTCACTGGACATCAACAGTGTCAAAATATAAAACAAACACTTTAATTGCGGCAAAACAGCCTCGGCTGATTTGTTAAGCCTTCCTAAAAAAAAACAAAGCACGAAAGCGGAATTATTGTAAATTATTATTACACAATAAACGCATTACGGGCATCAATCAGGCAGCATGCTTTCACTATGATGGTTAAAAAATAAAATTGCAACACAGAAATCACGTCGGTGAACTGGAGGCACAGTTTCCCGGATTTTATACGCTTTCCTTTTATTTATAGGGTGAGAGTAAATGAAGGACTATTCAGGATGAAACATTTAAGTCATCTCTTAAAAGATGATAGTGGCTTCCGACATTTCAAGGCTACCGGCAGGTTGTTCCACAATCTTATGCTAAATTCAACCGACTGTTTTCCGTAGTTTGTGCGGACTGGAGAAAGCAAGAAGTTATTTCGCATTGCAAAACGCGTGTTGTTGGTAAGACTTGTTCGTCCTATTACATAAAGAAGGTGAGAGTGGCTGAGTAAGTTATGAGTGGTAATTCCTAAGTTGTACAAAAGAAGCTCACTGATTGGGAGAAGGTTGAGTGATGTTGAGGTATCGCGAAAGATGGGTTACATGGGTGTATCTCGAGCTAAAGGTGATTATTCGGGCTGCTTGGTTTTGAATATGCTGCAGTGACGCAAGGTGAGGCGGGTGTGTGTTCCCCCAAGATGATATGCAGTAATTTGTGAAAGAGTAATTAACGTGGGCAAGCTGAAATAACGCCGAGCCTTCAGCAGTACCGGAATTACACTTGAGGTGCCTGTCTAGTTGAACACCATGGAAAGAGCTCTGAGCAGTACTTGTTATGGGGAGCGAAGTGATTATAATAGCAATACTATCAGTGTGCTTGACCCTGGAGCCAAATATCAAATTAAATTTACGCCGGATTACTTTTTAATTATTTTTGGGCACCACTAGTTACGGTCTCGGAGGTCAGCGTTTAATCTCTCAGTTATGGCTTCAGTACTTTAATGGTACGTACAAATTATGGTGTCATCAGCATACAATGGGCATTCCATTTCCCGAATCAGGCAGTGCGGTAGATCGTTAATATATAGCAAGATTAAAATCGGCCCAAGAATGGAACCCTGAGGAACCGCAATGTTAATAATTTTGGTATCTGACAACAAATCAGATAAAGAAACAGTTTATTCACTGTTAAGTAGATAGCTTTGAATCAGTTTCAGGGGGGGGGAGGGGCAATTATTCCATATGAAGCAAGCTTATGGAGAAGTATGGTAGGGGTAATCGTGTCAAAGCATTTTGTGAAGTCTATGAACACAGACCTTATAATTTTTCCCTGGTCGATTTCCTTTTTACGTTTGTCAGTTAAGGCTATTAGAGCAAGGTTGGTTGATAAGCCATGACGAAAACCGAATTGCCTTTTGGTTACTATATTCTTTTGCTCGAGGTAATAGATAAACACTGTTCGAATACTTTTTCAACAACTTTACTGAAAAATGGACTAATTCAGATCGGCCGGAAGTTTGAAATCAAGGTTCTGTCACCCTTTTTAAACACAGGGAATATTTTGCTTTTTTCAGTTCCTTTGGGAAAATGCTTTTCTCAAATACAAGGTTAACGATATGCGCAAAAGTATCAGAAATTATGTCAACAATGGCTTTAATGTAGCTTGCATGCGTATTATCAACGCCCGCACTAGTATTTTTCATATTGTGAGCGCTGTCTTCACAATGATTGCTTGAGCGGTCATTTTCCCTATTGTGTCCAAACACACAATCATCAGCATCGTATCGCTGGTCTCGCGCGATCCTAATCATCATCGGAGTTCGTTGGTTCGGCTGGCTGCTGAGTAACGACCGCCGTAATAAACACCGCCCTGCATTAGGCCTGCTTTCCTCTCTCAAGTGGCAGAGGTGCTTGTCGGCCCCGTCCTCTGCAGCTCCCAACTACACCCCTGGAGCTCCGTTCGGGTCGACGTCTCCCGTTCCACGAGCGATAAAGCGCGTCGGAACACAGCGCTCCACCGCCCTCGGCATGGGTGATCACAGGCCACCAGCGCGACCCTCCCTCCTTCGCTGGTCTTCGGGGTGAAGACGTCGAAGATTGGCTCGACCAGTATAATCGCGTCAGCCAATTTAATCGGTGGGTTGATGCTTTTAAACTGCGCGATGTTCCATTCCACCTAGACCTGTTCGGAAAGACATGGTACTTCAACAACGAGGCAACCTTCGAGAACTGGACTGATTTTACTCAGCGTCTACGCAAAGCATTCGGCACCGCGTCAGCTCGCGTCGATGGCGCCAAGATCTGGGTTCTCGCGTCCAACGTCCCGACGAAACCTATGCGGCTTACATGGAGGACGTCCTTGCCCTCAGCCGCCGGGTGGACGAAAGCATGCCAGAGGCCGATAAGGTGCGGCACATTGAAGGGCATTGCTTCATTTGTCTTTAACGCCCTCGCTATCCAGAATCCTCTGACAGTCATCGACGTGCGGGAGACCTGCCAACGCCTCGATCAGTTGCAGTCACTTCGCCTTCAGCCTGAGCCGGCTCCTCTGGATGGGAACACAGATCGGCGTACTCTGATACGCGCAATCATTCGCGAGGAGCTAGGCACCCGTACCTCACCGTGTCTCCAACGCGATCACTGCCACCATAGCCCATCTCCGCTGCGGGATTTATTCAAGGAACTGGCATCCGTGATAGCGTACCCACCGGCACATTCGACTCCTCCTGCCCTTTACATGACGACATACGCAGAGGCCGCTTCAAAACACCCCTTGTTCGTGGACTCGCCTCAGCTTTCGACTGCTCCCGGACATCTGACGGCCATTGCCCCCTCTCGGGGTGCCCAGTCCTACTACGCGCATGTGCGCCCCGACCGCCAGCTTTTCCCTCGGTACCGCCCGGTTTGCTACTACTGTGGAATTCAGGCCACATTTCCCGTTTTTGCCGAAGACGCCAGCAGTATGAACGCCGAGGGTACGCTCCTGATGAGCGGGATAACGCCCGCTTTGCTTACGGTACTTGTAGAAGCACATACGTCTCTCCTAATCGGCGTTCTTCCCCGCCTCGCAATTCTCCTGAGCTTTCTCAGCGTAACACGCCAACCCGACGCAGATCGCCTTCGCCCTACCGTCGCTCGCTGTCCCCTCTTCGTCCTACCTCACTTCCCAATAACGACCCTTCGGAAAACTAGCACCTGCAGTTTTTGGGGGGAAACTGCATTGCTCGAAAACGCCACAACTCCTCCTGAACGTCCGTGGAACTTATTTTTGTGGAAGTTGAAGGTTTGCGTATTGAGGCACTTGTTGATACGGGGGCTAGTGTGTCAGTTATTAGTGCACAGTTATGTTCACGTCTGAGGAAGGTGAGAACTCCTTACGCCGGGCCATCCTTGTGTGGGGCAAATGGTGATGCGATTCGGCCTTCTGGATATTGTACAGGGCGGGTTACCATAGACCGGCTCCAAATTACGTTCACTGTGCGGTGCTGACTCTCTGTTCTCATGAAATTATTTTGGGCTGGGACTTTTTATCAGCGTCGTCTGCAGTAATTTCCTGCCGCGAGCCTGCGATTCACCTGACTGATACAGGAATGGACTGTGTATCCGATCCTTCCGTACCGCGGTTGGTCTCTACCGAAAATTGTGTCTTGTGTCCCGGCCAAGAAATGGTGTTTTCCGTAACGTGTGACAGTATCGCCGATGGCGACTTGTTTGCCATACAAGCTGGGAACTTCGCTTGCAAAGGAGTTATAGTACCGCCTTGTTTCGTTCGCTTTCACAGGGATCAGCTTTCATCGCCGCACTAAACATTGCCTTTGAGCCGATTCTGCTTCCTAAAGGCACTAAGGTTGCTTCTATTCTAAACGAGGAAGTTGGCCGTCTTGCGCTTTGCCCTATAGCATCACTCCAGCATGCCTGCGGACAAGCGATTACGTCTTCGATCCTTACATCCACCATCAGCATTGAACTAAGCAAGGAAAATCAAAAATCACTACTCGCCCTCCTTACCAAGCACAAGGCGTTGTTTGACAGCCATTCCCTCACTCTTGGACGAACATCAGCAGCGACTCATCGCATAGAAACAGAGGGTCCTTGTATCGTCCGCCGTCGTCCTTATCGCGTTTCATGCGCAGAACGCAAAATCATTCAAGAAAATGTGGACGACATGCTTCACTGGGACATTGTTCGCCCTTCGGGCAGTTCCTGGTCTTCGCCTGTTGTCCTGGTCCGGAAGAAAGATGGCTCAGTGCGCTTTTGCGTGGACTTCCGAGCGCTTAACAAAATAATCCGGAAAGACGTCTATCCGATGCCCCGAATTGACGACGCTCTCGACACGTTACACGGCGCAGAATACGTCTCGATCTTCGGTCAGGATATTGGCTGATTCCCATGGCCGAAGCTGATAAAGAAAAAACAGCCTTCGCCACACCAGACGGCCTCTACGAATTCAACATGATGCCGTTTGGACTTTGCAACGCTCCGGCCACCTTTGAGCGTATGATCGATACTGTACTTCGTGGCTTGAAGTAGAAGACTTGCCTATGCTACCTAGATGATAGTCATTTTTTCGTCCACTTTCGCTGAACACCTTCAACGTGGATGAAGGCCTCACCTGCCTCGGCAATTTTGGTTTACAGCTGAACACCAAGAAATGTCGCTTCGCCAGTACCTGAATCAAAGTCTTGGGCCATGTTGCAAGCAAGGAAGGTATACGCCCGGATCCAGACAAGATCAATGCGGTCCTCAATTTTTCCCGGCCTCTTCGCCAGAAAGAGCTACGAAGTTTTCTGGGCTTTGCTTCCTATTTACGTCGCTTCATCCGAAATTTTGCAGCAATAGCCTCGCCCCTTCACAACTTACTCACTTCCGGAACTCCATTCGTCAGGACCCAAAACTGTGAAAAAGCTTTCTAAACCCTGAAACAAGCTTTAACTTCTGGACCGGTCCTCTGCCACTTCGATGAGTCGGCACCCACTATTCTTCACACCGATGCAAGTGGTCACGGTCTTGGTGCTGTCCTTCTTCAGCGTACGGTTTCCTCGTCGGAGCGAGTAGTTGCCTATGCAAGCCGCACTTTGACTCCCGCTGAGAAGAACTACACCATAACTGAAAAAGACTGCCTCGCCGTTGTTTGGGCAGTGCAAAAATTTCGTCCTTACTTGTTTGGCCGCCATTTCTCAGTGGTAACAGACCACCACGCCCTGTGTTGGTTATCCTCCCTCAGGAACCTCTCGGGGCGCCTTGGCCGCTGGGTACTCCGTCTACAGGAATATGACTTCACTGTGACTTACAAGTCGGGGAGCAAGCACAGTGATGCCGACGCTTTTTCCCATTGCCCACAGCCGACCACCCACTGCCCACAGCCATCGTCTCAAAGTTACTCATCGCCTTCAACTCCGCTCGCCTTGCCCATGGCCCCTTTGCAAACCGCCGGTCAAGATATCCTACAAAACCTTGTTTCTCTCCAACGAGCCGACCCGTACTGCAGACGATTACTGGATCTTCTCGGCGGTTCAACATCTCCACCTAACAGCCGAACGCGCCGCCAACTAAGCAAATTTCGCCTTTCCATTGGTGGAGCCCTTTACCGCCACAATTACCGTCCTACCGGAGACAGATGGGTTCCAGTCGTCCCTCGCTGTCTTCCAGCCAACATCTTGGAGGTTTTCCACTATGATACCACAGCTGGCCATCTTGCTTTCTACAAGACCTACGACCGCATGAAAAGCAGATTCTTTTGACCAGGCCTTTCCTCAAGTGTCGCTAAATATGTTGCGTCCTGCCCTTCGTGCCAGCGTCGTAAACGCTCGACCTCAGCCCCTGCCGGTTATGCTACAGCCGCTGCCATGTCCTTCTGCCCCATTCGAAGTTGTGGGCATCAATTTGTATGGACCATTGCCTTTCACTTCGACTGGTCATCGATGGATTGTGACCGCTGTCGATCACTTGACACGGTATGCAGAAACTGCCCATCTACATACCGACTGCGCTTCTGAGGTCGCAGATTTCTTTCTGCAAGCCATCTGCTTATGGCATGGACCACCTCGTACTCTTTAAAGTGATCGTGGCCAAACCTTTCTGTCAGCAGTCCTTGAGGAAGTTCTCCAAGCTGCTTGTACTGCCCACAAAACCACGTCGAGCTATCATCCACAAACAAACGGGCTAACAGAACGGTTTCACCGTACACTTTCGGATATGATTTCTCTCTACATCAACCCCGACCACAGAAACTGGAACGTCATACTTACCTTTGTCACATACGCCTATAATACCGCCGTTCAAAGCACCACCGGATTTTCACCGTTCTTTCTCGTCTACGGCCGCCACCCACCGTCCATTCTAGAAGCATCTTTCTTTTCCTTTCCCGTGGATACCACAACCAACATCACCGACCAATTTGTTTCTCGACTAGCGCAGTGCCGAAACCTCGCACGATTGAACACCGAGTCCTGCCAAAATGACCGCAAGTCGCGCTATGACGCAGACCGCCGGGAAGTTATATTCAACCCTGGGGATGAGGTACTGCTTTCGACGCCGCTGCGTGCGCCAGGACTCTATGAAACGTTTATGCCGCGCTTCATTGGTCCGTACACCGTACTACAGAGAACATCTCCAGACAACTACGTCGTTGCTCCCACTTGTGGAGTCGCTGACCGACGGTGCCGTGGCATCGAAACTGTCCATGTTTCACGCCTAAAGCCTTTTCGGCGCAGATCATCTTCCCTTTGACGCCCATGATGGCAGCTTCAGCCGCCGGGGAAACTAGTATGAGCGCTGTCTTCACATTGATTGCTTGAGTGATCATTCTCCCTATTGTGTCCAAACACACTATCATCAGCATCGTCTCGCCCACGCATCGTTTGGTGTCATCATTGTATCGCTGGGCTCGCGCGATCCTAATCATCAACGGAGTTCGTTGGTTCAGCTGGCTGCTGAGTAACGACCGCCGGAATAACACCGCCGTGCATTAGGCCTGCTTTCCTGCTTTCCTCTCTCAATATTAACAATGATGGAACGTACTTCAATGGGAGTAGTAGGTACTAAGAAAAATGATTGGGGCACGAGTCGCGAACAATCTGAAGTAGGCGGGTCAGCTGAGCTCGGTGGGGCAGGAAAAATTATACTGAAAGCATTTGCTACATCATCGGACAGGGTGAGGGTTTTGCCATCATGATTTACTTCCGCTTTCATATTCCGGCTGATGCTATTGTGCATAAACTCATTCAAAAAACGCCATTGCTTTCTGAAATTGCTGCCAGACACAGATTTGGTTTTCGTAGTACTCTCATCGCTTTCTTTAGTATTGACGTAGGTACAGTACAATATTTCTTGTACCGTTGCTTTAGTGCGCTGTTGAGTGGCTGCTTTTTAGTCTTCCGATAAAGGTTATCCTTTTGTCGTAGACTTTTGAGCAGACCAACTGTTAGCCATCGTTTTTCGGAGACGATATCTTGAAGATTGTATGCGGTGATTTATGATTGACGCGAATTCAGTGTAAGATGACTGAGCATCCTGTAAAGATGCGACTCTGGACCAACCTGAATTGCTAGCTAAATTGATAAATTTCGCTTTGTTGAAGGTAGATTTGGTATGATGCAATAAGCGCTTGCGAATGGAGTAGGGAAAGTAGAGGGCAACTGGGAAGTGGTCGGGGATGTCAACCTGAATGAAAAAGGCTTACGGTGGGATGAGCGGATTCGTTAAAACATGATCAATTAAAGTGCCTGAACCAGTAGTAGGACAACGAGTAGGAGATGAACCAAAAATACAAAACCATAGCCATGGAAGCAATTCTGTAATCGGTATGCTCGGAGGTTCCGACAGCTAAAAGGTTATTGTTGACGTCACCTACTATAATAACAGTTTTGTTTTCGTGAGAGAGGGAATACAAAAATTTCTCAAGTTCCAGGCAAAAGTTACCAATCACTAAATTAGGGGAGCGATAAATGGCAAACATTTTTACTGCCAATAGCAAAATCAGGGTCAGTAACTTCAATCCACACTGATTTACAGTCAACTACGTTCAGGCGTAGATCAGATTGCCGTCGGTAGTTGACGCAAGATAAAAGAATGGTTGCAGAGCCACCATGACTCGACGCCATACGATAGTAGAACTCTGAATTATATGAGGAAAAACAGTATAGATTTATCAGCATCGCCTAGCCAGGTTTCTGAGACCGAGATGATAGCAACTGAATGTTTTGCATCCAGAAGTCTCCCAGGCATCGGCGTAGAATTCCGCTTTCTTGTATGAGTGTTTGAAGGACAATATGCAAAGTAGTATAAAAGTTTGGTTTTTTTTTTGGGTTCCTCTGAAGGACATATCACAATGAATTGGGCAAATGGCGCACTCAGCCGCAAACTCATAAATATGGGCACAGTAAACATCAGTAAAAGGACCTTGGAAGTACTTTAGGATGGGTGACACTGCCGAAGGTAGGGCTAGTGGAATATATGGTTAATTTTCAGAGGCGATTACTAGTGTTATTGTTCCTAATGGCGTTCAAGCGTGTTCCGTAATAGAAGCGACCTTTGTAGCGTACCTCACAGCTGCGAAATTATGCTGGAACTCGAAAACCCCGTCATTCGATTCAAACTGAAGGTATGGAATTGTGCTCATTATGATAGGAAGCTGAATGACGAGTAGCGTGCCACCCCAGTCACCAAGGTTTTTAGGTACGTCGACAATTTCTTGGTCATGTACGAGTGTCCGGGAGGTGTGACGGCTGAGGCAAAGGTTGACCATATTTGTGGCAACTTCGAATCGGCCTTGAGCGGGCTGGTATTAGCGAGAGAACTTCCGCTCAACTCAGAGCTTCGTTCCTTGGACTTGAAGCTCCGCCTTCACGCACAACACGTCTGTTGGCAGTACTCCACCCGTTCGCAGAAAAGCCTACTGCCATTCCGGTCGGCTCATTCAAAGGTGGTCAAGTGCGGAATTGCTCAAGGTGCCTTGCGGAATGCTCTTCAGAAACGTTGCCACCACCTTGTCCCAGAGAGCTTCAAAGAGCAAGAATCACGAGTGAAGATAGCGGGCTTCCCGGACTGTCTAATCAAGAGCCTTTCCGGAATTTTTCTAAATGAAATCCGCGAGGGTAGGACGGAGAAGAACCCGAACAGAGAAAACGAAGGAATGGCCATCATTCCATACCTGCATGGTGTTTCCCACAAGCTGATGAAAACGGGAAGAAAGTGTGGCGTAAGAGTGATGTTCTCCGCCCCCAACAAGCTTTCCCAGCTCTGCAGAAAGGTGAACAGCGGTGGCCAAAGTTTTGGTCGCTGTGTGGTTAGGCATACAAACGCCTACACGGGATGCAGGAAAGACGTAGTGAATTACCCTCAGCATTTTTCTCTTTCTCAAGGTGCGCAGTTGCGGCGCCGCGGTGGCCGGCCGTAAAACATTTCCCTCCACCAAAACATCCAATACTATGGCCTACCTCCAAGAACGTGGAAGAAGCAGCGAACGCCGTATATCATATAGGTGTAGGAGTGTTTCAAGAATGTCTGCGTGTAGGTGTGTCATTGCCTGCGCAACACCTGTCCCCAGAGCTGAGGTCTTGCAAGTACTGAGAGCTTTCCCCAGACCATGGAGTGGAAATGAGGTTTATGAGAACTATTTGACTTATTATCATGTAAAGATGTCTTTAAGCAAGATGTTTTTTTTATGAATGTGTTTGTGTAGTGTATAGGGCTGAACACCTGTTGGAAGTTTTGTCAAGTGTGCTAGCCAGGTTCTCAAGTGTGTCCCTTGTTGCGCTTACCAGGTACCGGCTATGTGTCTGTTGCCCTTTGAGTTCCCGTGTTCGCGTCCAGAATGTCTGTATGAGCTGAAGGATGTGAGGACGGCGCGGAAAGTACCCCTTTTTGCCTCCCGCCGGGCACGCTTCCAAAATGCGTTTGCCCGTTTCTTCTACGACGTGGGTTATCGGCGATGGAGACCGCACACCTTGTTCAGGGTCTCTCGTGCCCGCCTAGAGTCGTCGTTGGACCAGGGCCTCGTTGGTTTGCACGGGGCACCGGAATCCTATTACCTTGCTGTTGCATTGACGGCATGCGCCGTGATGAGCTTGACTCCTTCCTGCATCTGTAGCTGGGTTGTGTGTGGTGTTGTTTATATAATTATTTCAAGGTGTTCCAGTTTGGTGTATCTTCATTGAAGTTATTGGAATGTGGACTCATTGGACCACATAAATATGATATCGTGTATGATATCGTGGTATGATACGTATGATACTTTGTATGATATCGTGGAAGGCATTCCGTATGGGTTTGTGCGCAGTTCCTCCTCAAAAGATGGAGAGAGATCTGCAGAACCCCAGTGTGATGGCTATAGGCAGTTTTTTTGTGGAAAAGACCAGCTCGCGTTCATCAGAAATTCCCCATGACTGCACCTCGGGTATCCGTGGGGGATGAGCCCTAATTAGGTCGCGTCTAAATTTATCGGTCTGTTTGGGAAGTTGATCTGCAAACGCCTAAGATATTGATTTTAGGGTGTAACGCGCCCAGGCACAGTAGGCGATGAGGCGCGCCTTATTGGAGGGCTCCGGATCAATTTTGACCACCTAGGGATGTTTAACGGGCGCTGAAATCTTGAACATACACTAAACTCGTCCTTGTATGCTTGCCCTGGAAGTTTTTTAGACGGAGGTCAGGCTTGCTGCGGACGTTCAGGTTGAGCGAAAAACCAGCCTGACGTTTCCGTCGATGTTTTAACAGCGGGGCTGTTGTTGTCCAGCAGTAAAGAAACCATTCAAGGAAAAAATTCCTATAAATTGCGAACGCTCGCAAGAGCGTGCCTCGCGGCGTCCGCCGGCCATCGCTTCTACGTGCAGTAATTTTATAAAAAAAACTGCCAAAAACCCTGAGGAGCGAGGAAATGCCGAGCACTCATGAGCGCGAGCCTCGCGGCGACCGTTGAGTCCACACCTCGCGCAGCGGCCTTATCAAAAGAAAATTCCCCAGCGCTGTCGTCAAGCGCTAGTGCACCGAAATCTCGTACACTTTCTAGTGCACTTTAACGTGCACCGAAATCTCGTACACCTGGGCGTTTTTGCTTTTCGCCTCCACCACAAAAGCGGCCGCCGCGGCCAGGAATCGAACCCACATCCTCGTGTTAAGTGACCAGGTATCCACCGCACAACCATGGGGTCCGTGGTCTTCCGAAACTAATGTGCCGTCACGTTTTATTCGGTGGGCCATATAGTTCTGACGTAGAGGTCTAATCACTTCTTTGAGGGTCTCCGCACAGTGAATGAAAATTTTATTCCGGAGGCATTGTAGGCCGGAGTGAGTGAGCGAGTGAGCGAAAAGACTATTTGATCATCCGGCGGACGACTATCCTAGCCCCACGAGGGGAGGGTCATTGCGATGCGGCCACACATTATCTCGGCGTGGTGTCCTTTACTCGGCGAGCAGCCCTCAGTACTCCCGCCTTCTGGCACCCGCGCCTGCCCCTGTGCTGGGGCGGTAGCGAGCACCTGGCGCTTTCGCTCGGGCGATGCTTTTCGAGGACAGCCGAAATCCACTGGACGGCCCGTGCCTACTGTTCCCGTTGGTCGCTTCCCGCAGCGGCCGGAGTGAGCCTCTATGACATTGCGCGCTGACCGCCCCCTTTCAAAGAAGGTGTGGCGCTCCATGTTCTGATGGAGCACAGTGTGTACAACTGTAGCAGAAACAGACAGAGCCATAAAGGGTAGGAAATAGCAGGGTAGAAGTGGACGAGTGGACGTCGGTGAAAAAATATCAGGATTCAGGTGCGTGGCAGAGGGAAAAGAGGGGTAGTAGTGATGGTCTTTGAATGAAAACGAATTTAGAAGAAGAAAGGAGATGAGAGGGGGAAAGCAAGAGGTAGGAAAAAAATCAAACGAGGGAGAAGGTATAGAAATGAAAAGAAAGGAGATGAGAGGGAGAAAGGAAGAGGTAGGAAAAATATCAAAGGAGGGAGAAGGTATAGAAATGAAAAGAAAGGAAAAGGCAGCTACAGAGGTAGGAGAGGAAATTGAGAAATGCAGTGTAAGAAGAGCGAAGGAGATGGAATGTGGCAGCGGTGTACGAAATGCTATCACTGTCGGGTGCCACATGCAGCTAAACAAGCAAATACACGGCTAATTTTTCTCTCGATCAGTACGTTCCCTGATAGGGTCATCTTGATGTGCGAAGAAAGGTTTGTGTCCTTACAACACAGCAGAAAGAGCCAACAGCATGCCACAGCAATTGGATGGCGTAAATTTAAACTGAATGGCATAAATTCGAGAGGGTATTTGTTAAAACAGACGATTGGTACTTGCCCGAGGGACCGGCGTCGATGAGTCGCAGGTCACACGTGCGGGACGTGCAGCAGGCCCTGTAGCAATTCAATGGTCCGGCATCCCATTTGACTTGGACGGGGTGGCTGGCATAACCGGTCCTTCTCTCAGGATCAAAAACGCTGACTACGGTGCCCACGTGATGGATGCCACCGTCTTCATCTCCGCCCCACCAATCGGGTCCTCGCACCACTCGTTGACCTGGACGGGCTTCTATGTGTGCGCATTGCGATGCCCATAAAGAGTAGTCAGCAAGCAGCAAATGCAATGATATTTTTACTGCAACAGCTTTGGAGTAGCTCGAATTGCACATGCTCCTTCCGCGGCAGCATTCCATATAGCCTTTCATTGAAAACAAAACACTCTTTAGAGAAAAGACAGTGCGGTCATATTATATTCTTCACAAGTGAGCTACGTAACTATATAATGATGGCGAGTAAAGGACGGTCATTTCGCGCAGGGCGACAGAACTCATCCATGCACACTATAAAGCCCTTCTTAGTAAAATTTGTAGCGATGAAAATTTCTGTAAAACGATTACATTATCTTCCGCTCTAAACAATGCTGAAATTTTCACGGAGAACTGCTTCAAGGGGCCATGCAGACAAAACACAACTTTGGATCATTAGAACGATTGCCTCGTTAGAATCACACTGACACTACTTTTAACGTAAACTTCGCTCAAATAAGCTATTTTAATAAGAACGAAGGAAATGGCCATGCTAATCACTCATTTAAAGCAATAGAAAATATGAGACCATATGCACCGCCGTATTATTTGCTGAGGACGGCAAAATCAAACGCAAGTTAGGCAGGGTTTATAAGCTTGAAGAACAAGCTATTTCCGCTCAAGTGTAATCATATTCCTTATAAACCTGTAAGGACAGTGTAGTGAAACAATGGAAGTTATGAAAGTGCTCATAAAACAGTATTACTGAGTGCTGCTTTGGTACTCTGCGCACTGCGCTTGTTATAGGTGCACAGCAGTGCGGCGCTTTGGGGTTGTCTTATGCAACACGGACAGGCTTGCGTAAGCGTCATTGTCTTACGTGACCCTATTTCTCTAACATACCCCGTGTTTCATTAAACGGTTTCTACCTAACGTAGCAAAAACAGGCCAAGTACGTTCAAAAACAAAGCAAAGGCGAATAGCGGTGAGAAGCAGTATGGTGGCACCATCTAGTAGGACTGATGATAAAGAAGGCTCCGCAGTTCACTGCAGTCTGAAACGTGCACTTGAAAACCCGTCCATGTGACAGCACAAGAGACGTCACGAAACAAGATCAGGCGGAAGAATTAGAAGTTCAACATAAATTGGTTGATTTCTTAGTAAGTAAAGCATCACTTGATGCCGGTGAAAGAGCTCAGGGCACTATAAAACACCAAATCTTTGAAAAAAACAAAACAAAGTTGTATTTTGCCTGCAAGGCCCCTTTAACATAGAATTAAGTATCGAAACCATGTGATTTTTACTGCACAAACGCTCACTTGCTACTCTTTGTGACATTATTGCCCGTCGGGTACTATTGCCACGTTTCATTGAAGTAAGGGATGGTAAACGATACGCCTGCTTTATATATTTTATTTATTTATACAGGTACTCACATCCCCCTCACGGGCATGATTGTAGGGGGGAGAATAAGTAAACGAATACAGTACAGTTGATATAACAATAAAAATGGTTGTGGTTAAAAGGATGTATGGTTGAAACAACAAAGTGTTGGTTTACACTGTCACAAATAAGGCATCGCATCGTAAATACAAAGCAAAAACGCAAAAAGAAAAGTGTGCTATCAGTTACACAGGGCAATAAAATAAAAAACAAGTACGGAGCGCATCAAGAATGACAGTAATGATTAGTTCCACAAACAATTGTTCAAATTTCTAAAAAAAGATCAGCGAGGCGCACAGACAATTTCCTCTGGCAAAGCCGTTCCACTCATGCGTGGTCCTTGGAAAAAAATCGTACTTGAATGCGTTGATACTGGACACGTATTCACGCAGTTTTAAAAATGGTCAGTATGGAATGACACATAGGTAGGTTGCCTTATATACTGTTCCTTGTATATGCTGGTTCCGTTCATGAATATGTTGTAAAATAGGGACAGCCTTGGGTATTTTCACCGGTCAGCTAGCAGAAGCCATAGTAATCCTGAATGAATGTCGGCTGATCTTACGGTGAAGTTATAATTGCTTGCCACAAAGCGTGGTGCTCGCGCCTATACATGCTCTAGGGCTTTTATATTTGATTTTGTTGAGGGGTCCCAGGCACTGCAAGCATATTCTAATACGAAACGCCCATTTGACATGTATAGTGTTTCTTTCAACTTAGTTGCTGCCTGCTAAATTGCGCCTCAAAAAATTTAAAACGCGGCCAACCCTCAAAGTTATTTAATTCAAAGTAATTAATATGAGCGTTCCAAGAAAGGTTGCCAGAAAAATGATCCCTAGATCTTTATATTCTGCTGCAACAGGCAAAGTAGTCCTGGCCATGACGTAATGTGAAATCCGAGGCTGTTTTTTGTTCGTAAATCTCACCAATTTACACTTCGACAGATTTAATGTCATTCTCCATGAATCACACCAAGAAACCACAGAGTTCAGATCATTCTGCAATTGAACGGTGTGCGCTTCACATGTAATGTTACCGTGAATGCAGCAATCATCAGCGTACAATAGAACACGGCTGGAGGTATTGTCAGAAAGCAGGGGCCCCTAAACAAACCCTTGCGGCTTTCTGAAAATACACCGACGCTTGAGCACACACCATCAAGAATCACGCGCTGCTGTCTTTCAAAAAGGTACGCTTCGATTCACATGAGAAGGGCATTGGGTATGCCAAGACAACGAAGCTTTTGCAACAACAACACATGTGACACGGAATCAAATGCCTTCTGGAAATCCAGAAATAGGCAGACAACCTGAAGGGCTGAGCTGAAATGTCGTGGGTAATCTCGACCAGTTGTGTATCGCACGAAAAACCCGCCCTTAAACCGTGCTGCAATGGGTAAAAGAAGCTATTATTTTGTAGATGATTTATTAGGTATGTGTAAATGATATGCTCCAGTGTCTTGCAGCACGCGCTTGTCAAAGAAACACGCCTGTAGCGGAACTTTTTTTGTTTTATCCCCGCTTTTATATATTGGAGTTACGTTGGCATTTTCCCAATCAGCTGGTAAAACGCATTGTTGAACAGACGTTTTGTACATGAGTGTTAAAAAAGGGGCGATACACCCTGCGCCGTTTTTCAAGACGAAGTTGGATATACAATCAGGAACAGGAGCAGAATGACCATTTATTTTTTTCCAACAAGAGCACAACGCCGCGTTCCGAACTTTTTATCTCGTTCTTGTGCGGGAGCGCGCCAACATTCTGGCATACACTACGTGTGTTAACTGGCTGGGAGAACACTGACTGAAAGTATGTATTAAAACCCTCAGCTTTTTCTTTCGTGTTAGACTGGTAGTTTATCCCGGCCATGATGTCAGGAATAGCAGATTCAGAATTATTTATATTTTTCATGTTTTTCCACACTTCCTTAGTGTTGATTTTAAGTTTCTCGCCTAGATCGCAAACGTACATTTCTAGTGGTCTGGGCATTGCTTTTGTCATCAATTTGGCTGTCTCCTTCATTTCTGAAAGCAACGCAGGCTCAGGCACGCGGCAATACTTGATACACAACCGATTCTTTCTATATATCTTTGATCGGAGTTTCCTATTGAGCAATGGCTTATCATTGCGTCGCTTGCCGGAAATGATACGCGAAGGAATGAAAGTTTGGGTCAAGGACAGTATCTTTGTTTTGAAGAAATTCCACTGCGCATTCATGTCTTACGATAAACTATGCGATTGGAAGTCAGGAAAAAAGGCATTTAGTTCACGCGACAGTGATGAGTAAACACCTTTTTCTTAAGAGAACACTTTCCCGGTGCCTCAGCGTGGTGGCCTTAGCACTACAAGACATTTTAGTGACAACAACGTCATAGTCGCTGCTACCAGAGACTGGGACAACAGAGGATACAAGATCCTGTTCACTGCAGAAAAATCAAGTATGTCTTCACTGTCACCACCTATTCGTGTTGGCGTTTCCACAAATTCAGTAATGAGTGGGCATTAATCATCTCCCTAAAGGCAGTTTATAGGAAAGCCGTTGTGTTTAGAACGGGTTTAAAGGACTTCCATTCTACATCTAGGAAGTTAAAATCGCTTCCGGGAATTACGTGCATTGTTAGCAAACTTAATAAAACGTTGCTCAACTGAAAGAGGATGGGCCGTTCTTAACCGGGCGGCTTATAAAATGAGTCAATGGCAGCGAAAGAATCGTTTTCTAGCAACATTTTACACCAGACAGTTTCGCACGAGTCGGTTTCGACGCTTATAGAATTGCTATCTTTGCTATCATGAATGAGAAGAAATGGCAATTTCGGTCTTTCCTATATAGGGTATAGCCAGGGGGAAACATTTCGCTGTCGCTGATTGTGTCGTCTAGCCATGATTTTGTGCCAATGACTACGTGTGGATTTGTTAATTCTATCAACGAAGTGAGCAAATATACTTTTATTTTTGAGGCTTCTGCAGTTTACTACAAAACAGACGATATGGCGTTTGCCCGATGGTTCATTTTTATGGTAAGCTGCGTTCGGCAGTGGCTATCGAGTATCCCTGGTCCTGGTGTCAGTTTCAGCATTACATACAAAAAAATTGGTTGCCTATTTTAAGGTAATTATATCGCAACTTGTATTCTGCTTCATTCTTTGGCGAACTGAATCAGCTTCTTCCTTTCCAATCACACTTTACTGGAACAGTCCTCAACTAACCCCAAACTCAGTTCCTTTCAGCTTTGCGACAGCAGAAAGTACACATTTTTTATCATTAAATGACAAAAACCTCAGAATTATGGGCGTTGCCTTTGCCGCTGTGTAGCGCCCCAGGCCTTTCAATGGCAGCAGCGCTGATTGCCACGTTTATTTTTTCGGGGCAAAAGGAAATCACACGAGCCTCTGACTGAGCCCACGTTTCATTTACAGTATCTTGAAAGCCATAAACTGCCAAATTGTTTTTTCTAGATCTGCTATATATGTCCTCATGCGAGTCCCGCAGTTTGGCGCAGCTATCAGCAAGATATTCATTTTGTGCGAGTAGTTGCGTTACGTCATCCTCTAAAGGGGATACGTTTTCTTCCACGAGCCTGACCTTTTCTGCCAGTTTCGATAGCTTTTGTTCGAGTGCTTGTTGGTCGGCTCGAATGGAACGAATGCCCGAAAGAATTTCAGTCTGTTGTTGCATTGAGGGTAGTGTCATGATGACATTGAACATCTTTTTCCTGGTCGGGTGTCAGAAGGCCCGGGGTTTGTTCTACATCTCCCGAAAGAAGCAGCAACATACGAGCAACCCGCACGCATGACAAAAATTTTGTACCCAGCAGGAGAATATTTTGAGCAGTCGTAGTCGACAGCGAGTTGGGATCTGGAACCAATTTTTTTAAACGGCTTTCCGTTAACAACGCGATAAGAATAACCAACCTAAAGAAAGACGAGCCGTGAGTGTCTGACAGCCATGGCGGTGCCAGATCCCAAGGTGGGTTGTTGCAGTAGTCGCCTAAGTAGCCCTGCGCCGTCCTGTAGTGTCCCGGGTTGCCAGACGAAGTAATTGTAGCCGGATGGTGCGGGCAGCGCTAGCACATCCAGCGGCGAGGAGCAATACGACAGCAGTTGAAAAGCCAAACAGATTTCCGGGTTTGTGCTGTCATCGAAGATAGGACACGTTGTTGCTCCAGAACCAAGGAAAATTGCCACCATCTGCGCAACCTGAAGAAAGACAAGCGGTGAGTGACTAATAGCCATGCCGGTGCCAGATCCCAAGGTGGGTGGTTGCAGTAGTCGCATAAGTGTCCCGTCGCCGTCCTGTAGTGTCCCAGGTTTCCAGACGAAATAATGGTAGCCGGACGCAGCGCTACCATACCCAGCGGTGAAAAGCAATTCGACAGCAGTTGAAAAGCCGAGCAGATATCCTGGTTTGTGCCGTCATCGAAGATAGGACACGTTGTGGCTCCAAAACCAAGGAAAATTGCCACCATCTGCGTAACCTGAAGAAAGACGAGCCGTGAGTGACTGACAGCCATGCCGGTGCCAGATCCCCACCGGTGCGGTTGACGATATCGAAATGTTATAAACAGTAACTGCTGAGATTTATATTGTGCGTTATTACACCTCTTTTCAGATGCCCAATGTTTAACAGGTACAAAATCTATACGCATTCACTAGCAATACTGAAACTTGAAATATATTTTCGTTTCAGATCTGCATTCTGCGTTTTTCTTTGACCATAATGTAAAGTTTTAAAGAGACTACTTACTTATACACTTTCCACAGGTAGGAGCAGCCATTTCCCAGCAACCCTGCAAAAACATTTGAAATCCCATTCAATGTATTCAAGCAAGTTGTTTACTTAAAGTTTTATTTAACATAACAAACCAATCGTGTTTGAACAGGCCGTAGTACAATAGAGCTAAAACTTTTCATTTCTTTCTGCGGTCAATAATGTCTATTCTGCTTACCACTTCGCTGTTACATTAGCTGTAAAAACTACAGTTGACAAGCTCTTGCGCTTGGTTTTTCACAAATTCGCGTAGAAGCAGCAGTTGAAGACCGGAAAGCATAATACTGCCAGCGAAGATCTTTGCCACCCTCCAATGACCGTATATCTGCTCAAATAACCAAGCAGTCCCAGAAATCCGATGCCCAAACTCGTTGATATTTTATGTAGTCCTGCAATAAAACTTATTACCAGCCGCTGCATAAAATTGGCGACCTAAAATAGGTAAAGGTTTACAGGCAAAATTCCTGTTGTTCGATTGATCGATCGATTGAAGGGTTTGGCGCCGACTTAACGCACGCGATGAGGCGCACTGTGGTGGCGGGCCCGAGATTTATTTGATGATGGTGATTTCGGGTCTAATGGCGCAAGGCCAACAAAGGCAAGAGCGTCATGACAATAATGAAAGAGATGAGACGGATTTGTAAAGGATGCACTAGTTTAAATCTTTTCTCAGGGGGTTGGTGTATGGGGCCATAATTAAAGCATAGTGAGTATACTAAGACAAATGGTGTATACGGTCATATTAAAACAGTGAGTGCGAGCACCCAAGCTGTAAATCCTCATGTTCCACCACCGTTTTAAAACACGTAATGAACACAGGTGAGGTTATGGGCTATATCATGTGTGTTTTAAAAAGTCTACATCTGCTAGGTAACTAAAACTTTTTTGTAAGAGAACATTCCATGGTCTGATAAAAATATTGCAAGGTGCAAGGGAATGTTATATGTGTAAGCTTCATTAAAATGACGTTTCCTTTCAATGATGCACATTTCACACTCAATAAGCACATAAAGGACAGAAATCTGACCCCCCATCGATGGCACTGTGGCTTGTTTGCGTCTGTTAAAAGGTATAGATGTGTGATGTGTGTGTGGCCAATTCCTAATCTGCATGATGCTACCTCTACAAATCTGTTATGTTTTTCAGAAGGAGGCTTTTCTATTTTAGGTTTCACGATATGTGGCTTATTCTCTACTTCTCTGTCCGATTGCTGCTGCCAGTGGTCCCGCAGCTTCCTTCTACAAAAGGTGTCAGATCTTGATATGGGACCTCGTTTATGTCTATGCTGCTTCGAAGGGCGTCACCTGCGGCACTACGGTCAGCAGCTTCATTTCCAGCAGTGCCGCAGTGGCCAGGAACCCAGCAGACTGTGACAACGAGCTTCAGGCCATAAGCTCGGTAGAGAGCTCTTAAAACACAATTAAAAGTAGGGTTTTTACTGACCTTCCGAGATGAAAGATTTGAGACGACACTCAGAGCCCGTGTATATAACTGAGTTATTAATTTTGTTTTGAAGAATGTGGTTTAATGCCAGTAGAATACCATACACCTCTGCAGTGAATATACTTGTGTTCGTGTTCATTGTTTTGGTCATATTAAGTAGGGGGGCATTTGCAGCACAGGATACGGCTGTAGTAGTTTTTGACGCATCTGTGTAAAATTCAGCTGCCTTGTATTTGTCTTGGAGGAACAGAAAATGCTGAGTGATGAGAAAGTTTGGTACATTTTTCTTATGTATTTCTCTAAAGGACATGTCACAGTGAATTGGGAAAGTGTCCCTCGGAGCGACCAAATCATAAACTGAGGTACAGTAGACATCAGTGAGAGGAACTTGGAACTCACTGACGAGGTGTGAAACTGCCAGCGGGAAAGGTGGAGCTATGGATGGTCGGTTTTCAAAGAGATGATCAGTTGTGTTATTTTTCATTATGGTATTCAGAGGGTGTTCCTTCAAAGAAGTCATCTTTGCGGCATACATCAGAGCAGTGTAGGCGCGCTGGTACCCTGGAGACCACTGGTTTGATTCGACATGAAGGGATGGAATAGGACTTGTTCGATATGCCCCTGTGGCCAAGCGAAGCCCCAAGTTGTATACTGGGTCCAACATTTTGAGTGCTGTTTTGGTTGCAGACTGGTATACAATGCAGGCGTAGTCTATTCTTCACCTAACAACACTATTAAGAAGTGCCAGTAGACATTTTGTATCTGTTCCCCAGTACTGATCAGACAGTACCTTTAAAGTGTTCATGGTTATCAAGCATTTTACTTTTAGTAATTTAATATGTGGTATGAATGTGAGCTTATGGTCGAGCAAAATACCCAGAAACCTGTTTTCCTTTCTCGCTGGTATGGGCTGACCTAACGTGACATAAGGAAGAGGTTGAAGACCGCGTATCCTAGAGAAGACAACAACAGCACTTTTATCAGCGTTGAACTGAAACCCATTTTTTTCAAACCCATGTAACCAGCCTGTTGACTGTTAATTGGATATGACGTTCACATATCGATAGATTACAAGATTTAAAGCTGACTTAGATATCGTCAACGTAGGCAGAGTATGAAACAGTTCGAGGGAGCACAGTTTTAAGCGAACTCATTTTAACAATGAACAGTGAACAGCTCAGCACGCCTCCCTGGCGTACGCCATTTTCTTGAATATATGTTCTAGACAGCGTAGTCCCCACGCGGACACGAAATGTGCGGTCAGACATAATCTTTATAACATTGAGTATATTGCCACTAAGGCCAAACGACTGCACGTGCAATACAATACCATATCGCCACGTTCTATTGTAGGCTTTCTCCATCTCAAAGAACACAGAGAAGCAGTGCTGTTTATGGTCAAAAGCGTCTCTAACATATGATTCAAACGCAACCAGATTATCTGTAGTTGATGTCCCAGATCTAAACCCTGCCTGATTTTTGTCTGGAACACAGTGAAACTCCAGAAAGTAAAAAAGTCTCCGGTTTATCATTTTTTCAAAGAGCTTACATAAACAGCTGGTCAGAGCAATAGGCCTGTAACTAGCAGCAAAACAGGGTTCTTTACCTTCCTTTAGAAGAGGTACAACGATTGCCTCTTTCCATGCTCTTTAAAAGCGGCCTTTCTGACCTATTTTGTTAAAGAGAGAGTATTGTGTCAAGTGTGTCATTGTGTAAGTGCCTCATCATTTCATAGCTAATTCTGTCAGCTCCAGGGGCTGACTTCCCACATGTGAACAGTGCAGTCATAAGTTCAGGCATTTTAAGTGGGGCATTGTATCCCTCATTTGAGCGTTTGTTCCCACAAAGGGGCTGGCGCTCAGCTGCTTTCTTATGGTCTAAAAATGTGTGTGTGGAATGGGTGGAACCGAATACGTGTTCAAAATGTTGGAAGAGAACGTCTGCTTGGCCTTTTATTCTGTTACCCACACTACTTACAAGGAGATTAAAGCTGGTCTTGTAGCCTTTTAGTTTCTTTATTCTAGTCCGTACTTCGCGAGAGTCTGTAAGAGTTGATACACGATATAAACCTTGTCCAACTTTCGTTTTTTGCTAAGCGCCGTGTCCACGTTCCTTTGGCTTTTGCCCGTTTAAACTTGAGCAGGTTGTCTGCCGTGTGATAGCGGCGTAAGAGTGTCCATGCTTTATTCTGTTCGGAACGTGCATGCTTGCACTCCTCATTTCACAATAGTCTAGGTTTGGGGAGGGTTTTAGGAGTGGTCTCTGGAATGCTTTTTTGAGCACAGTCAAGAATATTGGCCGTAATAAGTGAACTTGCTGCTTCAACATCTAAATGACTTACTAGCGAAGGGGTTAGTCTGGAAAGTTCTTTGAATGTTTTCCAGTCAGCCGCATGTTGTTTAAAAGTTCGAAGTGAATCGGTGTCATGGGACTTATTGCGTATAGCTAGTAGTCTCACGGGGAAATGGTCGCTGCCATAGGCGTTGTTAATTACATTCCACTCACAGGTGGGAAAGTGTCCCACGGAGTTGGAAAAGTGTCCTACGGAGCGACCAAGTCATAAACAGATGTACAGTAGACATCAGTAAGAGGAACTTTCAACTCCCTGACGAGGTGTGACACTGCCAGCGTAAAAGTTGGAGCTGTGGATGGTTGGTTTTCAAAGAGATGATCAGTTGTGTAACTGTTATTATGGCATTTAGAGGGTGTTCCTTCAGAGAAGTGAACTTTTCGGCATACATCAAAGCCGTGTAGGCGCGCTGGTACCCTAGACACCACTGATTTGATTCGACATGATGGGATGAAATAGGTCTCGTTCGATATGCACCTGTGGCCAAACGAAGCCCCATGTTGTATACTGGGTCAAATATTTTGAGTGCTATGTTGGTTGCCGACTAATATAAAATGCAGGCGTAGTCTATTAATGACCTAACAACACTATCAAGAAGTGCCCGCAGACATTTTGTATCCGTCCCCCAGGACTGATGAGATAGTACCTTTAAAATGTTCATGCTTTACAGGCATTTTACTTTTAGTCCTTTATTGTGTGGTACGAATGTGAACTTGTGATCGAGCAAAATACCTAGAAACCTGTTTTTTTTTTCACTGGTATGGGCTGACCTCGTAACGTGACACAAGAAAGAGGTTCAACACCGCGTATCCTAGAAAAGACAAAAACAGCACTTTTGTCATCTTTAAACTTAAAACCATCTTTTTTCAGCTCAGGTAACCAGCCTGTTGACACTTAACTGGATTTGACGTGCACATACCGACAGATTACAGGAATTAAAGCTAACTTGGATATCGTCAACGTAGGCGGAATATGAAACAGTTCGAGGCAGCACAGTTTTAAGAACTGATTTTAACAATGAACAGTGCACAGCTTAGCACTCCTCCCTGCCGTACGCCATTTTCTTGAACAAATGTTCTAGACAGAGCAGTCCCCACACGAACACGAAACGTGCGACCAGACAAATACTGTTGACTGACATTGGGTATATTGCCACAAAAGCCAAACGACTGCAAGTCCAATAGAATACCATATCGCCACGTTCTACCGTAGGCTTTCTCCATATCAAAGAAAACAGAGAAGTGCTGTTTATGGACAAAAGCGTCTACACCATACAATTCAAACTCAACCAGATTATCTGTTTTTGCTCTCCCAGACCTAAACTCTGCCTGGTTTTTCTCTAGAACACAATAAAACTTCAGAAAGTAAAAAAGTCGCCTGTTTACCATTTTTTCAAAGAGCTTACATAAACAGCTGATCAGGGCAACAGGGCTGTAACGATCAGCAAAACAGGGGGTTCTTTCCCTTCTTTTAAAAGAGATAAGGATTTCCTCTTTCCATGCTCTTGCAAAGCGGCCTTTCTGCCATGTTTATTAACTTTTTGAGGGTTACGGCAGTACATGTACGGCATCGGCAGCAAACACTTTCAAAATGGTCAATGACGTACTGTACGTCATCGCTTGTATCTTTGAAAAGCGCGCCTTTTTCGCCCAATTCTCTTGTTTGGCATGTGCTTCCACACATCAGAAATACGTCATTTTTTTTTCTTGAGCCAACGGCTCTTATTTTTTTTATGATTTACTTCAGCGGCGCGCCGGCTATTGCTCGCGTACCCCCTAACGAAGGGGCGCGCTGGGTATCGCCCCACGGGTACCCGGGCGCCTCTCGCGCCTGCCACAGACCAAGGCCGCCTGGGAAACTGATGAGGCTCTTTTCTCATTTTCTTTTTTATTTTATGAGCGGTGCGCCGTCTATCGCTTGTGACTGGACAGGATATGAAAAGGTGCCGGCTTGTTACTCTGTCGTTTTTTTTTAGAATTTTTCATGAGTAACGCCATAATAAACCACATGTATGTAACAACACAAATGATTTTTTTGTCACTTTACTGTCACCCCAAAAAAATTGATTATTTTTTCTCGATATAGATTCGTCCGTAGAATGTAAATCAGCATAAAAAATTGACCCTGGGGGCACGCATTTGGAGAAAAATTCGACCCTCAAAGGGTTAATGAGAGAGAGTATTGTGTAAAGTGTGTCATTGTGTAAGTGCCTGATCATCTCATACCTGGTTCTGTCAGCTCCAAGGGCTGATTTACAACATGTGGACAGTGCAGTAATAAGTTCGGGCATCGTAAATAGGGCATTCTATCTCTTATTCGAGCGTTGTTTCACACAAAGGGGCTGGCGCTCAGCTGCTTTCTTGTGCTGTAAAAATGTTTGTGTGTAACGGGTAAAACTGCATAACTGTTGAAAATGTTTGCCGAGAATGTCTGCTTGTTCTTTTATTGTGTTACCCACACTACTTACATGGGGAGTAGGGTTGGTCTTGTAGCCTTTTAGTTTCTTTATTCTAGTTCATACTTTGCGAGAGTCTGTAAGAGTTGATAGGCGATATAAACTTGCCGAACTTTCGTTTTAAATGCAGAGCTTCTTATGGTCGGGGCTATGTCCCTCCCTCCACTATGCGGCGTCCACACCCCCCTGCGCATGACTGGCAAGGCACCGCTGATGATGACTGTGGCAGGGTGCCCCTAGGGATTGGCCAACCAAAGAATCCATCACGAGATAGCTTCGCGTTCAATTACCGTCGTCGCAACCAGGGCTCGCGCAGATGAACTAATGGCAACTCCAGTCGACCCCATGGCTGCTTCGCATACTACTCAGGGTTCCCCTACGGGAAGATGGTGAAATTTTTCTTATTGGCGAAACGCCGTGTCCGCTTTCATTTGACTTTTGCCCGTTTAAACTTGAGCAGGTTTTTCTGCCGTAGCATAGCGGCGTAAGAGTGCCCCTGCTTTATTCTGTTCGGTACGTGCACGCTTTCACTCCTCATTCCACCATGGTCTAGGTTTGGGGAGGGTTTTAGGAGTGGTCTCTGGATTGTTCTTTTGAGCACAGTCAGAATATGGGCCGTAATCAGTGAAGTGGCTGCTTCAACATCTAAATGGCTAATTAATTTAGCGGGCAGCTTGGAAATTTCTTTGTATGTTTCCCAGTCAGCTGCATGTTGTGTAAAAGTTGGAAGTGAGTGAGTGTCTTGGGAGTCATTGCTCATAGCTAGTAGTTTAATGGGGAAATGGTCGCTGCCATGGGGGTTGTTAATTACATTCCACTCACAGGTGGTCAGTAAAATTGCGCAGCCAATTGCCAGGTCTATTGCAGAATATGTGTTGTGGGCCTTGTTGTAGCATGTTGGATGTTTCTCTTTAAAGATACAACTTTCGGATGATATGATGAACTTTTTAATAAGCCGCCCTCGCGAGACAGCTGGCGCAGATCCCCAGATAGGGTTCTGGGCATTAAACTCCCCAGTTATTAGGTAGGGTTCAGGTATCTAATTGATGAGGTCTTCGAATTCGACGCTGGATAGGCGATAGTTCGATGGAATATAAAGAGAACACACTGTTATTAGTCTATCAAAAATAATGGCTCTAGCGGCCACTGCTTGAAGTGAGGTTTGTAGCTCCAGGTGTTTACAAGCAACAGATTTTTGTATTATTATTGCCACGCCACCAGATGGCTGGCCGTAGTTCAGTGTCTTTACGGAAGTTTAGTTTGTGTTCAGTTTGAGTTAAGTTTGTGTGAGATGGCCGAAGGTGTTTCTTGGAAGCACAGTATTTTTGATTGGGGATTTGGGAGTATACCATACATATCGTCAAGGTTGTTTAACAGCCCCTACAATTCCACTGGATAATACTTTCAGCAGTTATAAATACCAAGAGAAGAGAAATACAGATCATGATATGGTATTTTTCCATTATAGAAGTCATTAGTGAAGGAGTTTTGTTTTTGTGGCCCTTTGAATAGTTTACCTAGGTCACCGAGTTAGTTCCTAGTGTGGTGATCTTGGGCGACTTCGATTTCTTTGATTTACCACGGCCAGCGGAACTGCGGCGCTCCTGTTGTATTTAAGGAGCAGGTGTACTTGCAATGACATCCATGACCTCATCCAAGGTTTCCAAAGGACAAGTGTCAGTGGAGTAACTGTTTGTTCTAGAGGCCACAGCCACAGCACTGGATATTGATGCAACAGCAGTGACCGCAGGAGCAGCCTTCTGTTTTGCAGATGCCCGGGATGGATCCAGATCATCATTTATCTGGACTGAGCTCGTACTTGAGGCCTTCGGCAGAGCACCAGAGCTCATGCTAGATGCCTTAGGCGCAGCACTGGAGCTCGTGCTGGAGGCCTTAGGCGCAGCACTGGAGGAGGGTGAAGCAGCAGAAATCATGGGAGCAACTTTCTGCTGCTGAGTGGGGAGCTATGGCAGGACCAGGTTGCACTGGGTGCCCCCATCCACCAGACGACGCTCCACACCCCCCCCTCATTCGGCGAGCAGTGTATGCGTAACTTCTGCCTGAAAGCAGATAATGCTTCTGGCGTGCTTGTGCAAAGGTTAGGTTTTCAGTGACTTGGAGTTGAATTATTTCTTTTTCCTTTTTGAATGCGGGATATGCACGTGAATACGCAGCGTGTGGTTCACCACAGTTTGGGCATTTCACTTGTTCTTTTTTGCACTCATCACTGGTGTGGTCAGCACGTGCGCAGTGAGCAGAGGTGGGTCGGCCACGACAAGACCGAGTTCCGTGGCCATACTTCTGGCACTGGAAACACCTTCGAGAACTAGGCATGTAAGGGCGTACTGGACAGGATATGAAGGCAGCGTGGACGGATTCAGGAAGCGTTTGACCGTTGAAGGTCAGAACAATAGGCTTAGTTCGAATTTTCTCACCTGCGTGACGCATGGTGATCCGCAGCACAGCCGTGATGCCCTGGTCCCTCAGTCCTTCAAACAAATCCTCATCTGTCTCGTTAAGCAGGTCCCTCTCACAGATCACGCCTTCTGTTGTATTCATGCTACGATGTGGTGGGACCGTTACTTTGAGTTCAGCCAAGGTGTCCTGTTTTAGTAGGTTCTGACTTTGGTTCTTTCGTTGCACTTCTGCCAACAGATCACCAGAGGCTAGTTTCTGTGCTTGGTAATCCTGGTCAATAACGCTTTCAAGGCACTTCGCAATGAGGAAGACATATTTTTTAGCAAGTGGTGCACTTTCTTCTTCGGAGTGGATTACAAGGTATTTTGTGAAAGTTTCAGCTTGGGAGACTGGTTTCAGTTGAGTTACCTCGGTGCGGCCTTTTTTAAAAAGGCCGATCAGTTTTTCGGGGAAGGGATAGAAAGCCATATTCACATGGAATCAATTTGGCGGCTGAGCCGGTCACCCAACACCGAGCCCAACCGAACGTGACCTTTAAGTACACGCTAACTGTTACCTTGCCGCTATAACCATATACTTGATACCAACGTTGCTATCCTTTGACAGGGTTAACCCTTGCCGCCAGGAAAAATGTAGAAATGTGGAAGGAAAGATGACAGGACAGGGGTAGCAAAGGAGATAGGAAAGTGAAAGAATGAAGATGAAGAGGAGAAAAGGCGCCTGGCTGATTCCACCGGGCGGGTCAGGCCGGGGTACTGTCTGCGGGAAGAGGGGGCCGAAGTGGCGTGTTGCCGCTGCTCGGGATGCAGTAAAGGTCCAGAACAACCCCAACTTTGGCTCAGCTACCAAGTTACCCTTTTCCACAGACACAGCAAAGCCACGCACAGCCGGGACGTGTGTATTTCCAACCCACATGTGCTGGGGTCCGTGGTGTTCCAAGACACCATGTGCCTACGGCAGTAGGCACCCCTGCGGAGCTCGGGACCGTGCTGGCGCTACTAACCAGAACACCTTGAGTACACGACGTGCCCCCTGCGGGGGCATTGTCTGTCACCGACGGCATAAATGGGCAGGAACTGCTTCTTAGGCCGTGAATATCAAACAAAAAGCTCGTAGGAACGCCCAAAATAAAAAAATAAGGAACTTTGTAGTGAAATACAGATTAATAAAATGAAAGCACGATAAGGTAATGTAGCTGGATTTGCTTGGCCGGCTGTAGCGACCAGTCTAGCAGTGAAATGAGAGACAGCAGTGAAAAACGCGCCACGCCCTAGTCGCACCTCCTTGGAACGCGCTGCCGTGGACCGGTCACGCCAACCCAATAATCAGCAAATAGCGTGAATTGCATTTTTAAAACACTAACTCCGCCTCGAAATATTATCATTACCTTAAGTGGGCGCAGCTAGAGCTCGTGCTTCCCGAGTTTCGCTCAATCTCAGGCATTCTAGAATAGCACCCCTGGTGAAAAGAAATTTTCTTTACCTTGCGGCTGGCGATCTATCTCAGCGTTACCCAACACTAGACCATCGCGTATGTATATTCAGTTAACTACAGCACAGACACTATGCACAGGCCATTTCCGCACATTCTTTCGCGAAAACGGTTCTTTTGGTTACGTTTGTCACCGAGCCTTCTGCCGGCGTCGTCTATAAGCTACAACCTCGACATGAGACTCAGACTTACTCCAGCTACTTCCTGCAGAATCGCTATGCATGCTGCTGCGTCACTGCTTCCCCGAGCAGCTGAAGGCCATCCAAGACGGCGGAAGAGATTTCTGATGCACGCGCGTTGTATCCGAGTGAGTGAAGACAAAGAAAACAGCGGAGTAAAGTGTGGTGAAAGGGTGAGAGGGAAGGCAGTGTTCTGAAATAGAGAGAGTTGCTTTATTGGAAGAGAAACGAAAGCCGGCTCAGCCGATAACTACCTCTCGGTTTGAGGGCACCTCTATCAAGACAGTTAAGGAGGAGGATAGACACAAAAGAGGAACAGACAGAAAAAGAGATAGAAAAGGAGAATAAGATGACGGTTCACAATCTGCGCAACATGGACAGCACTGGCGGCATCATAGCCTGTCCGAGAGTCCCGTATTCTTTAAAAAATCCAGCAGGGTACGAAACCCTTTTTAGCGATTGATGTCTGACATTCCGGGAACAACAGGTTTGATGAGGGGGGTGAAGGCAGTCCCAGCTTCGCCTACGACGCTCTCAGCGCTGATCCAGCCTTCGAATGATGTGGACACTAGGCACAATGCATGCGCGAGTGTCTCTATTGCAGGACAGTGTGGGCAGGTGGGTTACCTAGCGATGTCAAGCCTGTGACTTCTTACCGCACATCGGTGACAGCCGATTCGCAAACGATGAAGGAGAGCACTGCGAGCTCGGGTCAGTTCCCTCGAAGGAAGCGCATGCGGTGGCTTGCCGGATACAACTCTGGAGTCAGGGTGCATGGCTAGGAGGTCCCTTCGGATAAGGTACCGCGCGACGACCAGGGGCCTGATTGACTCACTCATCGAAGCTAGTGGATGGATTATGCGCTTGTTTTGCCAGGCGATCAGCCTCCTCATTTCCGTTGATGCCTACGTGAGCAGGTAGACATTGCAGATGGATGCTAAGGCCTTTGGCGCTGAGGCTGTGCAGTTTGCTAGCAAGTCTTTGTACAGAGAGACAGCTGAGGTGGGCCCGGGCGAGCCTCAGGAGGGCAGCCTTCGAATCTGAGAGGGTTGCTACTTTCCGGTTGATGAGGTTCTGCTCGCACACCTCAGCCAAGTGAAGGCCCGCGATTTTTACCGTTGTGGAGCAGCTGGCAACTCGGAGGCGGCATTGCCTGGCTGAAGCGAAGGCACGGGCGATGGAAGCTGCAGCCGCCGCCCCCTTGTCTGGAAGCACGGACCCATCAGTGAACATCAGCACGTGCCCCTCAAGGTTCTCCAAGCAGGTCTCTGCTACATGTCTTAATTCACACAGTGGAGTTATCCTTTTTGAGGTCACGTGCGGTGGAGTTGCACTTATGGTGATATCATTCGTGACGTGGGGTGGAGGAGGTATGATGTGATCCATCGCGGGCTGGCCGATCACCGTTTCAAAGGTACAGACAATCATACCCATTTGAGAGTGAGGTCATTCTCGTAGCCATGCGAGAAGGGCAACTCCGTCTGGACCCTATGGAGCCGCTCGATGTGATTGAGGGCTCGCTGTAGGGCGCGGTGTGCGAGGGGCCAGGCACCGGCTTCAGCAAGACTGCCAGCGCATTGCGACGAGCGTGGCAAATCTAGAGCGGTCCGAAGGGCATTCCTGTGCTCGGTCTCGAGTTTCTTCCACCATGTTGGCTTAGTGTAGAGGGGCATAGTGTAGAGGACTGCGGAGCACATCATAGCATCTTATATTCGAAGTGCCCAAGTGTGTGAGCCCCCACGCCCCTTGCCCAGGAGTTGACGGATGGCTTTCAGGACACGACTGGACCGGCCGAGGAGCTGTTTGATTGCTGGGCCCGAGGTCAGGCGATCGTCGATAGTAAGTCCGAGATAGCTGACCTGTATCTTCCACTTGAGCTGTGAGCCGTATACTTCCAAAGGGGGAATTCGATACCGTGCTCTCGAGTGGGGGTGGAATATCATAGCTTACGACTTGGTAGTGGAAAGCCGCAGTCCGACTGCCAGGATATACTCCGGACTCGCATCAAGCGCTCTTTGCAGACATTTCTTTATTTGGCTCCTCTGACGCTTTGGTCCTTGGGTCTACAGTGCAACATCAGCATAAACGGAAATGCATACGCTGTTTTCTAGTACTGTTGGTATGCTATCAGGCAGGCCCGACAGCGCGAGGTTGAAGAGCAGCGGGCTAAGCACTGCACCTTGGGGCACTCCGGCACTGACACCTCGTGGACTGCAGAGGACGTTGCCCACCCGAACGTTGAGCTGGCGACACTACAAGGAGGCCCGGATGTAGTTCCGCAATCTTCCAATGACATGAATACGGTCCAGCGCAGCCTCAATGGTTGGGTGTGGCAGTCGCTCAAAGGCAGACTCAATATACACCAAAACCAGAAATGCCACTTCGTCTATGTGTTGGCTTCTTCCAGTGCGGATACAATATCAGCCATGTTGTCGGCAGTGCAGTGGAGTTGACAAAATCCGGTCTGTTGCTCGGCAATACCTCCAAGGGCTCGGATGATCCACTCTAGGCGAGATGAAATGATCATCTCAAAGAGCTTCCCCGCAGCTGAAGTTAAGGACACAGGTCTGTATGGGCTGGCTGCGGTAGGTGGTTTTTTTACGTTTCAGGAGTGGGACAACAAGGGCGAGGAGCCAGAAAAGCGTCAGTACCCCCGAGTACCAGACGATGTTGAAGGCGCTTAGGAGGCGTTATTGCTCCATTCAGTCTACGTTCCGCATCATTTGGTAGGTGAGGTCATCAGCGCCAGGAGTGCAACGGCGCTTAGGCCTCTGCAGGGCATTTTTAAGCTCGGGCATTGAAAGGACTTCGTTTCTGAGGGCTGAGATCCGGGAACCATGCGGTCCTAATTGCAGCTTTTCTCTCAGCGCTTGGGGTAGAGGCTGCTGCGAGGATGCAGGGGGTGGTTGAGCGAACCTATTTGCAAGCAGTTCCTAAGCTCGGGCATTGAAAGGTCTTCGTTGCTGAGGGCTGAGATCCGGGAACCATGCGGTCCTAATTGCAGCTTTTCTCTCACCGCTTGGGGTAGAGCTGCTGCGAGGACGCAGGGGGTGGTGGAGCGAACCTATCTGCAATCAGTTCGAGTTCGCGTGTAGTAATACCCTCTCAAATGGCAACGGCATGCACTGGCTGTCGCGGAGTCGGCGGCTGTAGCAGGCCATCCAGCAATCCCTAGGCCTGTCTAGGCTGTCGTTGGGTTTCTAACGACTGGCGGCACGCGCTGCTAAGCAACAGCGTCTCTCTCATTGCCTCCCCCTCACAGACACCACTCCTCCTTTCGTGGCTAATACGAACCACGTACACTTGGCCTCCGCGATCGGCTGCCGGCCTCGCGCCGTTGCTCCGGCCGTCCCATTCGGCGCGTCCCCCAGCGAAACAATGTAATGCGGCTCACTCCGCCACGTGCCGCGAGGTGGCGGTGTTAGCCAATGGTTCGGCAGCTCGCACGAACTCCTCCGAGTGGCTTGGCGGATGTTGCGCGGTTGAGTGTCTTCGCTGTCATAATTCCTCTTAACTCCCCTGCGGGCGTTAGTTTTGGTGAAATAAAAGACTGGAGAATGATTTTTATGAAGTCGGCTTGTCTCACCAGCTTAGAGAAATTTAACTTAAGCAAAGGTGTGCCAGCGATCAACCAAAGGTTGACCATGTTTCAAGCGTCGAGCGAGCACACGGAGTGGTGCGCAGTACTTTCTCAGAGGTTATTCATCGAGTTATTGTAACTAGTTCTTTGTGTTGATGAAGAATTGGCGGTTGTCATGCCATGTTGCTGCAACGGTCACCAACCAGACCCTACAGCGCAAGAAACTAACATCCAGGCAAATGCAACCTCAATTGAAACTATAAGCATATATATGAAATTTTTCACCGCTGAAATATTTCCTGCTTGTGACAGGCACAGGCTTTAAGATCCTACTTTTGTGAGTAAAGTACGGGGTATATTGAAAAAAAAGTTTACTGCCGTACCTCTGTGACTGTCCAACGGACCAGTAGGATGCAATCGCAGGAGTGCATAAAAAAAAAACACGTTGTTTGTCATTTGTGATTGCACGTATACTCCTTAGTTAATTTCCTTAATGAAACTTGGAGGGACTAGAGTTTATTCCACGGACAAGCATGGATTTGTCCGTTTCCCTCACGTAGATGTAGCGACAGCAGACGGGAATTTCAACTACCCGTCACGCGACCAGTGGGAGATTACGCTGATCAGCTCTTGTCCTGAAACACAGCTTTTTCTAGCGGAAAGGGCGAAGACAGCCGGCCGTATCAACGGAGCCTTGCATGAAGACCCCGACCACAAAAATGCTCACTTCAGTTGTGATTAAAGTTTATCTCTCTCTCTCCCTCTCAGCTGTGAACTACATAATGGTGAAATGCAGATAAAACCTGCCGGAATGTTGAGTTGTTTCCGCTGCTAATTGCCATATTTCTTTCCCGATAGTTTTGAAAAAATAAACGTCACAGCCGTTTTTTGTATCCATACACTCCCCGCGGGGCCTTTTTGAACAGACGGGTATATAACGTCACTGTAAACTAATTAAGAAACTTGATTGAAGCACAGCGAAATGATGAAGCCGGCCTGGCGACCAATTTCTTTTACTTATTTACGACGGAGATTAGATCGACATATACAGAGCAAACGCCAGAATATTGGCTTTGCCGCAAGATTTATGCTCTTAACGAGACTTTTCTACAAACCCTGTCGACGCTCGCAGCGATTGATCGGAACCTAGCCCGCAACATTTCACCTCTAAAAATGTTCACAGAGATACTTTGCTTGCTTGCAGGAATACGAATGATTTTATTTTAAGCTTTGCGATCCTCAATGTAGGTCCATCATGGTTGTGCCACCTTCAATTTCGACAATCGCTTAGTCATTAGAGAGATATGTCTGGCCTATAATCGACGTGTTGTAACGGTTGAGAAGGCGTCGATTAGGAGTGGTTCTAGCTGCAGCGAGAAGTTGCGTCTATCTACGCCTTGCGTCATTTTTTTGTTCCCTTGCATCTCCTTGCGAGGCCCCCCTCCCGTGGTCGCCCACGTTTCACAGCTTTTTCTGAGAACTGTGGACCGGAGTACCAGTCTATCAGGCCACAGCGCATTCATTGGCCATTTTGCTGGCGAAGCATGTTTGACAGCTGGCTATCCGTCGGCTCCGATCATTGCCTGATCCAAATACACCGTGTCTTCTTCGATCTTATTTTTTTCTGCGCGGCCTGCAATCTTTGGAACCATATATCTCGCTCGCACTGACCCCCAACTTCAGTTTTTTGCGTAATGAAGTATTTAAGGCTTCCAAAGCGATTATGTAAAAAAGCCATGCGGATCCTGGGCCCTCATGTGCGCCTGTAGTAGGTAACTGGTTAGGGCGAACCGAAATGGCGAACATTCAAACCAAACATAAAAGCTAGCCTTAACGACTAGCGATGTCTGCGCAATCCACCGCCTCCCGGCCAAAAAGGGAAAAGTACCTGAGATAATTGTCCGGTATAACCGCCAAGCTGATCGCGACTTGTGGCTGTCTGAAAGGAAGAAGTTGAGGGAGGCGAAGCACGATGCCTCAATTCTTGAAAACCTCACAAAACGAAATCGTGAGCTTCTGTGAATCACCAAAGAATGGGCGTCGAATAACAGCTATCAGTTTGCTTGGCATACGAATGGTAAGATCTTCTTACGAAAGGGAAGCGGTCAACTTAAGGTGCACGTCAAATCTGAGGCGATGTTGGACCAGCTGTTAAATTGATGAAGTATCTCATGTGAAGTGGTCAACAAATGGTAGTGCTACCAAGTACTTTTTCCCAGGCGGTAAAATCGTATGAATCGTGTCTTTCTTTTATAACACTGAACGGTCGTTCTGCAAAATCCAAAATAGAGGAATTAGATACCTTTTTCAACAGTCTTCGTTATAGTTTTTCAGTGATCATTTTAACCGAAACATGGTACGACCAGTTATCCCAAATATATACGCCAGCGGCCTACTCTCATTTTTTTTGTAACACGACGTCTTAGGCGTGGTGGTGGCGTATCAGTTCTTGTTGGAAGGGATCTAAACTGCTATCTTGAAGCTGAGTTCACATGCGTCACAGATGATTACGAGACGGTCGCAGTATTGCATGGTTCGCAAATGTTTGTAGGTTTCTACAGACCGCCAGCTGGGTGCTTGACTGCTTTCTACGCATTTCTTGAACGCATGCTAGCATTTGCAACAAAACAAAATTGAACTCGTTATCGGAGGCGATTTCAACATAAATATGCTGGAAACGAATACCAAACAAAAGACCATGCTATCAATAATAAACTCGAATGCTTTTGAGGTTGTCCGGACATCCGCAACTCGTATCACAGATACGTCATCTTCACTGCTAGATTTCTTTATAACCAATCACGCATTATCATCTATAAAGGCGGACGTCATATCTGCCGACATCAGTGACCACCTACCGGTTTACGTGCTTATAAATAAGCAATCTGAACGTACGAAAAGGAAACAAACTAAGCTTTTTCAGGACGTTTCAGATGAAAATATGTTCAAATTTAAAACTATGATAATTTCCGTTCCCTGGACCAATCTATTAGAAAGTTGCGATGCCGACCTCGCCTATGAATCATTTATCGAGTCATTCTCTTCTGTTTACCACAAATGCTTTCCGGTAAAAACAGTTAAGGAAACCAATAAAATTCGAAAACCTTGGATAAGCAAAGATATTTACAAACAAATTAAACAAAAAAATCGACTGTATGCAAGATTTATTAAGACAAGAGATAGATCAATCTGGGCTGAGTACAAGCATAAACGAAATAGTCTCGTCACTATCATCAGAAATGCCAAGACAGCTTATTGTAATGCCGTATTTTCCCAAAATGCTGACCGGCCTGACCTTACATGGAAGGCAGCTAACACTGTTCTTAACCGTTCCCAACCAAAAATGCCGATTGAAACCATTTTTCATAATGGGGAAATGATGAGAGGAAACCGTTTGGCCAATTTCTTTAATGATCACTTTGTTGGTCAGTTCTGGGAATCTCGCGCGCAACATGATTCATCATTGCTACAACCCAACCCAAACTCACTATTTTTATGTCCTACAAGTGAACAGGAAGTTGTATCTACAATTATGAACTTGAAAAACAGCAGCGCGTGTGACATAGACGACATGCAAATTAAACCGGTGAAGCATGTTGCGGACGTCGTTGCACCTTGTCTAACCCAAATTTTTAACATGATTTTTTCATCAGGCTTGTTTCCGAAAAAAATGCAGATGGCGAAGGTGGTCCTTATATTTAAAGGTGGGGATAAAAATTTACCTAAGAACTATCGTCCAATATCTATCTTACCGGCATTCTCTAAAGTAATTGAAAAGCTTATACACGCCAGGTTATCCGATTTCCTTAGTGAAAACCTATCGCTACATTGTTTCCAACATAGATTTCGCAAGCACTGCTCCACAGAAACGGCTTTACTGAAACAGAAAGAAATAATCCTGCACAACTTTTCGCAAAACAAACTGACATTAGGTATATACATAGATTTTTCAAAGGCTTTTGATTCCTTAAATCGACAAACATTGCTGGATAAACTTCAGTCGTATGGCGTACGGGGGGTTGCTCACACTCTTATGTCCTCCTACTTGAAATATCGAAAACAATATGTCTGTCTGGGAGAATTTTCGTCCGAACTTAAACGCATCGGCTCAGGTGTTCCCCAGGGGAGCATTCTAGGACCACTTCTTTTCTGCATATACGTCAACGACCTTCCAAACGCTTTGTGTCACCCAAAAGCTTCGCTTGTCTGCTATGCAGATGACACAACCTTGTTAATAACTGGTACGACAACTGGGGATGTACAGGAAACTAGTAATGATATTCTTCCCCGTCTTGCAACCTGGGCCAGGCAAAATTCTCTACTAATAAATACAGACAAAACAAAGGGTATTCTTTTTAGGCAAAAAAACAAAAAATGTTTCACCACTAACACTTACTATCGATACAAACAACATAGAATTGGTAACAACTTTGAAGGTGTTGGGAGTCCACTTCCATTGCAACTTAACCTGGGATCAACATATCAACGAAGTGCATCGGAAATTGTGCAGAACTGTGGGCGTAATTAATAGAAATCGATATACACTTCCGGAACGCATTAAACTTTTGTTGTATAATTCCCTTATCTTGCCGCACTTCTACTCCCATTTAGTATGGGGTACCACAACACAAACAAATATGACCAGGTTATTGATCCTACAGAAAAAGGCCTTACGAATTATTGCAAATGTCTCCTATCACTACCACACAAAAGAGCTTTTCACTCAATTCCGTGTCGTTAATGTACTAAGTCTTTACAACTTCAGATTGCTAAACTCCTTTCGTGTAGCTGTTAAAAGCCGCAACTCATTCTTTAGTGACATATCTAACCTAACAAAAAACGCTGTGACGTACCAAACGCGTTTTCCGTCCTTATGGTACACGCCGACACCCCGCAACAATTACAGTCTCCAGTCATTAACGTATAACCTCCCGGTGTTGCTAAATAGATACGACACTATTTCCATTGATATATACCGCCTTTCTCCGAAAAAACTAAAAACACTCTTTGTTTCCTGAAAAAGCCTAGTGTGTCAGTTTCTCTTTTTTTTTGAGAAATTAGCAATTGTATAAAGTACCTATTGGTCACTGTTTTCCGATGTTTTATGTATACAGCCTTTGTTAAAAAAAATGATTTCACTTGTTAAAAAAAAAAGTTATTGTATATAGTGCTTCTTATACCCATATTATAGCAATTGTATACTTATTACCATTCCCGTTTCCGCTAAGTATATGGCCATGACTGTGATTTGATTTGATTATTATGTCTTCCTTTTGTTTCTCGTGTGTGTGTGTGTGTGTGTGTGTGTGTGTGTGTGTGTGTGTGTGTGTGTGTGTGTGTGTGTGTGTGTGTGTGTGTGTGTGTGTGTGTGTGTGTGTGTGTGTGTGTGTGTGTGTGTGTGTGTGTGTGTGTGTGTGTGTGTGTGTGTGTGTGTGTGTGTGTGTGTGTGTGTGTGTGTGTGTGTGTGTGTGTGTGTGTGTGTGTGTGTGTGTGTGTGTGTGTGTGTGTGTGTGTGTGTGTGTGTGTGTGTGTGTGTGTGTGTGTGTGTGTGTGTGTGTGTGTGTGTGTGTGTGTGTGTGTGTGTGTGTGTGTGTGTGTGTGTGTGTGTGTGTGTGTGTGTGTGTGTGTGTGTGTGTGTGTGTGTGTGTGTGTGTGTGTGTGTGTGTGTGTGTGTGTGTGTGTGTGTGTGTGTGTGTGTGTGTGTGTGTGTGTGTGTGTGTGTGTGTGTGTGTGTGTGTGTGTGTGTGTGTGTGTGTGTGTGTGTGTGTGTGTGTGTGTGTGTGTGTGTGTGTGTGTGTGTGTGTGTGTGTGTGTGTGTGTGTGTGTGTGTGTGTGTGTGTGTGTGTGTGTGTGTGTGTGTGTGTGTGTGTGTGTGTGTGTGTGTGTGTGTGTGTGTGTGTGTGTGTGTGTGTGTGTGTGTGTGTGTGTGTGTGTGTGTGTGTGTGTGTGTGTGTGTGTGTGTGTGTGTGTGTGTGTGTGTGTGTGTGTGTGTGTGTGTGTGTGTGTGTGTGTGTGTGTGTGTGTGTGTGTGTGTGTGTGTGTGTGTGTGTGTGTGTGTGTGTGTGTGTGTGTGTGTGTGTGTGTGTGTGTGTGTGTGTGTGTGTGTGTGTGTGTGTGTGTGTGTGTGTGTGTGTGTGTGTGTGTGTGTGTGTGTGTGATTGATTGCAGGGTTTAACGCGCCGACGCAACGCAGGCGATGAGGCGCGCCGTAGTGGAGGGCTCCGGTTTAATTTTGACCACCTGGGGATCTTTAACGTGCGCCGAAATCTCGTACACACGGGCGTTTTTGCTTTTCGCCTCCACCAGAAAAGCGGCCGCCGCGGCCGGGAATCGAACCCGCGACCTTGTGCTCAGCAGCGCAACGCCTTAGCCACTGAGCCACCGCGGCGGGTGTGTGTGTGTGTGTGTGTGTGTGTGTGTGTGTGTGTGTGTGTGTGTGTGTGTGTGTGTGTGTGTGTGTTCTTAATCCACAAGATGTGTAATGAAATCATATCGCATACGGTCGTGATATCTGCTGTTGCCGGCAACCGGGGCAGCCGCCTAGTCAAGCCGCTTGTAACAGTGGCTTTTTGCGGTTGTGCCCTTTTGTAAAACAAAGGAAAATAAACGATTTGATTTGATTTGATAAATTACACCGATGGGACCTGAAATAAGTAATGAAAAGTTCCTGTATCTTCGGTATTCATACCGACAACAGTGATTATTGCGCTTCCCAGGAGGCACTGAAATACCTTTAAGAACGAAATAAAAACGACGTACATCTAGTTAAACGTCTTTGTTTGTTCCCGCTGAATTCGAAAATGTTATAGCATAACGCAGATGTGCCACGGAGAATACAATGTCGCTCAGGAATCACTCAACGAAATTAGCTTCCAGCATTTTGCAGTCGCTTAGCAATACGACCGGTATTACGTCCAATAAAGATTGATTCGAAAGCAAGACACCAGAGCGGCCACCCGTTGTCTCAACTTAATAGCCTTGGCTGTACACAACTTAATTAGGACCGTATGCGCGCATAAGAAATAACAATACCTGTTTATGAGTTGAACATCATTTAAACGCGGGAAATTTCGCAATGGCTGTATTATCGGAACAACGGTTTCTTGGAGCGTAGTGCGGGACAGCGCATGTGAAATAAACTCGTCTAGTCGCCACCTTAGATGACAAAAGCATCACCAGGTGCTGTAATATTAATTTCCATTCCTAAAAGCAGCTTTGGCCGCTTATTTTTGCCATACGGAGGGCAAAAGCTCTCAAAAGCCATTTCGCAGACCGCCGCAGCACGGACGGCTGTTGCTTTACACCATTAGGGTGTCTCAATGCCAGACGCGTGAATCGAGGCACCCTATTCAACCATCGGCTCCGTGCGTCGCGGTGCGGCGGGAAACGGCGAAACGGCCCCTTCAAAACTACGCTCTCTCTGGCCGAATGAGACGGCCGGAGCAACGGCGCGCCGCCGACAGCCGATCGCGGAGGCCGTGACTTGGGCAGAGGTTCAAACACACTTTGCAACAACATACTTTCTTGCGGCTGCAACGCGCTGCGAAATAACAGCACAGTAGCGAGCCACCATGAGTGAGCAGATCACGCGATCAATACCCGAGGCGCAGCAGCTATTCGCCGTGACCGAGAGGACCGCACTTCGCGCAGTCCAGAACTTTTGCGTTGGGTAGTAGCAGAAGCATTGAATGTCTCTGGTAGTAGTAACCGTCCGTGCATATGTGTGCGTGTTTCTTGGTACACAAGTGCGATGAAACGCATAGTAAGCCAATGTGAAATTGCCTCCCGCCGATTGTACGTCGATGTTTTTTTGTTTTGTTTTTTCTGGTGCACTATATAAACCAGTGAGGGCCAAGGGCCTATTTTGTGTTCCTTTTTGCTGATGTGTGCCCTAGAACAGAATGCACCTAATGTTTGTGTTTTACGCTTTCTGATGTCCACGCGCAATGAAACACGTGTAATTTAGGCAACGCGTCAACGAAAGCTTAGCAGCTGTGGACGCATTTTGCGGATGATATCCGGGTGGCCGCATATTCGGTGGACGCCAGCCGTGTGCGCGCTTTGGCCGACTTAGCCACTCAAGTAATTAGAGTAAATAATTGTTATTTAAGCACATGGTCAAGAGCAGAGAAGGTGTGCGCGTCAGCCGGGAGAATACAGAAAATACTATGAAAAATGTACACAGGAAAAGACGCAATAACGACGACAGGTAATGCAAACGGGTATGTAGCCAAACAAGCAATAACAAACTCGGAACACAGAATCTGTGAGCATGGGCGGATCGCAATCTTGGTCTTGGTTTCGTCGAAGGAACTGTTTCCATTCATGGTGACGAGGTACCGCCTCCGCTCTGTGTACACAAAGCGCCGAATTCTGTTCTTTACTAGCTCGATTTTCAAAGTACCATACGCCAAAAATGTAAACTAGCCACGGTGCTGCTGTCGCGTTCCATGCGCTCTCGCCGAGAGTGATCCGAGTGACGATAAACATCTCTTCCGACCCGCCCCCCCCCCCCCCCCCCCTCTAACCCGGGTGCTTGTCATGCTTGATAAATTTCTAGAGCAGCGCGACAGGCTGACGTTCATGACGAAGGAAATCGTGCATTGCCGTTAATCGAGCTCATGGCGATGTCGCGCTCATAGAGTTTCATACAGTAACAACTAGAGAGGAATCTGGCGCTGCGATTGTCCGCCGCGATGGGCGTGATGGCAAGTTCTGGGTTCGGATTGACACTCAATAGCTTGGGGTAGTTATGGGTTGTATCGTATAGGCAGTCTCGTTTTTGCTTTGGACTTGCATCAACCCATTTGCCTGTGGCTGGGGGGCGGGGGCGGTGCTTGGAAGATGTTATTAAAAATACGTTTCTCCTTGAACTAAATGCCGCTGGCGCACTCACTCCGCCCTGAGTCGAAATATTTTTAACCACAGTTGCGAAACGGGTGGCTTACCAATTCATTGCATGCATGCACAGCGAGCACGAAAACTAAAATGACGGCGCTGTATGCGGCGAAGTTGTCTGCGAATTAGGAGTTGCGGTCCTGCTCATTCGGCAGAGCAATGTATTTTCGAAGCTGACGGCGGTTGCAAACTGCTTGGAACAGCCACACTTCTCGTGCGAACGCCGGTTAGAGCGGCGTAGACCAGCAGCACCGGCGGCTCATAAGAACGCAGTTTGATCAATGTCACTGATTCAGGCTATAGTAACTAATCCGAAGGTAACCTGTTTCTTTATTTTAGGAGCAGAAAATGTTAACATTAAAAACTACCAGCGCCGAATATTTCATAAATACCCTTAAAGAAGTCCGCGTCCCGCTGCAGTTGGCGGCAACGGTAAACCTATTCCGCAAACAACCTCTACTCCGCGTCTTTTCATTTAAACGCGCCTGATTATTTCCTACAAAACAAGTTATTTGTCACTAGTGCTCCTGTTCGTCATGTAATTTGTAAAAAAAACTTATTGCCCGGTTCGCTGTTTTGAACAAAAACACAATTTGGGCAGCTATGTGCCCGTTTCTATCCTACGCAATTCGTTCCACAACTACCCATCACTCCGATCGAAGCGCAAGCGCCCCCAAAGAGGTTTTCTTGACTCGAGTACCAGTTTCTTCTCTAGTTACTGTATGAAACTATGTTCGCGGAGTAAAGTGCGGCCACAGGGCGTCAAACAGAGGCGCTGTGAAGGAAAGAAGACCTCTGCGGTTTTACAGCGAAGCTGTCTGTGGATACGATCCAGTATCACACTTTCTAATACACAGCGATGTGCACAATAACCGCACGCAAGCGTAGCCATCTTATAAAATATTAGCAATAATAGACTTAGGCCCTCAGATATTTTGGTATTTTTATATGAGGGCACGTCCGTATTCTGATGTGACCCCGTCTGTTTCCTCTAAAAATGTCTTCCGAACAGTACAACTCTATCTAAAGGTGAAAGCGATTTTAAAAGATTGCTGTCAGCTTAATTTTTGTACGAAGGCTTTCCCACATGTAGGTTCGGTGGTCAGAGCTCCTCAATTAGTATTCAAAATGCGTAGGCTTCCCTAAAGAATTTTTCAGATGCTCTAAGAGATTATAATGCTGCGTACCAAGCAGCGGGCCCTTACACGCGCACCGCACAAAGGAAATAAAGCGGCTGTCTCCTATTACTGTCGTTGTTGTTGACTAGTATCATATGAATGTTTCTTTTTCTGTGCCCAACGCTATATTTTTCTGCACTATGAGATTGTTGATTCACATGCAAATACAATGAGAAGGTTTTTGCTACGCCACTGCGATTGCGCCCCAGACAACGTTGTCCAGAGTACCAGAAGGCGGCTTTTGTGCCCCGAATTTCCATCGTAGCCACCGTTATCATAACGGACTGACTCTCGACCAGAACAATGACATGATTACGGCGTTGAACGCGTGATATGCTCGCTAACGAACGCAATAAGTACCACACGTGCATACACTACAACAATCAAAACCGATGAATATTACGAAGCAGCTCTTCATTGTTTTCCAACCATTCCATGCGCAAGGAATCATGCTCTACTCCAGGTGGCGTTCTACTAATTGAAGAAAATTACTCTCTCTCTTATCCTGCCCCGAGGACTCCGCCCACTAATCAGCTTGATTTTACTGTTAAAGTTTTCTCCTCCTCCTTCTGCCTGTCTTGAGGGCTGTTTTCCTATAACGCATATCTGAACGTTCGGAAGATCTGGCTGTGGGAAATGCGCCGAAGTATCCCTCCAGGTGTGAACAAACAGCGTTACTGTATCTTTACCAAAGACGTGACCCGTTTTGCTCAATAAACACCCCCACTGGCTAGAAGCCAGGTATAAAACCAGCACACGCCTACACACACTGGGGGTTATTTCGAACTCAACCTACAGTTTTTGCAGCCCATAGTCGGCATCCTTTCATACCATGGCAAGGTGAAGTAATGTGATACAATACTTTCAAGCGTTCACCATGGTTGCAAAAACTGTTTTACCTCACATATGATTACCGGGAATCGTAATGCCTTGTGGCAACGACGACAGCCCCGAGGCCTGGAATTTGTTTTGGTCTTGTATTTTCGTTGTTGTCAGTTACTAGCAGCTGTCTGTTCCGTTTGTTCGCAAGTTTGCTTAATACAGAAACTGATGCCTAGCTCCGACTCAGCGCACTCCGCAAAGCTAGGACCGGCTTCGCAAGGAATGGGGCGACGCCGGCAATGTTTATTCCATAGCGGTATGAAAAACTATACTATATATCTCACGCCTTGAGCTAGTGTATGCGATTTGAAGTCCATTATTATGATGAAAATGATGAAAGCATCGTACGTTAACCGAGCGCAAAGAAACAGCCGGGAGAGCGAGCCCGAGTCAAGCAGATGAGTAATTTGAGAATCCCTAAGCCGACGACACAGAGGAGCGCTTCGCAGCGCCGCCCGTGGTCGCGCTCACCGCCAATACACATCCAGCTCCTGACGGGGGCTACTGAGGGCGCAGCCCTTTTCCTAATAGTGCTGCCTGTATATACTGCAACCAATGGCATCGATACAGAACTGGCAATTTCTTGATCACCTGTTTTTTACTTCCGGCAGCGTGCCGTGCCAGCGGCACTGGTCGGCGACTTTGGCTAGTTTCGGTTTCGAAAATTGGGGCGATCCTAGCGGCAGGGTGCTGCGGCGCGGCCCTTCCCTTTCCCTCAGCGTTTCTTTCTTTCCACGCCGTCCATGCTTCCGCGAATCCTTACGCATGCGCAAAAGCTCACTGGCGCCAATATTTTTTTTCTTTTTTTCGGGATGCACGGCGTACCAGTTCGGTGTGTGCGTGAGCAAGCCGGCGTGTGCAGGGCTGCGCAGGTTGCCTAAACGCCTCCACGGGCGGAAATTTTCCCTGCATTATAAAATATATTCGAATGAATTCTAAACACGGGGCCGCGGAAGAAGGAGCGTCACCAGTCCTGCAAAGCTCTGTGGTGCAGTAAAACCGGGCGAAACAGTTCGGCTAAGTTTTTAGTCTTCTCCAAAGAAGACAGGTAAGCAAATTAGCTTAGTACAAGTTACAGGGAATTCCAAAAAAGCCGACCAATGGCACTCTTCTGTTTTCAAAATACTTGGCGCATGTAACGTGAAGTTAATGAGACATGTCAGTCGCCTTGAAGTGGAAACTAATGTGCAAACATATCCCAGCTCTGCAGGTGCGCGAACTTTTAATAGAAGTGAACGCACCTTCGGCGCGCACACTATTGCTCGTAAGGCGAATTTGTGGCTGCATTGCCGTTTTATGATTGCCTTAGCAACTGCATGAACGTCGATTCAAGATTATTATCAATGTATTTTTTTTTTGTTTCGTGCAGCAGGTTTGAGGCTTGGTTAGGGGCCCAAATCGAAGACGGTTTGCGACTTCGTTGACGTTTCCTCTGGTGACTCTGCTCAACCCCTCAGAATTCATCACGCCGCACCTGTTCCCGAAGAAGGCAAGCTGAACTAAGGGCTTCTTGTACACTGCGTACGTACCACGGCGATTGGTTGGCGTGGAGGTGCTGCGCCCAAAACAATTTTTACTGCGCCATTTCGCTCCAAAACGGATATTTGCGGCGAAACTGCTACCCAGCGTTTCTTCAGGGCTCCGAAAAATCTGGCGCAATACCGCGGTGATCACTGCCATTCCATTTTCACAGGGAGCAGTGGAAGGCCAACCCGAAATGCATGCGTTCTCTGCAGCCGCCATTGCATGCGTTTAGATCATTAAAAAAACAAAGTCCCATTGCCAGCTTTGCTGTTCATCTAACCTGCGCGCCCGTGCCTTGTCATCTTATCGCGAGCGGGTGTGCGGTTCCATAGTTTTGAAGATAGAATCATTATGTCGTATCGGACAGGATGAGATAAGAGGCGCTGCTCAGACACGAGGTAGGGGGCAGCTTGGGACAACCTAGCCCATATTTGCAAATGATGAGATTGGTACATGCGGCTTACAATACAGGAACCCTTTTTTTGCGCTTCTTCTGCCCCTCCCCTCCAACCCTCTTACTCCTTTCCCCCCCGTACGTAATTGCGCATTTTTTTTGAACGTAGATAAAATCTATCAATGAGTGGTGAATAGTGCCGGTATTGTGTCCTAACACTTTTTTCTCGCTTGCATTTTGTTGGTTTGAACATGATTTTTCGGAAGGGTAGGCAGGTTAATGGTCGAACCAACGATTTTAGAGTTTGCGTTAACTCGCCCGAAAGGCACGATTTGAAGCATACCTGTGTGTGCTTATTTTTGAAATTTTAGGTTCCCGATTATAGTCCCTCAACTGAAAACGTTTTGAACGTATACGGAACATTCCTGTCTCGAGGCGATCCCAAGAAATAAGTTTACGTTCAGCGGAACTAAAGTTTTTTTTCTCGCGCCGAGGCGTGCGAAAAACAAATCTATGTAGTGACTATAACTTTCTAAGTTCTTTCGTAATCAATTATTGCGTACCTAAATGTGTATGTAGCACGTTTTTTAAGGATTGGGCTCTATTTTATGCCTAAACTTGCATATGTCATGTGTTTGCTTAGAGTCCGATAGTGTGTACATAAAATGTATACGCAATATATGAGTGTAGTACATGTGTTCTGATGACTTCGACTCAATGACGTCCTCATATGAATTTTGAATAAAAGAAAATCAAGAGGAGTGTTTGTGTAACGCTCCAATTAATACCGTGACAAAGACAATTCGACACCAAAAAACACTATTACCTGCATGCTTTCTTCGTTCAATTATTAAACGCGTTACTGCGCACCCATAAACAACGGGCGGAGGCCATGCCTAGGCATCGGCTGCCGCTCGTCCAGCTTTTGCGCCTGGTGCCATTCCCGAGCGGCCCATGAGGCAGCCACCGGTGGCAGGCGGCAAAAATGGGCGAGCCGGGTTGCTGCGGCCGACGCGCGGGCGGCCATGCTGCCGCGGGAAAATGACGTCAGCAGCGCCCGCGACGTCACGACCCTCCTTTCGCCCCTCACCAGTCGTTGCCATAACGATAAATGCAACGTTTTTCAGACGTGACGTACCACTAGCGGAGGATTTGGCGCTGTTGGCGCAAATTACGCGGGACCACGGTGGATGCTACAGAGGCGGCCCCGTGCCAGAGGTCTCACAGCGTAAAAGAAAGTCATCCGTAATGAATGCATCGGTACCTCCTTGAATTTTGTATGAAGCCTCATTGGTCGGCTTCAATATCAACGACGACCGACGCCTTTTAAATGCAGAGCATTTCTTTAACTCACGATGTCACCCGTAATTGGCGTCCGTAGTTGTCCGCATCGCTTACCTCGACATGCCCGGCTCAGACGTTTCGCTATCGGCGCGATCAACATTCGATAGCGCGCCCAGGCACGTTTCAAGGACACTCTCTCTCCTCTCTCGGACTCAACGTGCGCCGAGGCTGCCAATTTTACTGCTGACGAGCTTTCTCTCGTCAGCAGTTGCCACAAGTGCAACAACATTAACGTAACGCAAACTACTTAACGTCGTGCGCCCCCGGAAATGCTCTGCATTTGATCGTGCCCCTCACGAGGGGGATGTTTCACTGCGTCGCCATGCCGCCATGCGAACAGTTTGACACGCTTTAGTTTCAGTTCCGTAACTCCCCCCCGCGGCCGTGGAGAGAAGGCGGCCCGCCGCGACTCTCGCCACCGCGGCGCTGCGGTTGCGAGGTGCACTAGGAAAGCGAGCGTCGTCTGCTAGCGGGGAGCGGAACGCGTTTTTTTATCTGCGCCACTTAAACTATTTGTTCCTCTGGGCCATTGTTATCTTGACGTTACCCTAGATGTCTTCTTTGCTGGGGGACCTCTGCTTGACTCGTGGCGATCCCGGCTGCGGCTATCTCTGGCAGGGTGCCAACACTTGCGTAAATTAATGCTACGACCAGAGGCCGTGATGAGCGGGCATATTTCGCAATAGCAATGACGCCGCGAACCGCCCAAATGCAGAAAACAGCGCTGCCGCTTGCGAGGGAAACATCGTCGTAATGTGCATATAACATCGCTCCGGCGTGAAAAGGCGCGCGTCACTGTAGTCTCCGTCGCAACATGTTCCGCCGCGTTGCCTAAAATCGAGTAGCGGTGGACGCAAGTGACGGCACTAGCACGCAACCTGAGGCGAACCTAGATCACGGACAAAAAAAATACAATGCCTCCATTCTGTGAAGACGGATCACCAGCCAAGCTGCGGTTCTGGGCCTCAACGTGAGCGATACTATTCCAGAGCGTGAAAAAGAATATGCACAAAATCCGCAGGTCCCACCTGCGGTTCGCCTTGCCGTCGTAGCTCGTTCGCGCTATCACACTGTTCGATGTCCAGCGACTGCCGGAACCAGGCGGCGCAGCGAGATTCGGACCCACGGAGCAAGTTCGGATCCATGTAGAGCCTCATGGCGTACCACAAAAGCTTCGAAAAACATGCGGTTTATATAGTCAGTTCCAAACTAGTGAACCACTGGCGTTTAATTGTCATACATCTCTCCGTTGTTTAGAGCAAAGAAAACTGCAGGTACCTTTGATGCAAAATGTACAGTGCTCACGGATTGAAACGCGACACTGCGAGCGCGTGGCTGCCGGCACATGCAGCGCCGCCCGTGGACGGCCGTGGAAGCGAGGTATTGCATTGTGGTATACCGCGAAGGTGACAGCGGTTTGACCGTGGGCTTACTGCTTCCGGTTGCCAATGAGCGGGAGTGTGGTTCCCCGCCGCGACAGCGGGGCGCTGTAAGCCTGGAGCGCTGGAGCGCGTTTGTGCGCCGACGGTAGTCGCCCGGCGGTGCGCGTAGCCAATTTCGCGACATAGTTTGCTCGCGCGCTCTTGTTACGCGGGCCCTTCAGATCCGGCTCAGATGATGGGCTTGTAAGGCACGGTCAGGCGTATCTGAATGGAACTAACGTCTACACGAAGGAGCAGCAAACTTTCTTCCAGGATGTAAACTAACAAAAAAGGAAGACGCATTTGGAGTCACGTTCGCATGTAGTTCGGGGCATTAGTATTTCGTTGGCTCTCCTCTCGCGGCCACGACGGCAGCCATTCTGCGTGGCAGACGTCGTACAGGCTGGTTTTGAAGGTAGAGCAAGCCGCCAGCCTCTGCCATTCCGCGTGCACCGCCGCCCACAGGTCGTCCGCGTTACACCGTTGCGGTGGACGGCAAGAAATGGCTTTATTTCCCCCCAGACGTTTTTAATAATGTTCATGTCCGCACCTTGCGGCAGCCACTCAAGCACCATCACACACCTCTCCTCCAGGAGGTTAGTGACGCATGCAGCAGTGTGGCTGCCGTCGTGGCCGCGAGAGGAGTGCCGACGAAGTACTACACACAAACGTGCCTGCAATTGCGTCTTTCCGTTTTAAGTGCGAATGCACTTTATAAGCTACCCTGAATCACTCGTCCGCCGTCCGCGCTCCCCCTCTCCCCTAGCAACGGCGCGGAGGAGGAGAGAGAGCGTGCGTAGCAACGGTCTCGGCTTAGCAACGGTCTCCTGCTCGGCGTAGCTGCGGGCGGCGCGCCGCTCCCGGAATCACTCGTCCGCCGTCCGCGCTGCCCCTCTCCCCTAGCAACGGCGCGGAGGAGGAGAGAGAGCGTGCGTAGCAACGGTCTCGGCGTAGCAACGGTCTCCTGCTCGGCGTAGCTGCGGGCGGCGCGCCGCTGCGCCGGTTCGCTTCGCGTTCCGTCCGCGTGAGGGCGCTCGCTCGTCAGCTCCACATTCCGACGCTCGAGGGCGCTCGCGCGACGGCGCGCCCCTCCGGATCAAATCGGGTAACTTCGGGCAAACTCGGGCATTCGCACTTTGCCATCTTCCCTCTCACTTGGGCAATGCTTGTCTTTTGTTAGTTTATATCATAAAATAAAGTTTTCTGTTCTTCGTGCAGAAGGCGTTCGTTTTGTTCAGATGAGCGTGACCGTGCCTTACATGCGCATTATCTAAGCCGCATCTGAAGGGCCCGCGTAACAAGAGCGTGCGAGCAAACTATGTCGCGAAATTGGCGGCGCGCACCGCCGGGCGACTACCGTCGGCGTACAAACGCGCTCCAGCGCTCCAGGCTTACAGCGCCCCGCTGGCGCTGCGGGGAACCACCCTCCCGCTCATTGGCAACCGGAAGCAGTAAGCCCACGGTCAAACCACTCTCACCCTCGCGTTATACCACAATACAACACCTCGCTTCCACGGGCGTCCACGGGCGGCGCTGCATGTGCCGGCGGCCACGCGCTCGCAGTGTCGCGTTTCAATCCGTGAGCACTGTACGTAATTATTCGGCAGCCCCCACGTTCATTCAGTTAGGGACTCTCGTTGGTTTGGTTTTTACGATAGTACGAGAAAAAATTGCCGCGCATCTGCTCCTTTCGTTTGGAATTGGCGACTAAAGACGATAGTCGACTGGCGCCCCTGCCAAGTAAACGCCTCCCTTCTCTTTCGCGCTCACCTCTCATGCTGTTCCTCTCCCGCCTCGTTCTTCCCAAGATGAACACACCAGAGGTTTGTTCAAGTCAATTTAAATTTACCGCGTTCCACTGCTCCAGGCCGGGTGCATCGATGCCAGCGCTGCCGTACGGGGGAGAAACGCGTAATTCAAGGCATCCTACTACAACGTTTTTAGAACCCCGTAGCCCTACTCTACGTTCGTTCCAAACGGAACGTGGAACTCATTTAGCGCAAAATTTCGTTACTGATGCCATTTAATTTCTTAAAATGCTGTCAGGAGATACTCGCGTGGGCGACAGCCTTAAAAAGAGTGATTTTTTTTCTGCAGTGGATGTAGCATTTCATTGGCTATCGCAAAAATCACGCATCCATGATTTTTTTTAATAAAACAGCGCTGCAAATATCACTTCTGTATTGATTATCTGCCTCATATTTGCGAAATGTTTCGTTCTTGTTCAACCATGTTGACAAGTATGAACATTGCCACACGTGTAGATTTGGCTGCGGGTACATAAACCAGCTTCTGTTTCACTTTGGTCGGCTGGCTGAATCCAGTTACCGGTGGAACTTGTTATTTGTAAACTTGTTTGCTGTTCACTTTGTTTCCTCTGAAACCCATCCAGCTCCCTGTCGATCCATGTAGTCGCTAAATACAGCTGGTATTAACTAGTTTTACGGGTACTAACTAGTTTTAATAAATTTTCTTTTCGACCGATAGCATACAGACAGACCGAAATTTCTTCTTTCAAGTAGGACAAGAAGGACCATCGTCTTTGAAAAGTGGCCGCCAGTAACTGTCCGTTCCAAACTGCCTAGTAAGGGTACGGCATGTGCGACATGAAAGCAAGTAAAAAAAGAACAGTACTCCTGCTGGCGCTGCTCTAGGCAGGGGGCGCGAGAGTACTACAAAGGCGAGAAATTTTAATTGCATTGGACAAACCTCCCTTAAGTTGACCAAGAGAGGAGTGAGACAGGGAGGCAAAGAGCGTGATGGGTGGAAGCAGTGGCGAATGACTGCACTGCACTTCCCACAGCTTTTACGTTGAGTGGAACGGCTTTTTACCTTAGGACCTCGCAGTGATTTTGAACCCATTCACGCTTCACTTTCACGCGTTTGAAAGAAAAAAGACATTCAATTCAAAACAGCAGGGCGTAGTCCAAGAAGCGACCAAGAAGCAAGTAGCGACACACATTCAGCGGCAATTACTAGCTTCTTCGAGCGAAGCTAGTAATGGTCGATGTGAATGACCTGTTTACGACCAAGGGATCAGAGGTGCTGGCTGCGTTCTTTAACGACAACCATGAGCACACGTTCACAGAGTTTTTGGTCGACATTAAAGACTTGTATTACAGCGTACCTTATGGCCAACTGTTAGTTTATAGAACATAGAGATTTATGGGGTCCTCAAGTTTCAAAATTCTGCTGGTTTGACAGTGGAGGGGTTCATCGAACTGCTTTCCCTTTATTGAAAGTCAACTTTCGTGAATTGGTGTGACAGCATTTATCCGCCAACAAGCAGAATGTTCATTGGGTCCTGTGTGGCCCCAGTTCTCATTGAGTTATTCTTTGGTGGTTTTGACAGACTAACAGGCCATTTGAACCGCTACAGCAAAAATACAACAAAGTGAAGTTTGTTCGCTTTGTGCACGAGTACCTTGTTTTTAAAGATGCTGTTGCCTATCAACCCACTTGTTCTGCCACGCTCACAGCTTTCCCTCAGCATTTGCAGCCGCTCAGTTTAACCCGTGAACTTCTGGACAATACGATAAAATTCATCGACCTAAAACAACGATTCTATCATGGCCATCCGTGTTGGCAGTATGAGCCTCTAGAATGCAAACCGTTACTCCCTTTCTCGTCTGGGCACTCAAAGATTGTAAAGCGGGGTGTAGCTATGTTGTGTATTCTAAATAGACTCAGGAAATCTTGTTCCCGCAAAATAACAGAAAGTCTGGACTTAAATGACTTAAGCATGGTTCCCCGAGAATCTCTTGACAACAGTTGTGCGCATGACATTTTGAAAGGATGTAAGGAGGGCATCCGTGTACGGCAACAGAAAGAAGACAAGAAAAGGCAGAAATAAGCCCTCATTCCTTACAAGCATGGTGTCTTACCCTGTTATAAAGACTGATTGAAAAGCTGATAAAGTTGCACATTTTCAGTCTGCAACACGCCCTGATAAGGTTGCACATTTTCACTATGCAACACGTACACTCGACGCTAATAAACTACACTCCTGTAGGACCACTAATAGGTGGTCGAGCTAAGCGGAAAATAAAATAACTAATGGCAAACTACAATGCAGAGTTTCCGGATGAGACGTCTAAATTTGATTAAGCAAAGTGGTGAGATCAAATTGACCATACTAAGAAGCAGCTGTACTAATGTGCAAAATTACGCCCACCTCCCCTGGCGGGAAACCTGGTGTGATGCGACGCTGAGGGGGGTTCAAGCGCACGCGGAGAGCAACCGTCGACCGAAAGGCCGCCGGAGTGCACATGCGCAGCTCCGCGCGCAGCGCCGCCCACCGGCGGAGTGAGAGCGCGCTGGGCCGCACACCCGCAGATGTTGAGAGAGAGTGTTCGCTCTCACCTGGGCGCGCGCCGGCGCCAGTGCGTCTGCCGCGGCTATGACGCAACACAATCCAACACAATCCACTTTATTCCAATCCAATCCAAATCCAATCCAATCGAATCCAATCAAATGCCCCTCGCGAGAGAGTGTTCGCTATCGGAGAGGAAAGGGGGTGAACGGAGGAGAGTGCGGACGCAGACTACGACAACGACGGAAGCACGCAGGAAGGACAGGGCCACCGACAAGAGATGCTCTCAGCGTCGAATCTAATAAACTGAGCAATAACAGGTGTCTTTGTTTTTTTTTGTAGGCTATTCCTTCAGTGGTCAAGATGTCAGAAAATGTGTCGCAGGGATTTTTGAACCCTCCCGTGCAGTTGGTCTAGATGCAATGTGGCCCTCACACAGACATAGGCGCTGGAGGCTGCGGCATAAACTTTTCCTCAGAAACGGGGTCATATGACACTGCATGAGAATCTTGGACGGTAGACAGAAAAGGAGTTTGTGTACACTGCAGCTTTTGTTGAAACTGAAAAAAATATATAAAATCACTGTGGCCTATTTGATGTCCTACGATGGGACAAGTCTCAAGCTGTTAGAGTGAATTCAAGGATTGTATGTAGACGCCATTGTGATTAATGCCCCAACGTTTTGCCCGCTTCACAACAAGAAGTCTGGTAACATCTGAAAAACAGCTTACACAATTACTGCCTGGACTGGTCGAGCCTTACCTGTGACTTCCTAGCATTTTTGTAAACTTCAAAAATAAAGAAGCCCTCAACTGAACTTGTAAGGAAAGCAAAGGTTTTTTTAAGACACGCCTGTATTTAAAAAAAACTTTCTTGCGTGTTCAAGATCCAAGGTCGATTACATTTTGTTTGACTGAACGTTACAATGTTTTAACTGATATTACTCCCCTCCCTCGAGAAAAGTGTGTACTACTCATATTTCGCAACAAAACCAGTCAACTGTTTCCACTGCCTTTCTGACATGCACGTGCACAGTATGGAGGTTATGAAAATTCAATGTAACTGTGTCTGCAGTATATAGTGCCCTTAAAGGCGTTTCTCTGTTCTGTTCTGGCTTTATTCAATACTGGTGAGCAAAAGTTGCCAATTTGAATGAACAATTTTATGTCATAAACATTGTTTTTCATAGATCATTGATAATTGACAAGACTACACAACCACACAAATACACGAGTGGCTGGCTGTTGTGGCAAATCTCAAAGAGCAATGGGAACTGGCAGCCCACACCATGAAAGCCCTCGGCGGCTGCCTGGACCTAGGCCGCAGATCTGTTTCTACTATCCTGTGACTGATAAAGTTTCTATGTATCTGTGGCTGACATTGCTGATCCATGTGAGAAGCGTAGTCAGGGAAAAGGGAAACACCTTATGACATATGAACTCTGTTTACAAAAAAGTAATGTGTAAAATTAGCGATAAGCCTGAATTACCCCAGTGAAATTTAAGTAGACTATGCCAATGAGAACAGTGTGCCATCATTGTTTACGACTGCTTCCTTGCTTCAGAAAAGAGAATTTACTTTTTAATTCAAAATCTAGCGTGAATAAAAACTACTTAGAGCCTATTTTCAATAAAATGAGTGCCAGCGTGACCTCCGTCGGTGAGAGTTTGAATTGGAACATCTTTAGGGTCACCATTCCAAGGCACTTTTAGATGCGACTGCATCTCATTCACTCGCCTTGTCCCTCCATAGGGCGTTGTTGTACGTCCACACCCCTCCTTATTCTCCTCGCCGCGCGAGCTGCGCTCTCCGCCGCTCAACCCCTCTCCTCTCCGATAGCGACCACTCTCTCGCGAGGGGCATTGGTTTGGATTCGATTTGATTGCATTGGCTTGGCTTGGATTGGATCTGTATTGAATTGGATTAAGTGGATTGTGTTGGATTGTGTTAAATTGTGTTGCGTCATAGCCGCGGTCGTTCCAGCACCGGCGTTCCGATTTCGGGCACGTGCATAGACTTGATCTTCGCTGCAAATTGCACGGTGGTCCCGTTACTTCACCATCCACTACCCGTACACTTCAGCGACCACAAGGCCGTCATCGTTAACGTTACGCAGCGTGTTAAATAAAAAATACATCATACGCGTTCCTCACACGTTTCACGCAATTAGAGAATCAACCCAACGGAAACACCAAGCGAACCCCCAAGATAAGTCGCATCTCCACAGGGTTCCCCTCCCGGGAAGGTGGGGTAATTTTTTTCTTTGAAAGCTGTGCTTACAGGCTGTCAGCCAAATGAATTTAATTTACAGTATACCGCCATTATAACGAAGCCTTTTGAACAACAAACTGGCTTCATCATGCGTTACACTTACTTCAAAAGCAGATATATGTACGCTGCGGTAACGACTATCAAACACCTCAAAAGACTTCTCATGAGGCATTTTTCAGACGATTGTTTTAATAAATGTCATGCTGCCGAGTGATACATATGCAACATTGTTGCACGTTGTCAGAGGTGACATATCAAAAAATGCATGACCGAACACCTACGCAATCACTGAAGAAGCACATCACCGACAGGAAAATTTTGGTGAGCTCCAGTTAAGGTGGGTATAACTTGATAGTTTTTGAATGGTTGTGTTTTGTGGAGAGAACATTTAAGCTCTTCTGTTTCCCTTGCAAGGGTGACGAATACAATCTTCCCCATTTAGTCTGAAAATATTTCAGACATTCCACCTTGATTTTACAGACATTTCAGAAAGGGAAATATATCTCTAGGATGAGTAACGTAATCTTGCACTGCACTTTCGGGGATATATAGGCTGTGGTATGGTTATATCTCGAGTTAAAGCACTGGTGCAGTAACTTCGCCCTGCCGCTCAGCTTACAACAGCTGAGGGATTTCGCACTCGATGGATGTGAGCGGCCGGGCGAAGCGCCGTAGCAGACGACCGAGCGGCTTCTCCCGTCTCGTGCGGTCAGTGCGCATGTGCCGGCTGTGTCCGATTCTCGCCACTTCTCGGCGCCGGCGCTTCGCGGAGCGCACTGGCCACGCGCTCGCCGTTTCCCTTTAACAGTGGACCCCACTGTACTTCGTAATCGTTACGTCAGAGCACGACAGGCTCCTCCCCCTGACCGAACACTGCAATAACGGCGATGCACGATTATTTTCGTCACGAACGTCAGAGATGCAGCGACAGAACGCTTCCCTTGAAATTTATTGAGCCCGACAAGCACCCGCGCGAAAATGAAGGCGAAGTTTGGACTGACGGAGAGTATTTTTGGCGCGGGCGCGCAGAGCGCGATAGCAGCGTTACGGTGCGGTCCTGCTGCTGCTCTGGCTGCTGGCGCCATGGTTCATTTACTTTTTTGGCCAACAGTGGTCACTGAATATGGAATATTGGATGATGATGATGATTTTGGGTTTAATGGCGCAAGGCCAACAAAGGCAAAGAGCGCCATGACAATGATGAAAGAGATGATAAAGATTTGTAAAGGAGGCACTAGTTTAAAAAACTTTGCTCAGGGGGTTGGTGTATAGGGCCATAATTAAAGCATAGTGAGTAGACTAAGATAAATGGTGTATAGGTTCATATTAAAACAGTGAGTGCAAGCACCTAAGGTGTAAAGTCTCAGGTTCCACCACTGTTTTAAAACACATAATGAACACAGGTGAGGTTATGGTCTATATGATATGTATTTTAAAAAGTCTACATCTGCTAGGTAACTAAAAACTTTTTTGTATGGGAACATTGGATGGTCTGATAAAAATAGTGAAGGGTGCAAGGGAATGTTATATGTGTAAGCTTCATTAAAATGACGTTTCCTTTCAATGATGCACATGTCACACTCAATAAGCATATGAAGGACAGAAAGCTGACCCCCACATCGATGGCACTGTGGCTTGTTTGCGTCTGTTAAAAGGTATGAGTGTGTGATGTGTGTGTGGCCAATTCTAAGTCTGCATAAGGCCACTTCTATTGATCTAGCATGTTTCTCAGAGGGAGGTTTTTCAATTTTAGGTTTAATGACATGTAATTTGTTGCTTATGTCTTTATCCCACTGTTGTTGCCAGTGCTCTCGCAGCTTCCTTCTCACATAAGGTTTGAGGTCTTCATATGGAACCAGCTTAATATCTATGCTTTCACGAAGGGCAGCAGCAGCTGCACTTTGGTCAGCGGCTTCATTTCCAGCAATGCCACAGTGGCCCGGAACCCAGCACACTGTGACAGCAAGCTTGAGACTATAAGCCGAGTACAGAGCTCTTAGAACAGCATTAAAAGTTGGGTTTTTACTAGCCTTCAGAGATGAAAGCTTTGTAACAACACTCAGTGAGTCTGTGTATATAACTGAGCTCTTAATTTTGTTTTGGAGAATGTGGTTCAAAGCTAGCAGGATACCATATGCCTCTGCAGTAAATATACTAGTGTTCGTGTTCATTGTTTTGGACAAAGTGAATATGGGGCCAATTGCAGCACAAGACACCGCTGCAGAAGTCTTCGAGGCATCTGTGTAGAATTCAGCTGCCTTGTATTTGTCCCTGAGTGACAGAAAGTGCTGAGTAATAACAAAGTTTGGCACATTTTTCTTTTGCAGTTCTCTGAAAGACATGTCACACTGAATTGGGCAAATGTCCCACGGAGCAACCAACTCATTAATGGAGGTGCAGTAAACTTCAGCAAGAGGAACTTGTAGGTCCTTTGAGAGGCGTGACACTGCCAAAGGGAAGGGTGGTGCTATGGATGGTCGATTTTCAAAAAGTTTATTATTAGTGTTATTTTTCATAATTGCGTTCAAAGGGTGTTCCTTCATAGAAGTAATCTTTGCAGCATACATCAGAGCTGTGTAAGTGCGCTGGTATTCCAAACACCACTGATTAGATTCAACGTGAAGGGATGGAATGGGGCTTGTTCGATATGCACCTGTTGCCAAGCGAAGCCCCAAGTTGTATACTGGGTCCAACATTTTCAGTGCTGTTGTGGTTGCAGACTGGTATACAATGCATCCATAGTCAATTCTTGACCTTACTAGGCTATTTAGAAGTGAAAGCAGACACTTTGTGTCCGTTCCCCATGACTGATGCGATAGTACCTTTAAAATGTTCATCGTTTTCAGGCATTTCATTTTTAGTAATTTAATATGCGGTATAAATGTGAGTTTGTGGTCAAGTAAAATACCCAGAAACTTGTGTTCATTTTTTACTGGTATGGGCTGACCTTGTAATGTAATACAAGGAGGGGGATAGACACCACGCCGCCTGGAAAATACCACAACAGCACTTTTATCAGCATTAAACATAAACCCGTTCTTGTCAGCCCATGTAACCAGTCTGTTGACCCTTAATTGGATTTGGCGTTCACATATCGATAAATTACAGGACTTAAAACTAACTTGAATATCATCAACATAAGTGGAGTATAAGACAGTTCGTGGGAGAACATTTTTTAGTGAACTCATTTTAACAAGAAAAAGTGCGCAGCTCAGCACTCCCCCCTGGGGTACACCATTTTCTTGAACAAAGGTTCTAGACAGCACATTACCCACACGAACACGAAATGTGCGATCAGAGAGATAGTCCTTAATAACGTTGAGCATATTACCAGTAAGGCCAAATGACTGCAAATCTAGCAATATACCGTATCGCCATGTTCTATCATACGCCTTCTCCATGTCAAAGAACACAGAGAAGCAGTGTTGCTTATGGATGAAGGCGTCTTTCACATATGATTCAAATGCAACCAGGCTATCTGTAGTTGACCTTCCAGACCTGAAGCCTGTCTGATTTTTGTCTAACAGACCATTAAACTCGAGAAAGTACAATAGTCGCCGATTTATCATTTTTTCGAGCAGCTTACATAAACAACTCGTCAAGGCGATGGGTCTGTAACTCGCAGCAAGACAGGATTCTTTTCCTTCTTTTAGAAGCGGTACAACGATAGCCTCTTTCCATGTTCTTGGAAAACGACCTGTTTGCCATATTTTGTTAAAGAGAGAGAGTATTGCATGCAGGGTTTCACTGTGTAGGTGTTTGATCATGTCATAGCTGATTCGGTCAGCTCCAGGGGCTGACGCACCACATGTCGAGAGTGCACTCATCAATTCAAGCATGGTAAATGGAGCATTATATCCCTCATTCGAGCGTTGGTTCACACGAAGGGGCTGACGCTCTGCTGCCTTCTTATGCTGTAAAAATGTTTGTGTATAATGTGAAGAACTGAATACATGTTCAAAGTGTTTCCCAAGAGCATCTGCTTGATCTTTTACTGAGTTACCCACACTACTTACTAGGGGAATAGGATGACTCTTGTATCCTTTTAGCTTCTTTATTCTAGTCCAGACTTTCCTACAATCCGTATAAGAATTTATAGATGATATAAACCTGGTCCAACTTTCGTTTTTTGCCATACGTCGCGTACGCTTCCCTTTAGCTTTTGCCTGCTTAAACTTGAGAAAGTTGTCGGCCGTGGGATAGCGGCGTAAAAGTGCCCATGCCTTGTTCTGTTCAGACCGTGCACGCGCGCAGTCCTCATTCCACCATGGTCTGGGTTTTGGGAGAGTTTTAAAAGTAGTCTCTGGAATGCTTTTCTGAGCAGAGTCAAGAATGTGGGCTGTAATCAGTGAACTTGCTGCTTCAACATCTAAATGGCATATTGTTGTAGGGGGTAGCCTGGAAAGTTCTTTGTATGTTTTCCAGTCAGCTGCTTGTAATTTAAATGTTCGAAGTGGTTCTGTGCCTTGAGAGTCATTGCTTACAGCAGTTAGTTTTGCAGGAAAATGATCACTGCCATACGGGTTGTTAAATACACTCCATTCAAGCATAGGCAGTAAGATTGCAGAGCCAATTGCAAGGTCTATTGCTGAGTATGTGTGGTGTGTGGAATTGTAATATGTGGGGCGTTTCTTATTAAAGATGCAACATCCGGATGTCGTGAGAAACCTTTCAATGAGCCGCCCTCGAGCATCGGCTCGCACAGATCCCCAGGTGGGGTTGTGAGCATTAAAATCACCGGTTATGATGTAAGGTTCAGGTAGTTCATTGATTAGGTTTTCAAATTCGACGTTGGAAAGGCGATAGTCGGGTGAAATGTATAGAGAGCAAACTGTCACTAGTTTGCCAAAAACTATGGCTCTGACAGCTACAGCTTCGAGTGACGTCTGTAGCTGGAGGTACTGACAAGCCACAGATTTTTGGAGTACTATTGCCACACCACCAGACGGCTGGATGCAATTTTGTCTGTCCTTACGGTAAACAATGTACTGTGTTAGGAAGTTTGTCTGTGATGGGCGCAGGTGTGTTTCTTGGAGACACAGTATTTGTGGTTTGTGATTGGTGAGGATGTCATAAATATCGTCTAGATTTCTTAACAACCCCCTACAATTCCAGTACATAACACTTTCAGCAGCCATAAGAATGAGCAAAAGAGAAAAAAGGATCATGTTCTGGATCATGTTTTTTCCCCTCTTTTTAGCAGGCCGTGTTTCGGGGCCCTTCTGAGCAGGTTCACTTAGGTTTTGGGGTCATTTCCAGGGGCAGCGACTTTACTGGCCTTTGGTTTGGTCGGTTTGCCACGACCTGTGGCACCGCGGCGCTCCTGTGATGCCTCAGGAGCAGACGTACTTGGAGAGACATCCATGGCCTCAACCGCGGTTTCTGAAGTTGAAAGAGTGTCAGAACCAGACTTTGTGCTAGAGGCCGTGGCCGCAGCACTGGGCACAGCTGGAACAGCAGTAGCCACAGGAGCAGTCTTCTGCTGTTGCACAGGTGCCTGAGGCGAGGCCAGGTCAACATCGCTGACCTGGACAGGAGTCGTGCTGGCGGCCTTTCGCCCAGCACTAGGTCGGAGTGCAGCAGCAGAAGCCACGGTAGCGACTTTCTGCTGCTGAGTGGGGGGCTGCGACGGGACCAGGTCAGCCTCGCTGTACTGGGTGCCCGCATCTACCAGACGACGCCCCACCCCCCGGCGAGCTGCGTCTGCGTAACTTTTGCCCGATAGCAAGGCATGCTTCAGGCGTGCTTGTGGGAATGTTAGGTTCTCAGTGACTTTCAGTTGGATTATTTCTTTTTCTTTTTTGAATGATGGACATGCGCGTGAGAAGGCAGAGTGTGGTCCACTGCAGTTTGGGCATTTCACTTGTTGCTTGTTACAATCGTCACTGGTGTGGTCAGTGCTTGCGCAGTGAGCACAGATGGATCGGCCACGGCACGACAGAGTTCCATGGCCATACTTCTGGCACTTGAAACACCTTCGCGGATTAGGTATGTATGGACGCACTGGACAGGAAATAAATGCAGCATGGACCGATTCGGGAAGTGTTGGACGGTTGAAAGTCAAAACAATGTGTTTAGTTCGGATTTCCTCCCCTGCGCGACGTATAGTTATCCTCCGCACAGCTGTTACGCCTTGGTCTTTGAACCCTTCGAGGAGATCGTCTTCAGTCTCATGCAGTAGTTCTCGTTCAGAGATGACGCCTTGGGTTGTGTTTAGGCTACGATGTGGCGTGACCGTCACTTTTAGTTGAGCCAGGGTGTCCTGTTTCAGGAGGTTTTCACTTTGGTTTTTTCTTTGTACTTCTACCAGCAGGTCACCTGAGGCAAGTTTTTTTGCATGGTAGTCTTTCCCAGCGATGTTCTCGAGGCATTTTGCAATGAGGAACACCGATTTTTTTGCTAGGGGTGCATTTTCTTCAGAGTGTACCACAAGGTATTTGTTAAAGGTTTCGACAGGTGGAGCTGCTCTGATGCTAAGTACTTCGGTGCGGCCCCTTTTCAGGGACCGATCAGTTTTTCTTGGGATGGAAAAAGAAGCCATAAATACATGGTGTACATTCGGTAGCAAGGCCGGCCGCCCACCACCGAGCCCAACAAGGGAACGTGACTTAACACGCTAGCCGTACCTTGCCACTATAATCCTATGCTCGGGATCTAGGGTGACGTCTTTGCACAGGATTAACCCTCGCCGCCTGGAAAAACTTAGAAATAAGGAAGAAATGAGATGACAGGACAGTGTTAGGAAAGGAAATAGGAAAGAGAAAGAGCTGAGAGGAGGACAGGAAAAGGCGACTGGCTGATTCCCCCCGGGCGGGTCAGACCGGGGGCACCGTCTGCGAGAAGCAGGGGCCGAAGTGGCGTGTTGCCGCTGCTGGGGGGCCGTAAAGGTCCAAAACAACCCCAACTTTGGCTCAGCCACCAGGTTCCCCTTTTCCCCGGACACGGCAAAGCCACGCACAGCCGGGACGTGGGTGGGTCCAACCCACATGTGCTCGGGTCCGTGGTGTTGCAAGACACCAAGTGCCTACGGCAGTAGGCACCCCTGCGGAGCTCGGGACCGTGGTGGCGCTACTCACCAAAACACCTTGAGTACACAAGGTGCCCCCTGCGGGGTATGGAATATTGGAACGCAACATTTTCGGCAGCTTGATTAGAGTGGTACGTTTTAGGTGGCTTTGAGTACAAGGCACATTAAAAACTTGAAATGTTGGAGCATTTGCGCGCCGAGTCTAAACGGCGGCTTTCAAGCGAGCAGTAGAGGACAGCTACGAAGTACTTTCACAGCATGGGGATGTGTAGCGTGCGTCGCATTCTCGATAAGTTGTCGTTTCTGCTTTTGCCTCCATGAAACAAAATGACCCCACCGTCCGGATGAAACCCGAGCCCGTGGCTCAGCAGCATAATGCTTAGCCAATGAACCATTGCAATAGGTAGAGGCGCTGCTCCCAACTTACGTCGTCAGTTTCTCAAGGCGGTAGCTAAATTTGCAATACGTGCAAGTACTGCTTCAAGGGGCTGGTATGGGGTGGTACAATATCACGGCAACTGAACTTAGTGTGCATAATGAACAATACTGCTTTAACGTGGGTAACCCACGAAGCGAGACGTACATCCGGCCATTTCTTTTAATACTATCACTTAGCATAGACCGGGACTTGGGTCACCGCTTTATCACGGAATAAAGCGGCAAACGAGCAAGAGTACAGCGCATGCGCAGAACGATCCCTCCAGTGCAACCGTCGTCTGCTAGGCTGTTTCCACAAGCACGACACAGCCACTTTCCGCTGGTTATCAGCCGCCTTGCCTTGAACAAGGAGCACGAAACATTGCTGTCACCGCTCCGGAAATCAAGACAGCCGGCTGATTCTGAGGGTAACGCGTTGCGTCGCTCTTGCTGGAAGGGCCTAGGAGACGACGATTTTACTGGCGGGATCGTTCTGCGCATGACATGTGCTCTCGCTCGTTTGCCGCTTTATTCAGCGATAAGGCGGCGACCCACGCCCCGGTCGATACTACCGTGACATTAAAGAGTTTTAGCTGACCGTTTTTCACGGTCAGCTCCGCTCCGATAGCGAGCGGGACCGCCATTGCGCATGCGTGGCGCGCTCGGCCGCGAACGGCATTAGCTCCGGTTGCGCTGATCGTGCCGCCAATACCGGAGCGGGCCGTCGAAAACGCTTAGCTAAAACTCTACTGAAAAAATTGGCCGGCTGTACACTAGAGCCGCTCAGGTAAACATACACGACGTCGCATGTGTAGCATCGGCCTTTCAATCAAGCGAGTTTCCGCCATGCTGGCCAGATTCTAGGACGCTTCCAGAATGACCGCGTGCACTGTGAAAGCCGGCGTTTTCCCACATATAACTACTTCGCTTTTTGATTGAAACTGGGAGCTTACAAAGTAAATACAAGGGCATACAACGATATTCATTGTGGGGCAACGGGAGCAGAGCTGCGACACTTCGGCAATGATACCCACAACTAATATTTTTACGAGCAAGGCCACCGGCAATTAGAGCCACTCACAACAAGCGGCGACTGAAAGCCATACTAGTCTGACGTACAGTCGGGGACTTAATTTTGCAGGCCACGCGAGCGCCTGGCAAAAGCCACCGATGCGCTCTCTGGAGGCCCGGCGCCTGTTGTCGAGACTGGCGCGGCGCGCATGCGCGTCCTGGTTTACTCGCAGGCACGCCGATTTTCTCGCTTCCTGCAGCGGTGCTGCAATGGTCACTCAAGCACCGCATAGCGACGCCTTTGTAGCATTCCTTTCTTCCCGATGGCACATTTGGGGCCTAACTTGACGATTGCGAGGGCTTTGGCGCAAGTGCTCCTCGCGTCCTGATAAACACTTGCGCGTAATGTTTTATTTCTTTGTTTTGTGCTTTATCGTTTAAAGACGATGACGCTAGCGGCTTGCGAACGGCGTCCCCGAATGGAGCGCGTACGAAACACAGTCTCATGGTACCGCGCTACCGACGACGAAATGCCAGCTATATGAATAGCAAACCTTTATTCCCCTTGTTTATTGTGTAATTTGGCCACTGAACATATATTCCCGCTCGCTCTCCGCTGCCCATAAAGTAGGCGATTAAAAAAACGCCGAAATAATTTCTTTTATCATACTTGCAAATCGCCTACTTTATGGGCAGCGGAGAGCGAGCTGGAATATATGTTCAGTGGCCAAATTACACAATAAACAAGGGGAATAAAGGTTTGCTATTCATATAGCTGGCATTTCGTCGTCGGTAGCGCGGTACCATGAGACTGTGCTTCGTACGCGCTCCATTCGGGGACACCGTTCGCAAGCCGCTACCGTCATCGTCTTTCAACGATAAAGCACAAAACAAACAAATTAGACATTACCCGCAAGTGTTTATCAGGACGCGAGGAGCACTTCCGCCAAAGCCCTCGCAATTGTCAAGTTAGGCCCCAAATGTGCCATCGGGAAGAAAGGAATGCTACAAAGGCGTCGCTATGCGGTGCTTGAGTGACCATTGCAACACCGCTGCAGGAAGCGAGAAAATCGGTGTTCCTGCGAGTAAAACAGGACGCGCATGCGCGCCGCGCCGGTCTCGACAACAGGCGCCGGGCCTCCAGAGCGCGCATCGGTGGCTTTTGCCACGCGCTCGCGTGGTCTGCAAAATTAAGTCCCCGACTGTACCTTAACGGCGAATGGCTGCCTGTGCCAGGTAAACCGGCGTAGACACTTAACCACATTTCTCCGTTAATGCAGACATCCTTCCCTGACGAATAAAAATGCGCGTATCTGATTTTCATAAATAGAAACTTTTCCCTAACTCGAGTTGTACAGCCGCCCTTCTTCAACTCGACCAGCGTTTGTTCTCGTCTAAAACGAAGAATGTTGGCACATATTAGCAACTTCAGCGACTCTGTGAACGCCACTAGTTTCATACTGCTGTTATATCCGCTTTCTAGGCTGCCTTTGTGGCAGCAGATTATTCGCTAACATTCTGCTGCCATTTGCAGAGGTGCCCTTAAACCTTGGCACAAAACACCCGCGAGAACACCGACCGGGGTGGGTACCGATAAGAGTGGCATAAATATAAAACTTACCGCGTTGTGCTTCCGCCTTTAGGGTGCACGCAGATTGCAGACCATCTGGCACACCGACGCCCTGTCGAGAATGGAACACCGCACCAATAAAGGGGCGATACCACGAGATATCGACGACGCTCAATTGCACAGCCCCTGCGTGCGTTCGAGGGTCCCAGGGCAACTGCTGCGCTTTCACAGGCGGCGCTGAGTGCTCTTACTCATGTCTGTAGCGATGACGCAACCAGTGGCTGCGAAACTGCGCAGTATGCTTCCGTAGATTGCGACTGGTGAATGGAAATTTCCGCACCCGCCTCGGCGCGCTTTTACCGCGGTCGCTAGGAGCTGCCGATATGTGTTATCTGTATCTGGTGGTATCAGGAAAGCAGCGTCGGCGTGCCCACGGAGCGTGCCTTCTGAACACTAACGACCAAAAAAAAAGCAGAATATCTGCACTACCGCATCATTGCCGCTACATCGGGAAGGTATGAAAGATACTGTTTAATTATGATGAAAAAAACAATATGTATTGCAATTAAAGAAGTACAGGTGCGGTCATAAGTAATTGGAGCACGGGAGCTGTGGCCGAACTGTATCGGAGCGCCGTGTAGCTGCACCGGCGGTAAATGAAATGACGAGAACACGCATGCGTGCCAGACAACGGCGACAGCCCGTCTATACTTCTGAAACCACTTTTTTTTAACCTGCCCTCAAGCATTCTCAGCAGCCTACTGGTCTCGGCAATGGCGCTGATAGCGTACACACGTAAAAATATTTGAACGAAATACTCACTACAAATTCCTGTGACAGCGCGCCGCTTCTCCGGAAGCTGGAAGTGCGCCAGAGACGCTGCCAGAATCGTCTCTGCTATCAGCGCCGTCACCGAGAGCACTATGCTGCGAGCAATGCTCGAGGCGAAATTTAAAAATTGGTTTGAGAGGTATAGATGGGCTAACGCCGTCGGTAGGCGCGCATGCGTGTTCTCGTCCTCTCATTTAGCGCAGGTGCCGCTACACGCGTGCTCCGATACGGTTGGGCCACAGCTCCCGTGCTCCAATTACTTATGACGGCACCTGTACCTTGCGTAAACTGCAGTGTTGGATCACTCGTCTGCTATCACTTTCGAGCGTTCTTTTCTGTGGTTCTTAGGTTTTTTACTCTTAGTTTTACACCGTGGAGCTGTCCCAACAACTCTCTGAGGTGGCGAATGAGCTGAATAAAAAAAGAAAAGCTTCTGCGGGGAAACGTGTACTGCGGGAATAATATGAGAATAAATCCTGCACTAGGAGAAGCAGTACCAAAATATTTAGACGGTTAAGATCTATGCGATCGCACTGAAGGCCACATTAACCGGCCAAGGGTATTTTAAGAACAGCTGTAATAATTTGAAGACTGAATTTGCCGCAGGGTTAGGTACAGATGTAGTTACTATGTGCGATCAATCTAGTGACTTTATAGTGTAGTGCATGGGGTGGCGATATGAAGCTTGCATGCGGCCGGGAAAATGCTATACTGGTGCATTGCCAACCACCGACGAAAAATTGAATGGAAATAATGGGATGACCACGCACTCCCTTATAAATAAGTATCAAGATGTTACCACTAGGAATACCGCCTACTATATATCGTGAGCTGGAATGCGTGAAGCATCGGTTCGGTCACCTGGCGACGTCGGTCTAATTGGTAGAGTCTACTCACCGGTTCTCGTGCTCGGCACATGCTCTTATATAGCCCGAAGTATCGGCGTAATCGCGAATCGCCGAGTTCTGATTGTCGTATAAGCATCCACACCAAAATATAGGCGCAAAGTTTATCCACAGCGCGTCCACATGAGTTGTCGCGGCGTCCGGTGTCGCTTATTTGGTCGGTTTTCTGCCACGTTTTTTTATGCGCGGTGGCTAACCCTCTTGCCACGCTGAAGGAACAGCTTACCATCCTCGCAATCATTGCCAACTTCGGTGTGGGAAAAGGCGGCATCCTCGTTGGTAGCCAACTCTCTTGCGTACACGAGTCTAAAATGTGCCTTTTTCAAGGAACCCGTACATGCTTCGTCTATCGGTCTCATTTAAAAGTTGGTAATAACTGCAGTCTCTTTTTCATCTGATAGAACATACTTGCCGCTGAATGCGTGTCCAAAGAACCTCAGTTCTTAGGCAAATGGATATTTTACAGAGAAGCTGTTAGCCGCCATTTGGTCGAATAAGTTTGTATCGTAATCAAAAACCCGAAAAGTTCTCGCAGAAGACACCGAGCGCATGCACCACATTTAGGACGCGTACGGCATAGGGATCAGTATTCGTGCACCAAAAACCTGAAAACAAACATCGAAACCGCATGTTGGATGATAAGACACATCGAAGAAATGGGAAACCTATGCCCATGTCATCATAACAGAGGTTAGCACCACGAAACAAGACACACGACGCAAACGAACAGGACCGACGCCCGTCCTCTTCGTTTTGTGTGGTGTGTCTTGTTTCTTGAAGCAGTAACCTCCGTTATGATGACGTTGAACCAACTAACCCAGCAGCAAGTTTCACTTTGCCCATATGTTCCCGGTAAAGATTAGGACGGCAGCTGCTCTGGAAAAGGGAGGTTGTCGTTATTCGGTCGAGGGCATGTGTCAGGCTAGGCAGCACCCAGTACTTGGTGATGATGATGATGGTTTGATTTTATTGGCGCAAGGCCGACATGGGCAAAGAGCGCCAAACACAAAGTGATTTGATGAGGTGAGAACAAGAAATAAAATCAGTTAAAAGCTATGAGCACGGCTGGTATAAAGGGCCAGGGTGAAGAACAAGAGTGGTTAAAAAATAAATAAGGTGTCTGGTGTATAGGACCAGGGGTAAAACTATGGGTGGTATGAGATGAGTTGTAAAAAGTGAACTTCTGATAGGAACTGAAAGGTGCGTTGAACAGAAAACATGGCATCGTCTCCTAAGAAGTATGACGGGTGTGGTGGAATATGTCGTGTGTGTAGTTGAGGAAAGTGTTTGCGTCGTGTAGTGTCGAGTGCCTTACATTGTATGAGGATGTGCATCACGGATAGGGCCTCTCGGCACCTGCTGCACAGAGGTCTTGGAGACCCAGTGAGAAGGTGCGAGTGTGTTGCATGAGTGTGCCCTATCCGTAATCTGGCCAAGGCGACTTCAGTGTATCTATTGCGTGTGTCGGTGGTGTATGGTCCCAAGTGTGGTTTTATTACGTGTAACTTGTTGTCTGTCTGTTCACTCCAGTGTGTTTGCCATATTTTGCGAAGTTGTTGCCTGATGTGTGGTTTCACGTCGGTGTAGGGTAATGTGGTTATGTCTACTGCATTCGAGAGTGTAGCAGCAGCAGCCATTCGATCCGCTGCTTCGTTCCCGGCTATACCACAGTGGCCAGGGACCCAGCAAAGAACTAGTTCAGATTTGCGTACATACAGAGACATAATACTCTTGACTATTAAATTTATAACGTGATTTTTTGAGGACTTTGTTGACGACAACGCCCGCACAACACTGAGAGAATCTGTATATATAATGGATTGTGGGATGTGGCTTTGAAGGATATGATTAACAACCAGAAGTACACCATAGGCCTCTGCCGTAAAGATACTTGTATTAGTGTTAAAAGTTCTAGTGACACTATGGCCGGGCCCATGCGCCGCGCAGGACACCGAGGTGGAAGTCTTAGAGGCGTCCGTATAAAATTCAGAGCACTCATACTTCTGCTGCAAATACAAGAAATGCTGCAGTATTGCACATGTGGGAGCTCGGTTTTTATCTACATGTGTGAATGATGTGTCGCATGAGACAGGGCGGAGATGCCATGGTGCTATGAGATCTGTTACAGAACTTTGGATGGTATCTAAAAAGGAGACAGCAAGCTCTGACGCTTCCTCTCTAACTCTGTAAGAGAAGGGCGCAGAGAACGATGGTCGATTTAGAAGGAGTTCAGCCATGGAGGTATCATGAAAAACTGATTTAAAAGGATGGTGAGGCATGGATGAAATTTTAAAAGCATAGAGGAGGTCTGTGTATGCTCGCTGATGTTGTAGGTTCCATTTGTTGCACTCTACATACAGGCTTTCGACTGGACTAGTCCGAAATGCGCCACAGGACAAGCGGAGCCCTAGATGAAGCACAGGGTCCAGCATTCTGAGGGATGTTTTAGTGGCTGACCCATAGACAACGCTGCCATAGTCCAACCGTGAGCCTATCAAGCTGGTAAAAACACGCAACAGAAGCTGTTTGTCAGCACCAAAAGAGATGTGCGAGAGAACCTTCAGGATATTCATTGTTTTTAAGCATTTATGTTTTAGTTGTTTTATGTGTGGGATGAATGTGAGCTTTTCGTCAAAGATTATACCTAAAAACTTGTGTTCCTTTTTGACAGGAATCGAGACACCGTGGAGTTGAATGTCTGGATCCGGCCGGATGCCACGCCTCTTGGAAAACAAGACACAAGTGCACTTCCCTGGATTAAATTTAAAACCGTTGCTGTCTGCCCAACCAGCTAGCTTGTTAACACTAAGCTGGACTTGGCGCTCGCACACAGACAGGTTACAAGACTTAAAGGATAATTGTACGTCGTCTACATAAATTGAGCAGGAAATCGACGGTGGCAATGCCTTCCTGAGGGAATTCATTTTCACAATAAAAAGGGTGCAACCTAAAACTCCACCTTGTGGCACTCCATTTTCCTGCACATGCACCCTAGAGAGTGCAGTTCCAAGTCGCACGCGAAACGTCCTCTCGGACATGTAACTGGAAAGCGTGTTTATCATGTTACCCGTTATGCCAAAGGATTTTAGATCGATGAGGATACCATACCTCCAAGCAGTATCGTACGCCTTTTCAAGATCAAAGAATACTGTCATACAGTACTGCTTGTGGAGGAAAGCATCTTTGATATAAGACTCTAACGCAACGAGTTGATCGTTGGTAGATCGTCCCGCCCTGAAGCCCGCCTGGCAGCTCTCGAGAAGACCATTGTACTCTAAGAAGTACACGAGTCTCCTGTTTATCATCTTCTCGAAGAGCTTACACAGGCAGCTTGTCAGGGCAATGGGACGATAACTGGCGGGAGAGGAGGGGTCCTTCCCTTCCTTTAGGACAGCCACTACTATGGCCTCCCTCCAAGAGCGTGGAATGTGCCCCGAAAGCCATATTTTATTGTATAGGTGCAAGAGTGTTTCAAGAGTGTCTCGGTGTAGGTGTTGTATCATGGTGTATGTAATCTTATCTGCGCCTGGAGCTGAAGGTTTGCACGAGCTCAGGGCAGCCCTCAACTCATAGAGAGTGAATTCAGAGTTGTAAGAAGTTTTTGATCTGTCTTTGTCTTGCAAGGGCTTTTTTCTGCAGATGTTTTGTGTTTCATGAAAGTGTTCGTGTACTGTGCTGAACTGGACACGTGTTCGAAGTGTTGTGCAAGCGTGTTAGCCTGGTCTTCAAGTGTGTTCCCTGTTGTGCTAACCAGGGGCAGGCTGTGTGTCTGTTGTCCTTTGAGGTTGCGTATACGTGTCCAGACTTTGTGTGTGTCTGTGTATGAATTAATGGATGTCAAGAAGGTGTGCCAACTCTCTCGTTTCGCCTCACGGCGCACACGTTTTCCTAACGCCTTGGCCCGTTTGAACAAAATGAGGTTACCCGACGTGGGGTACCGCCGAAGGACACCCCACGCCTTGTTCTGGGCCTCTCGCGCCCGCCTACAGTCCTCATTCCACCACGGCCTCCGCTGGTTGCGCGGGGCACCAGAGGCGTGGGAAATGGACTTTTCGGCGGCGTCGAGGATGTGCGCCGTGGGGAGTTGGGTAGCTTCTTCAACGTGTAGGTGTGCTATGGATGTGTGGTGTAGTTTCGATGTCTCTGTAAATGTGTTCCAGTTAGCTCGTGCTTCATTGAACCTATTATGGGAAGAAGAACTGCTTGGGCCGTTACCTATATATGTTAGTGAAGTGGGAAAGTGGTCACTGCCATATGGGTCAGTGCCCACTCCCCACTTAAGACATGGAAAGAGAATTGCCGAACCAATAGCCAAGTGAAGATTTGAGTATGTATTGTGTCCTATGTTATGGTATGTAGGCTGTTTCTCGTTGAAAAGGCATGCTCCAGAAGATGTTAGGAATTTCTCTATCAGGCGACCTCGGGCATCCGTTCTGGAAGAGCCCCAAAGAGAGTTGTGAGCATTAAAGTCGCCTGTAAGGATGTATGGTTCGGGCAGCTGGTCAACCAGCGCCTCGAAGTCAGAGCTCGTAAGTGCAGCATCAGGAGGAATGTGTACGGAGCATACCGTTACCAACCTATTAAATATTATTAGGCGTATTGCTACAGCCTCAAGGATAGTGTTTAAAGTGACAGGGTGGCATGCTAAGGATTTTCGGACGATTATGGCCACACCGCCAGAAGAGTGTGTGCAGCCATCCCTGTCCTTTCTGTATACCAAGTAACTATTCAAGAAATTTGTGTGTTTGGAATTCAGATGTGTTTCCTGGACACACATTAAACTCGGCTGTTTGGTATGCAGAATCTCATACACGTCGTCAAGATTACTCAGAAGGCCTCTGCAGTTCCATTGAACTATGTTTTCTCTTCCCATTATTATGTGTTCAGAGCTACTGGAGTGTGACTGTTTATGTAGGGTCTTTCGGGGCTTGGACTCTTGGGAGGGGTTTTCTGACCTTCTCTACTGACCTGGACGTCGCAGCCCGTTCCTTCCGCTGCGATGAAAGCCGGAAGGTCTCGACGTCCATGTCGTCATCTGAAGGAAAGGGGGTGCCCAGCGGACTGGGCCCCCTTGGCGTGGTACCCTTTCGGGTGTTCTTTGCCTGCGCTGCCAGTGCCAAAGGCGTGGGGGGCACGACAGACGGCACAGGCAGTGAGGCGAGGGATGAGGTCGCTGCGACTGCCTCCGTCTCCATCTCCGTGCCCTTGCATGTGCTTTGGGCCGGTGGAGAGGAAGCAGTGGATGCAGCGGCATCCCCAACAGATGTTGCCACCACAGCCGCTGCTGGGTGAGCGAGCGGTGCAGTGGCTGGTTGGGCTGCCTGGGGCAACCCTGGGGGGTCGGGACGGGGCCAAGTCCGACTCGCGGTACTGGGTCACCGCCGAAACCAGACGCCGCTCCGCCCCCCGGCGAGCCGCGTCGGCGTACCTCCCCAGGGGGAAAGAGGCGAACCTCTTTCGCGCCTCTGGGAAGGTGATGTTCTCAGTTACCTTCACATTAATAATCGCCTTCTCCTGCTTAAACTTCTCGCACGTTCGAGAGTAGGCGGCATGGGGTCCCTGGCAGTTGGCGCAGGTGAGGGTTGACGATGGACAATTATCGGATGGATGATCATGCTGAGCGCATTTTGCGCAGGTCAGACGACCACGGCAGGAGTTGGTTCCGTGCCCGAACCGCTGGCACTTAAAGCAGCGGCGCGGGTTTGGAATGTAGGGCCTAACATTACAATGTACAAAACCTGCATTGACGTACTCCGGGAGTGTGGACCGGTCAAAAGTAAGGATAATGTGCTTGGTCGAAACTACTTTGTCATGCCTCCTCATAGTTATGCGCCTCACAGCTGTCACGCCCTGATTTCTCAGGCCCTCCAGCAGGTCAGCATCTGTCTCATTCATCAGGTCTACTTAGGAGATGACACCTTGAGTACTGTTCAGGCTCCGGTGGGGTGTCACCCTGATTTCAAGATTGGCTATGCGAGTTTGTTCAAGGAGGATCTTTGCATGCTGTTGGTTGTGTACTTCAACCAGGATTTCTCCAGTTCTTTGTTTTTTGGCCTTATATTTGTCACCAATGATGCCCTCCAGAAATTTTGATATTAGGAACACGGACTGTGATGCAAGAGGCTTTTCTTGGTCACTGGATTCCAACACCAAAAAACGGGGGTAGTTATCGGGCTTTGGAAGACTGAGGGTTGGGAGTGGCGGAAATGAACCTTCGGTGCGGCCCCTTTTCAGGGGCCGATCATGTTTGGGGGGGGTTTTACGATTTACCATATGGCATGTAATAGAAGCAGGGGACGGGGGTACTTTCTTCTCAAACCTTACCCTGATAGCCTGAGAGGTCCCAGAGCTCCCTGCCTGGTAGACAGACAGGGAGCCCATCCGCCGGAGCTTGACCTGGGCTCCGACGGCCACCGTTTGACGCTTCTACCCTTCACCTTTAAACACATCACCACGGTAGGTTACAGTTTATGTTGGGGGCTCGGGGTCCGCGGTGTCGCCAACACCGTCACCATGAATACTCAAGGTGCCCCGTGCGGGGACCCAGTACTTCGTGCTAGAGAAGCAGAGCGCAAGCGACAAGCCCACCGATACGACGAGGACCTTATGTACATTCCCCCTTCAGCATGTATAGCGGTTTACAGCAGCTTTGCGGGACATCCGTTTTCGCAGAGCGGGATGGCGGTCATTTTTTGATTTTTTTGCCAGCTCCGATGCTTTATGGCAGGTCTCGGCCATCTGCGACTAGCAAGGCAATATTACCATGGCTCTGGCCAAAAGATACAACCACCTCGGCCAATTGTCACGCGCAATCTGATGGCCGAAATGTAAGTTTTAATCCCGAATATAGTTAGACAGGAACAAAAAAAACATTTTTTGCAGTTGGCATTGTTTTCCATATTCACAATTAGATTATTGCCCATTGGTGTCAAATATTGTCCATTCCCCGAATTTACTCCCTTTCCCTTCAAAGCCACTTCTCCAACTGTCTATTGGGAGTCCGGCACCCACCGTGTCGGCTTCATGCAACTCAGAACACGCCTCAAAATGCTGCCCAACCCTCCTTTATTGTGTAGCGCCGCTATCATCTTCTTCAGCGCCACCATCATCATCAGCAGATTGACCAGCTGGCACGGAACACACTCAGCACCCGGCACACCTCGGGAACGGCACCCGCGTTCTATGCGCCTCGTCGTGTTCATGGCACAGCCAACGAAACCACAATAAACGTGGGCTCGGCCGCACCGCCTCATCGGCCGCCTACAATTTGGTGTAGGCGGCCGATGGCATCACACCGCTGCTTCCCCAGCCACAATGTGGACAACGGCACGCGACGAACGTCCATCGCCCTCCCAGGCCTTCCCTTGCGGATTCCATTTGACTCCATCACAAACCACGCTGCATGGTTCGTCATCCTGGAGAGCCATTTTTATGTACATGACATATGCTCCACGGAAATCAGGTACCTCGTGACATTACAGAAGCTACCTGCTGACCTCGTGAAGCAGATCCAGCTGCCGGCCCCAGGCACCAGTGCGTACGACGAATTAAAAGACACTGTCCTCAACCACTACGGCATCAAAACCCGGCAGACGACAATCCTAATAGAACCTGCAGCCGTTACACCACCAGTCCTCCTGCGACACCGCCCTCGGCCCATGCACCCGAACCCTCACTAGGTGACGGGTCTAGTATCATGGGCGCGTATCTCGACCTCCCACACCTCAGCGGCCTTCCGGACTTCTACACCCCTCGCTGCGACAAATGGTTTGTTCAGCTCAAGAGCCACTTTGTCATCAACAACGTAAGGAGCCAGCCGTTGCGCTATCACCTCGAAGCGACACGGCTACCTGACGGGCTCCTCGCGAAGCTCCGGCTCCCACCACCTGGCCCACAGAACTACGTCGACTTGAAGAAGGCTGTTCTTAAGCACTATGGCGTCTCAGACAGTATTTTTCAATACTTCAGCGATGGTTGTGATGACACGCCCACCTCGGTCACGCTCATGCCCAAGCCATCATCTACACCACCACACCTTCCAACGCCGACTGTGCATACAACTTCGCCGCAGTGTTCAGTCTCGCCTTGTCAGGAAACGCAAGCGCCGGCTACGGCTTGAAGCACTGCAGGGTCGGCCTTTAGCTTAGTGGATTCTGCGCAACACCATGCCGCAGCTCCACACGTTGTTGTGTCGGCTTCAGCGATCCCAGCAAGTGTCGACTGCTATGCCGCTCGTGGCTGCGAAACTTCTCTGCACGGCACGAGTGAGAACGATCTTCATCAGCGCTGTACTCCCGGTGTACGACAGCCATCTTCCTCGCCTCAGGTGGCACAGCTTCAAGCAGCCAACGACAGATCGACGACTCCGGGAGTCGAAGCTACCTTCGAAGCACATCAGCTTGCTCTTGACAATCTTTACACCCTGGCTGCGAGGGCGATACCGGAGCAAAGATTGCGCGACGCTTCTCCCAAAAACCGACACCGAAAGAGGTTGAGGTTTCCCATGACCAAATGCAGTCAAGAGACGCGTCAAAAGCTGGTCCCCAGACGTCGACCGATTCCATGCTCCGGGACATTCTTGGGTAGGTGCAGTAACCGGAGGTCAGCCGTCTGTCTACAAATCAAACAGACGAAACCAGCTTGCAGGATGGGGATCCGACGTCATTGGAGTTCCAGCGCAGCTCATCAATGCAAGGCTCCGCTCTGCCGCCTCCCACCGCGGTTGCGAAAAGAGCCAAGACAGCGACGAAGCCACAGAGCCCACACCGGGCACAGTCAAGCCCGCACTCCGGTCGTCATTCTGATGCACCACGCTTCACCTTGTCGCTGTCCTTCCAGTTACGCCTGCCGCTCGCTCTACCATAAACGGCAGCAGTCGCTTCGCACCCCGCAATGCGTCCGCGGCCGCACTCCCAGCCTCGACCACCAGACGTTGCCCCTTACCCGAACGCTACCTCGCCGACGACCAGCACCGTCCCCTTTACTCAACCCCGGCCACTAGACCACTGACTGCCCACGGACTCTCTTCCTGACGACGGACAAATAGTACATACCTGCACATAGTACATCGCTTTCGCACATTTCTCATAACGCGCTACGCGCTAGGGGGGGAGCCCTGTAGCGCCGCTATCATCTTCTTCAGCGCCACCATCATCATCAGCAGATTGACCAGCTGGCACGGAACACACTCGGCACCCGGCACACCTCGGGAACGGCACCCGCGTTCTATGCGCCTCGTCGTGTTCATGGCACAGCCAACGAAACCACAATAAACGTGGGCTCGCCCGCTCCGCCTCATCGGCCGCCTACAATTGCATCTACTACGGTTTGCAGTCGACCGAGAAAGTGCAAATGCCACTTTGAACAGGACCACGCCGTATAGGTAAACACAAAGCATTGGAAGTATTCGGCCTTGTTGGTTCATATTGCCTAAACAAAAACAGCGCTCAAGACGTGACATGAAAGTATACGTAGCCTCCATCTCCATCTTTGGTGTCCCATCGTGAGCACTGTTTTCTTTTGGTGAGGTAAACAAAAAAAATCTGCCCTTTAATGTCGGCCAGCACGGTTTCCCTTGGGCGCTGGAAACTGCCTGGCGCAACGCAGACGCCGAATGACAGCATTTCAACTCCTACTGCAGATAAGGCGTACCAAATGCTTTCTTCTTCTGGTTTATTTCACAGTTTTCGATATGCCAGGAGCCGCACAAGATGTCCCATGAGAAGTACTTATCAGGGCGAATTCGGTCATATCTATCGTTGATGCGTGGTATCGGGTAGGGGGCTTTAGTTACTTTTTTTAATGCAGAGCATTTCAGTAACTCACGATGTCACCCGCGTTGACGTCCGTAGTCATCCGTAGTCGTAGTCCGCACCCCTCCCCCTACACTATATAAAAAATAATATCCGGCGCCTGGTTTCGATCCCTCGACCCTGCGGGCGGAACGCAATGTACATGGTGCTCTACCCACTGCGCCACAAAGCCGACACAGAATGGGGGGCTACGAACGCGCCTTATATCCTTGACTCATTCAAATTACTGCTGACGAGCGCTCTCTCGTCAGCAGTTGCCACAAGTGCAACAACATTAACGTAACGCAAACTACTTAACGTCGTGCGCCCCGGAAATGCTCTGCATTTGATCGTGCCCCTCGCGAGGGGGATGTTTCACTGCATCGCCATGCGAACAGTTTGCTTTGTCTACATGAGTACATACGACCAGTTTGTTACGATTCAATGCTTTTAATACCTCTACGCTTCCTTCTTTGCTTTCCCGCCCCGAGACTGTTGTCGCGAGCTTTCACACTCGATCCGCGAGGACAAATTAAACGGACGATCATTGTAAATTTATCGCAGCATCTAATGACTGTTGGAATTGGTTGCCATTAGCTGTTAATAGTGCCAGTCTTTGGTGTTTCGCAGACAAGCTGGTTGCTCAATTTGAATGCAAACGAATGAAAACGCAGCACACATTAGGTAGGTAGGGAGCCAGCGACGCGGATGAAACAACTGGCTACCTTGGCATTTAATTACAGCAAAATGTTTGCACCAAGAAAATTGACGAGCTATAGCTATCGCCATTCATCACGTTAAAACCACATTCTTGCTATCTGTGTTCCTTCACTGAAAGGTACAAACGTTGCTTTGTACATTGTTCGCGACGCTGTTTCGTCTCACTTTCTCTCGCAGCTTTTTTCAGTCTCTCGCAGGGCATATTGTCGCGGCATTAGTTTAGTATGCACTCGTACGGCTAAAGTCAAGTCTAGGGATTTTCACGCGATGAAAGGCTTCGCAACCCCTTTGGCTCTTACTCGGAAATACTGTTGGAGCGTTCAGGGGTGATCCAGCTGTGCCATTTGCGCCATTTTGCTACAATTGTACTCTCCTGCGCCCTGCTGCGCCCAGTGATGTTTTACTTGCGCCAAATGCTCCGAACCACTCGAACCCGGTTTTTCGGCCGAGAGCTGTCCCCTCAAACCAGCTGAAGCGAGAGACTATCATTCTGCCGATAACCAGCACGATGGCTCCTACGTTGGAAACTTTGAGGAAGCGGTGCGCTCGATTATTCGGTTGCCCCAGTCGAGCTCCGCTCATGGTGCAGCCACAGTGCAGCAATAGTGCAGCCACGGTGCCGCTTCGGAGCAGAGATGGTGATTCGGCAAGTCGGCATACATTCCCGTGGCGTAAATCTCAACGGAGTGGTTTCGCGCACTGCTGCAAACAAGCATCATGGCATTACTTCATGTGTATCGCTTGTAGAAAACTAGCGATTGACGTTCGGCCACTCGTGACGAGATGCACAAACGAGAGTCTATTCTTTTCTGCGCTCACGGCGAATCGTTTTATTACTGTGCTGCCTTTAATTTAAGGCTAGTGCAGTGGAGTAGCGCTAGCCAAAACTGCATCAGCGTAAGTAACAACTTGCCGTTTGGGATCTTCGCAGCGGATTTCTCTTTGTTTTTGTTTTTTTGTTGCTACGGACAAGCAGAGCCCCAGTGTGCCGCCGGTTTTCACCACATGGCTGTTGTTGCTGCTCACGTTGTTCTGGAGAGATGTTAACCGGCACCGTCTCGCATATCCTTGACTTCCGCGTGCATTGCCTCGCGCTATTTGGGGCACCAGGCTACGAGGAGCGGAATTTGAAGATGCTGTAGCGCCTTCTCTCGTGGCCTACTTTTTCTGTCTTCCCCGCCGCGACTATCCCGGTGCGATGTCAAGCATTGTGACGTGGATTGAAGCTCTGAGTCGACGCGCCTGCGTAGGCGCGGCTAGAACATTCTACAGTGCGGTGCCCTTCCTCGAAACACTCTTCGGTGCTGCTATGTGGTTTAGTGACCCTGGAGACCCAACTCGTGATCCCCTGGATACCGTATGTTTCAAAGTGTTCCTTGAAACAGGGCTCAAAGAAGGCGAAATATCCGATTATTGTAACAGCATTGCGTGCGGTGGGCAGAGTCTTTAGTTCAGGACCCCGGCTAATCTTGAGACCGTCGCTGCCCCATGCCCGAGCGGTGCCGGATTTCAAGGAAAGAGCGCGTCTTTCGCATTGGAATCCCATTTCATGAACTGTGTGCGCAGGTATTTGAACAGGGCACGCTGTAGTTCAAGTCTCCCAACTGGAGGTTCCGCACTGCGTTAAAATATACAGCCACCAATACGCAGCCATGTACATGATCATGCTCCATCCAGAAATATGAATCCAGCTGGTAAGAACACCATTAAAATATTATATTCTGTTTCCGTGTATCCAAAACATCAAACTCTTCGGTTTTACCACCAAACCTCCGCCCACAACAGGGACCTCACAATTTGAGAGTGACGATGGATCATTAATTAGCCCACACTAGGCCACTGATTGCCCACAGTGACAAACAAAGCTAGGTGGGTTCAAAATAGTCACGTGACCCAGCTTTCTCACTCTCTTGCAGAAGCCCGGAAATATTCCGCAAAACACAAACATAACACACATGAAAATCACCCAACTAAACGCGAAGCTAGCGTCGGCCATCGCTGGTCGGGCGGCTCGTCTTTAAGTGTTACCCATACCATGCACGCCTATAGTTGTGCCCCACATTGTTAAAATTCCTGCCCTTTGTAAACACTTGGAGCGCCGAGCAAAGCCTGGTCGCCTAACCCTTGATGCACCCCAGCCACCGAGTCCCCAGGGTTACACGTGTGACGAACGGAAACTTCGCCCACTAGCTTTGAGCAGTGTAACTTTCGTTGACAGAACGTCTGGTGCCCCCATCCTATACCTGTTACCCGTTCACCCACCTCCAGCTCCTGTCGGGTTCGGGCATTCTCGCGGCTCCAATCGTGGTCGTTAAAATGTCGACGGTCCCCCTCCGCCGGCTTCCCAAACGGAGGCAAGAAAATCTTCCTTCGAAAGCTTACATCGCTTTCAACTATTTTGGGGTGACCGACGCCTCTGTATGCGTCGTCTCCGGGCGCGCTCGTCGGATGAACGCAATAGCGCGGCGAACAAACAAAATATTTCCGCGGATTCTCCTCACGCCCATCGCGCCCAAATCAGCTCGGCCAGCGTGAAAACGAAATGAATAGAGGTAAACACGCTATACCCTGGGAACGATATTTATTTGCCGTGCGGTTTCAATTAATAAGTGAGGTACCCGTACTCAACACCTCCCCACCAAGAATGTTGTCCGTACACTAGCTGTACTTACACCATAAACTCTGGCTGTGGGTTCTGAAAATCCAAAATATAACAACCAAGCGAAACACTCGTAGCAATCGCTACATAATTGCCAGCATGCAACATTCCAAGACGGACTGTTGCTTCAACGCTACACAGGAACAAAACGTAGAGTCCTAATTGTCCCAAAAGACACTTGTAACACACAAAAAAACGCAAATGCCACAACAAACTCGTCGTTATCCTCAAGACTACGGTATCCTTAAACGCTAGAGCACACACAATACAACCTTCAAACTGTACCAGAGTACACTCATTGCCAAAAAAAGAAAACATCATGAAACACTCATCTAGCCTCAAAAAAACGCGAAATCTTTGAGCACATTGACACACGAAAGTGATCTCACTTTATAACTAGCACACACTGTAGCACTTCCCCTTGACACTCAAAAGGTATCAGGCCCTCGTGAGGGGGCAAAAACTGAAATAAAAAAGACAACTAAAGTAATACTACAAATCACAAAGCAGCTTAAGATAGAGGAGAGAGTAGAGCGGCGAGACACGCTGGATGCGGGCCTTGCCCGACCTCTTGTATGCGATCATGAACCTTGAGAGTTGTAAATACGTAGTGCAAATAAGTGTAGATACTGCACATTTTGCGTTCGCTTGGAGTAGACCATTGTCGGCTACGTGCCGTCAAACACGAGCCAGCCAGTCTCGTTTCAGCGATCATCGCTTTGATCACATCGGCCGACCGATCCTCTTTAAATTTAACTCATACCTTCTCGAAAGTTTCAGAAAAATATGTAAAGAAAATGCAATCATCTTGAAAGTACTGGTTCAAAATACGATGAAAGTGATGATGGCTAAAAGATGCAGGTCTCAAATGCAGGTTTCAAAAATAATGCAGGTCTCAGACAAAAAAATTGGGAAAGCTGTGCAGCGCTGACGGATTTAAAAGGATAAAAATGTGAAGAAATTAACAGGGTCTCTAAAAATGTTATTTCGCAAGAATATAGAGCTAATAGTAGTTAGAGAAATGAGATGGAAATTAGATTGTCAAAATGTTTCTTTCGGATTTATAAAGTGGACCACTCTTCCCTGTATTCCATTGAGCAGTAGGAGCAGACCTTTTTAATGATTGCTGAAAAAATGCGTTAGTGAGATGTTAAGGTAAATTGTAAGTTTTTAAACTTTGCGTATGGATGGTCACTCAAGCGGATGACTGGTATTCTAATATGTAAAATACCGCATCGACAGCGCGTGCCCCCAAAAGTGCAACAGGCGTTGTGATGTAAATAAAGCAACCAGAGCTTGAAATGGGGCTAGTTGGTTTCTTACTCGAAACATTGCTGACGCTAGGCGAAACAAGGACGACGAATTACACACAACTGGAGCGCACACTACCAACTGATTTATTAATCACAACAAACACAACTTATAAAGGAAAAATTCAGATGACGTGAAAGGTGGAGTTAATCAATCTCGCTGAAAATTAATACAATATTTGCCGTATGCATGCGCTTGCCTATGAACTGTCAAGTAGTGCCATCTCAGTTGTCGACAGTGCAATTGATGGCGAACTGATACAGTCTTTTTCTTCTCCAAATACCTCCAAATGCACCTCCGAAGGCTTCACGTGAGCGACCCATTCCTGATAAGGGACTCTTGTGATGTGACGCTTTTTTTGAGCAACTCGCCGGTGATCCCATGCTTCTCCGTGGACGCAAAGGACCTTTTTTACAGCATCCCTCGAGAACACCTTCTGGTCGCTGTTGAGGAGTCTATTGACTCCTACGGACCTGTGAAATTTCAGAATGAGGCAGGCACTGCGAGCAACAACTTTGTGCACTTAATCAAGTTCTACCTCGAGTCCTTGCTCATCAACCACGACGATGATGTGTATGTCCAGTCCGACGGAATTGGAATAGGTTCGTGTATAGCGCCGGTGCTTTCTGACATATTTTTGGCACAAGGCAACCGCATTTTGGAAAGTGTATTACCAGATTTGCATCTGCAGAAATGCTTCCGGTATGTGGATGATTTTTTTGATTTGCTTAAAGCCAGGTACTGACATTGAAAGTAGCATCCCTCCAATCATTGCAGCATTTGAGTCTGCGCACCAGGGCCTTGATTTCACATATGAAAAACCTGTCAATGACGCCATTCAATTCCTTGACATTAACTTGAAGACGGGACTGTCACACACGTGTTGGTGCTATCGCACGAGAGGAGAGAAGGCGCTGCTGCCATAAGATTCGGCGCACTCAAAGTTGATTAAGAGAGCCATAGCCACTTCTTGCTTGTCGCAAGCCATCAAAAAAATCCTGCGAACACAGAGTCACTGAAAGTATATCTTTACAAATTGACCGTCTAACAAAAAAAGTGGGTTCACTAATCAAGTACTTGTCTCTGTTGCAGAAAAAGTGTTAAAAACAGTGGTAAAGAAGATTAACAAAGAGAAAGACAGCAAAAAACCAAAGAAGCGGCCGATCGTTCTGCAGTACATCAAAAATTTTCCCACAGGTTAAAGAAGGTTGGCACGAGGCATGATGTCCCGGTTGTTTTTCTGCTCCCAAAAAACTAAAAATGCTGTGCAAGATGACTAACAAAACCAGAGATGCTAAACAAACAGGATGTGGCATTAAGCACACGAGTAAGTTTGTCGCATGCTGCTCAGGGGTTGTCTATAGGATACCTTTGTCATGCAAGAAGGCATACATTGGCCAAACTGGACGCTGCGTTAACGAACGACTCAGAGAACACAACAATATGTGCAAGCATGTCTCAGCCCCAGGGCACTTGGCTGCCCACTGCGCCAGACATGGGTGCTCTGCGAAATTCGAAAGCACCGCGATCATCTTTGAATCTTCAGAAACGATCACCCGCGAGATATGGGAAGCTTACGCCATCCGAAAAGAAAAAGACTGTATCAGTTCGCCATCAATTGCACTGTGGACAACTGAGATGGCACTACTTGACAGTTCGTAGGCAAGCGCATGCGTATGACAAATATTGTATTCATTTTCAGCGAGATTGATTAACTCCACCTTTCACGTCATCTGAATTTTTCCTTTATAAGTTGTGTTCGTCGTGATTAATAAATCAGTTGGTAGTGTGCGATCCAGTTGTGTGTAATTCGTCGTCCTTGTCCCGCCTAGCGCCAGCAATGTTCCAAATAAAGCAATGCCGAGTTGGGAACAATTTTTTTAATAAAGAAGTAATATAACACGTACCCGCATTAGGAGGATGAAATGACATTGCCTGAATTAGGCTATGCGGTTATTTTGTCGTTGCCGCGGTAATTCACTAATTTCCAGAGTTTTTGAACATTTGTATCAGAAATTTACCGTTGGGGAAATAATGACCAAAAAGTAATGTTTCCAAGTTTTAAGCGCGGATACGCTGACGTCGTTTGCGATCGTTTAGGCAGTGAAAGAAGGAATGATAGGAGGCCTTGAAGAGCGATAAATGTTTTTTTTTTTTGTATTATACAGTTTTAAATAGGTCATGCTAAGAAGGGTTGTTCCACTTATATTCCTAAAACAGCCGAAAGCACAGAAGAAGCAAAAGTGAAGGAATTAACTACAAAATAGAGTTAAAAATGCCGCTCTGCCTGGAAATCAAACTCAGCATCCGGATAGAGGATCGGCAACCCATTGCCACCACCTCTTGTGTTCCATGGCTCTATCTAACTCGAGGACTACCTTGTAAATGCGTTGATGCCTTCGGCTTGGAGAACGTCCACAAATTGATTCTGTAAGCTCGACGTACAATCAGTTGGAAACTGCTTGACCCGGCGTGAGGCCCAACTTTATGGTCGCCGTTAGGGCCGATTATAACCGTAGCAACATATCCGTTCGGGTGGATTGGACAACGACGGTTACAGCTGTGGTCAGGAGATCGCCGCCGATTCCCCAAGATCCATTTTGCTGGGACGTCAACGTTACCAACCAAGATTCCAACATGCCAACTCAGAGGGATTGGTCAGTCGCGGTGACCACTGCCGTCAGGCAGCGACGTCAACATACATCTCCAAAGTCGAAGGAGCTAGTTCCGGTATTCCAGCTCGACATAAATGCTTTTGCATCCGCAATTCATTCCAAGTACTTTGGGATGCTCAGCTTTTTCAACTACACAAGACGAAGAGGGGGGCATTTACGCGATTTTCATGTTATAGAAACTCTGGACATCCCTCCAGGGACATTTATTTTAGCAATTGGAGATTCTATCGAAGCTACCAACGCCATACGTACGCACGTGCCTAATCCTAGAACTGCTATCGCCGGGAATCCCCTGAATCACACTCAAGAACGTCCTTTACCTTATCTCCAGCTGGCGGAGAATGACTCCCCTTATCAGTAGCCAGTTTATCTTGGCGTCAAGATTGGGCTCGATTTCTACAGCAATGAATTTATCCCACGTTCTCACACTAGCGGAGATGAATGTAACAAACTCTTAATTTCATTCATTAGACACCAAAATTCGCTAAAGCGTAACATGGCGTCTTTGTATCCCTTGTACATAAAATAAATGCGTGTTACCACCACCACGGATGAAGCACTCAGTGGCTTAAGCTGTCTAAAACAGGTATATCAAGGGCTCTCACCTTCAAAGCGAGCTTTCCAACCTTCGATAAAAATGAGAAAACCCGGAAGGACTCTGGAAGAACTGCCCACAGGTTATCTTTGAAAACGAATCCGTGTCACGAAGCATCGGCTTACGTATACATAGTGGCCAGGAACAACATCCTGAGCGTCACTATTGTGCCGTATTGACTTTCAACGAGTTTATGAACTCTTTCTGTGAACGCATGTGAACTTTTTATGGATTGATTTCTGAGTAGCTTGTTTTACCACCATAGACATTTGTCGTGCGAAGTGTTGACTGCCCGGAGTATTCGGAAACTGATTGGATTTTGTTTTTCTGTTTTTCGGGCAGCGCAGTTACGAGTAGTCGCTCCGTGCTGATATGTGGTTTTGTAATAAATTCTCTTCTCACTTTGCGGTTACCCGGGCGCTTCGGAGGCGTTTTGAGGATGCCGGTCCCAACAAAACCGCTGAAAATGTTAAGAATTATTATGATCTGAGATTAAAGACACGTTGTTCTCAGTGCTAATATTTCTTTTAGTAAGTTTTGATGTTAGCCAACCTCTCCCCTTTTTTTATGCGTTTTGTTATTCTATACACAAGGGTGCCTTTTGTTTCTGTAGCTGGATAGATTTCCACTGAGATCGGCCCTGGTCTGTTTAATTGATTATTTATTAAAACAGTATTTACTAAAGAGAAAAACGTGAATGTGTTTACAAACGCTGAAAATGAACGTTGTTCCCGTCAACACGAGTGGTGCCAAAGTCCGTGACCCTAGTTGAAAGAACTGTCCTGGAAAAAGCACCGTGGTACCCTGGTGCGGTTCCACGACTATCGCACACGCTCCTTGCTGCTCGGTTGATTGGTAAGTTCGTGAAAAGTTTTTATTGAATTATCACTGTCTTCGAGTCGATCTGTAGCCATTAAACTTTGCATCTCCTGAGAGTCCATGAGCTGGCAGGGGGTCTAGTTGCGAAGCGCCGACCTTCTGGTGGCTGCTCAGAGTGCAGCTGTTGGTCTTTGACAGTGCAGCACTAGCGTTGAACGGGCTACTGGTGCACTGCGCACTGAAGGAGCACGGAGGTGCTCGGCCGCGGTTACTCACTTTCGCAATCCTACACGTAAACAGTCTTAAATGTCCGTGCCGATTTTGAAAAGCGTTTATTTACATCAGACATCCTACATTACGTGATAATTAGGGCTAATAACGCCTATTATTACCGACATCCTTAACGACATTATGGGAAGCCTATCAATTGCCGCCCCTTAGAAAACCGTCGAAACTTCAATTATAGTAATGCGTGAGTAGGAAATAGTTACGGCGAATGGGGAATTAACTAACGCTTAGCTTTAACGGTCTGGATGTATGCTCCGAAAAATTAACTGGGTCCTATTTAGCTTTGCCCTTTGGACCACTCCGGCCAGCTCAGTCTGTTTTTAGATGCGGAGCCTCTTATCGTCGGGGCTATGTCCCTCCCTCCGCCGTGCTGCGTCCACACCCCCACTGCGCATGCCTGGACAGGCACCGCTGATGATGATTGTGGCAGGATGCCCCTAGGGATGGGCCAAGCAAATAATCCATCACGAGATAGCTTCGCGTTCAACCACCGTCGTCATCTTCCCATAGGGGAACCCTGAGTAGTTCCCGCTGATGATGATTGTGGCAGGATGCCCCTAGGGATTGGCCAACCAAAGAATCTATCCCGAGATAGCTTCGCGTACAACCACCGTCGTCATCTTCCCATAGGGGAACCCTGAGTAGTTCCCGCAGATGATGATTGTGGCAGGATACCCCTAGGGATTGGCCAAGCAAAGAATCCATCCCGAGATAGCTTCGCGTACAACCACCGTCGCCATCTTCCCGTAAGGGAACCCTGAGAAGTTCCCGCTGGTGATGATTGTGGCAGGATGCCCCTAGGGATTGGCCAACCAAGGAATCCATCACGAGTTAGCTTCGCGTTCAACCACCGTCGTCATCTTCCCATAGGGAAACCCTGAGTAGTTCCCGCTGATGATGATTGTGGCAGGATGCCCCTAGGGATTGGCCAACCAAAGAATCCATCACAAGATAGCTTCGCGTTCAACCACCGTCGTCATCTTCCCATAGGGGACCCTGAGTAGTTCCCGTGATGATGATTGTGGCAGGATGCCCCTAGGGATTGGCCAACCAAAGAATCCATTACGAAATAGCTTCGCGTTCAACCACCGTCGTCATCTTCCCATAGAGGAACCCTGAGAAGTTTCCGCTGGTAATGATTGTGGCAGGATGCCCCTAGGGATTGGCCAACCAAAGGATCCATCCCGAGATAGCTTCGCGTACAACCACCGTCGTCATCTTCCCGTAAGGGAACCCTGAGAAGTTCCCGCTGGTGATGATTGTGGCAGGATGCCCCTAGGGATTGGCCAACCAAAGAATCCATCACGAGATAGCTTCGCGTTCAACCACTGTCGTCATCTTCTCATTGGGGAACCCTGAGTAGTTCCCGCTGATGATGATTGTGGCAGGATGCCCCTAGGGATTGGTCAACCAAAGAATCCATCCCGAGATAGCTTCGCCTACAACCACCGTCGTCATCTTCCCGTAAGGGAACCCTGAGAAGTTCCCGCTGGTGATGATTGTGGCAGGATGCCCCTAGGGATTGGCCAACCAAAGAATCCATCCCGAGATAGCTTCGCGTACAACCACCGTCGTCATCTTCCCATAGGGGAACCATGAGTAGTTCCCACTGATGATGATTGTGGCAGGATGCCCCTAGGGATTGGCCAACCAAAGAATCCATCCCGAGATAGCTTCGCGTAAACCACCGTCGTCATCATCCCGTAAGGGAACCCTGAGAAGTTCCCGCTGGTGATGATTGTGGCAGGATGCCCCTAGGGATTGGCCAACCAAAGAATCTATCACGAGATAGCTTCGCGTTCAACCACCGTCGTCATCTTCCCATAGGGGACCCTGAGTAGTTCCCGCTGATGATGATTGTGGCAGGATGCCCCTAGGTATTGGCAAACCAAAGAATCCATTACGAAATAGCTTCGCGTACAACCACCGTCATCTTCCCGTAGGGGAACCCTGAGTAGTATGTGAGGCTCTCCTCCTCTCCTCTCCGACACTCCTCTCCTCTCCGGCATTCCTCTTCTCCTCTCCGAAGCTCCTCTCCTCTCCGGGCATGCGCAACGAATGGCAACACCTGCGGTAGCCGCTGCATACTCCGCTGGGGGCGCCAATGTTGCTCCGAGGTATGAATGACTCATTCCGCTCCCGTCATGCTCCCCCCACAACACCGCGATGAGTCAGCGTCAATGCCAGTGTCAGCGCCGCGGAAAGTGCCGCGGAGAAGAGGGCTCGAGCCGCTGCCACGAAACTGCAGCGGCGAAAGGCCGATCCCGATCATCGGGCTCGCGAAGCCGAAAGGGAACGTCAACGCCGCCATGCAGCTGCTACTGATGCAACGAGGGCTCGCGCAGCTGAACTAATGGAAACTTGAGTCGACCCCATGGCTGCTTCGCATACTACTCAGGGTTACCCTGCGGGAAGAATTTGACATTTTTCTTTTTAAAGCATGACTCGCCTAATAGTGCCAAGACCGGCGAGGTCTGAGCGCCTTGTTTTTCATAACAAGAAAGCCCCCCTTTCAGGAACCTCTCCAGTTACAACAAACAATTTGTCGCGTACCTGCTCGGTTCCCTGCAAATATCGTCAACCGATGGTGTGTTCACTCAATTGTGTTTCTCGCGATCCCACAGCTTAAGCCCCGTTTGTTGTGACCTTCTTTTGCTGTTGGGCTAGAATGCAGTCTCAAACTGAAGGCTGGAGCGCGAGCCATTTTTATTTCTTGGTTATGTAAGTTGTCTAGCGTGCTTTTTATTTGCTATTACAAAACAGTAGTCGGTGTTCTTCGTAAATAAAGAAACACCACTAGCATCGCTTGCGTATTATTTTTGCCTCAAATTTGGGTCATGTGTTCTCTTTGCTGAGCAATGTTCAGAAGTATACAGTATCCTGAGAGATGTCGTTTAGAAAGGGTTTGCCAATAAAGTAATAACTCGTTAACCCGAAGAAGTAACAACCGGGAAATATTTCGAGACAAGCAGATTTTCGAGATAAGCAAAGTTGCACGAATTAGCATGAGATATCGAGTTCCTTGCAAAAAAGACGCTACTACTTACCAGCTCTTCAACATCAGCTTCCAATCTTGCTTTTCATAAAGGTTTGAAGGAGGAAAAAAACACTTGAGAGAGATTTACTGGGAGGGTTGCTTGATGAAGTTGATATGCCTCTAGGCTCAGACTTCACGTTCCGGGAAAACATCGGCTTTGTGGTAGGCGCGTCTAAACGGGAAAAAATCGAGAGACTTAGGCGCGGCAGGATCGCGCGAATCTTGTGAAACGGTCCGCGGCGGCGAAATTTTCGTTCCACCCTAAGTCAAAATTTCGAGATATCCATCGTTTGGCCCAAAAATACTTCGAAATAAAAGGCAACAATTACATGGGACATATAGGAAATGGTTCGCTGCAGCGGAAAATTTCGACTTAGCCCATTTTTCGAGGTATGGGAGTTCTAGTTAATGAGGTATTACTGTATATACTTATTGCTCAGTAATTCTTTTAACTTTTGGCAGTGCTGCTCAAGCAAGAGACAGTCAGAAAGAAAAACCCCAACTTTCGCGATTACCTAGCCAAAAAGAGCCTATATTCTGTTCAAAGCAAAAAACGACGTCTTTATAAACGTGCAGATGCTAATAAACGAAAGCCAAATGGTTAGGGCCAGCCTGGGGTAAAGGTAAAGGTACGGACCAGCCCAAGACGAGAAAGGCCGAACCTAAAGCGTGATTTCGCTGTACGGGGAATTAAGAAGCGACGCCTTAATTACCTGCTTGCAAATTCACGCTGCCTTGCGTCGAGGGTGGCACTTAAAAAAAGGTTTGTAGTGTTGTATCTGTGCTCTTAGAGTACATATGCTGTTTTTGCCATGTGCTGCACATTATACAGAAAAAATAAATTCATTGCGTTTACCACAGAAATACGCCGATTTGACTCCCTTTGTAAACTTGGGTTTCCTAGTTTTTGCTAACCTGTGCGAAATGCAGTTTTATTCTTGATTTCGCGCCTTGATTTTTCTAATGACTTAAACGCTTTGCTGCAGAAAGACACATTGCAGCTTGTCTTTCGGTGTTTCGGTCCCTTTTGTTTATGCAGGCGTTTTAAATCCTTGCAAGCATGTAATGGGATTTCTCTTTTAGTATTATTCCCTGTGATCTTCGCATGTGGCGAGATCTTCGCATCGTAGCGCAAATAAAATATTACCTATTTACCCTGAGCGACGTGTATTTGCTTTCATCGTTACAGTATTAACTAGCAGCCTCTGATTCCAGAGCTTTCACCTTAATTGTGGTTATACGTTCTGCGTAAAAAAACATTCTCTTTTTAAATTCTGTGCGCGTGATGGTGCGTTCAAGCCAGAGGACGGGGATGCACTCATCGGCCCGGGAAAAAGTAAGTAGGGAGCGAATTGAGAAAAGCTCGAAAGTGACGAAGAGAAAAGGGACGATGATTACAGGACTAGGAAAAAACACATTCACGCATCTGCACGAAGTGAATCTTGACGAGTGGGCGAAGCTGTGGGTGTCATTCTTACCGTAAATCACCCGTGGCATTGCCCACTCCCGCATGTGCAGTGACAACGCGTGTGTACAGTATATACAATTCAAAAACATTGAAGGACTCCGGTTTAAGTAAGGTCTTCGGTAAAACAAGATTTGTGCGCACGTTAAAGATCCCCAGGTGGTCAAAATTAATCCGGAGCCCTCCACTGCCGCGCGCCTCATCGCCTGCGTTGGGTCGGCGCGTTAAACCCTACAATCAATCATGTCTTCGGTAATGAAACTTCAGTACCCAGCGTAAGAACGGAGTTTTGCAGATGATGTTTCTTCGAAGGGACGATAATGTATGCCGGAAATGTGGTACAGTGTAACCCCGCTAGTTCGTCCCCTGTACTTGCGAGGACCCGCTTCTTACGAAGTCAAACCTGATTATAACGATCCCGGATAGAGCGAATTATTCTATACATCGAACAAAAGCAAATGCGTTACGAAAACGCATGCGAAGCATATTCCTTATTACGAAGTTTACATCGGACATATCGAAATCCACGAGCCTACAATTGCCACCGTAATGCATGGTCTCGGAGCGGCGATTGAGATACGGATTTGCCACGATTGAGATGTTGACCTTCGCATGGAGGGACGCCTTTCGTAACTGTTTCCGACGCACGGGATTCGCGATGGAGCACATCCAGTCAGCGAGTCCGGACCAAGCCGGCATCATCAGCGAACTGCGCGAAAAGCTCGCCAACGTTCCAGATGCTGTGCCGAAAGGATTGTCCTTTGACGATTTCCTGAGTCAACAACAGCTTTGCCGTCAGTGTGAGCCCCTGAGGCACAGACAACGTCACTGATGTCATGGCAGCTGGTGCTGCGGAAAGCACCGAGGAGACTGAAAATGTCACAAGGGGCATCATCCCCAGTCTCTTCGGTGCTTTAATAAAGTTTAATGAAGCGCTTTCACCCGTTGATGTGATCTTGCAACATTACTTCGACATTGAATGACACAGACTTGAAGTGGCGCTACCCCAAGTGGCGCTACAACGTCTACCCCAAAAACAAAAGTGAAAACAAAAATCACCGCTGTTTTGTGAAATAGGCAGTTAAGGCGGAAAGTAGCTTTAGTGCATGCAATAAATGGACTGTTTTGTGTAATGTAAGGGCATAATTTATGCGTTTGTTTCTCTACGACATGAGAATGGAAGAAGGGGGGGGGGTCTCGCGTATTGCGAACTCGTAACAAAACAGTTGTTATAGACGGGTTCGGCTACAACGAACTATTGGATATATCGAACGTACCGCGGTGCGTATTACAGTTAGCTGTAACCGGGTTTGACTGTACTACGACTACGACGCAGCGCCAGAGTGATGACTGAACACCCGCTTTCCTCGCCCTCTCGATCCAAGGTTCTTCCTTTCACCATGCTCTCTTCCTCTCTGTCGGCTCTCTGCTTATCAGTGTCTTTCAAAGCGGCGTTGGCGGCCTTGTCACTCCGCTACTTTCCTTGCTAGGGGGCCTACATTCACGCGCGTCCACCGTAAGGGTGGAGACACGCATACGTCGGCTCCGCCGTTTTGGGTAACTCGCTGGCCGCCGCAGCAAGTCACTGTAACAAGACTGCGCTATAATTTTCGCCGCAACACCGTTTACTCACGAAGTTTGAGTCATCTCATCTATTTGGCATTTGACCCATTAGCGATGGCACGTGCCCCTTCCACCCTGTCTGCACCCTTTACGGGAAGTCCGTTTTTTTCTCAGCTACGCCTCGTACTATACTTCGTTGCGCTTAGATTTGGCATTTTCACACTTGCTTTTTCCCCTATGAATTCGCTCGACCACGCGCGTGCAATGCGCGGAGATGGCGGGCTAGCTGGGACGCCGTGTAGAGGAGGGGGACACAACATAGCCGTTTCTTTTTTTAAACTTGGGGTTTCTGATAGGTTTTCTGATGGGATTTCTGATAAGCCTAATTTAAAAAGTGGTTTGAGAGGTATGGATGGGCTATCGCCGTCGGCAGTCGCGCATTCGTCTTCTCGTCCTTTCTTTTACCGCCGGTGCAGCTACCCGGCGCTCCGACACGGTTCGGCCAGAGCTCCCGTGGTCCAATTACTTATGACGGCACCTGTACCTTGCGAAAACTGCAGTGTTGGATCACTCGTCTCCTATCACTTTCGAGCGTTCTTTTCTGTGGTTCTTAGGTTTTTTACTCTTAGTTTTACACCATGGAGCTGTCCCATCAACTCACTGAGGTGGAGAATGAGCTTAATAAAAAAAAGAAAAGCTTCTGCGGGGAAACGTGTGCTGCGGGAATAAGATGAGAAAAAATCCTGCACAAGGAGAAGCAGTACCAAAATAACTTGACGGGTGTGATCCTTGCGATCGCACTGAAGGCCGCATTAACCGGCCAAGGGTATTTTAAGAACAGCTGTAATAATTCGAAGAATGAATTTACCGCAGGTTTCGGTGCAGATGTAGTTACTACGTGCGATCAATCTAGTGACTTTATAGTGTAGTGCATGGGGTGGCGATACGAGCTTGCATGCGGCCCGGAAAATGCTATACTGGTGCATTGCCAACCGCCGACGAAAAATTGAATGGACATAATGGGATGACCACGCACTCCCTTATAAATAAGTATCTATTTATTTATTTATTTATTTCATGTACCCTCATGGCCCAAGGGCATTGGAGAGGGGAGTGGTACAGCGTACATTTTTTAGCAGAGAACAATGTTCAACAAGTTTCTTTACAGACAAAAATTGAACGCAAAAAAGATAGCGGTATTATCCAATACCATACAAGGACAGAAAAAAAAAGGGAACCACTTTTGATTACAAGCAATGCAACAATCAGGCACTTCAACCGTACAAAAAACTAAAAAGATGTACACAATTACAACAATGCAAAGCAGGCAACTAATCAGCAGCCTGTACTCCAAAGTGCGCGCGCAGCCGATTTTTGAACTCTTCTAAATTGTTAGTTTCAACGTCCGCTGCTGGAAGGTAATGCCTTAAATGTTACTACTAGGAATACCGCCTACTATCTATCGTTAGCTGGAATGTGTGAAGCATCGCTTCGGTCACCTGGCGACGTCGGTCTAATTGATAGAGTCTACTCACCGGTTCTCGTGCTCGGCATATGCTCTTTTATAGCCCGAGGTATCGGCGTAATCGCGAATCGCCGAGTTATGATTGTCGTATAAACATCCACACCAAAATATAGGCGCAAAGTTTATTCACAGCGCGTCCACATGAGGTGTCGAGGCGTCCGGTGTCGCTTGTTTGGTCGGTTTTCTGCCACGTTTTTTTATGCACGGTGGGTAACCTTCTTGCCACGCTGAAGGAACAGCTTACCATCCTCGCAATCATTGCCAACTTCGGTGTGGGAAAAGTCGGCGTCCCCGTTGGTAGCCAACTCTATTGCGTACACGAGTCTAAAATGTGCCTTTTTTAAGGAACCCGTGCATGCTTCGTCTATCGGTCTCATTTAAAAGTTAGTGATGACTGCAGTCTCTTTTTCATAAGATAGAACATACTTGCCGCTGAATGTGTATCCAAGGAACTTGAGTTGTTACGCAAATGTATATTTTACAGAGAAGCTGTTAGCCGCCATTTGGTCGAAAAAGTTTGTATCGTAATCAAAAACCCGAAAATTTGTCGCAGAAGACACCGAGCGCATGCGCCACACTAAGGAGGCGTACGGCATAGGGATCAGTATTCGTGCACCAAAAACCTGAAAACAAACATGGAAACCGCATGATGGATGATAAGACACATGGGAACAATGAGAAACCTTTGCCCATGTCATCATAACGGAGGTTAGCGCTTCACGAAACAAGACACACGACGCAAACGAACTTGACCGGCGCCCGTCCTGTTCGTTTTGTGGGGTGTGTCTTGTTTCTTGAAGCAGTAACCTCCGTTATGATGACCTTGAACCAACTAACCCAGCAGCAAGTTTCACTTGGCCCATATGTTCCCGGTAAAGATTAGGACGGCAGCTGCTCTGGAAAAGGGAGGTTGTCGTTATTCGGTCGAGGGCATTTGTCAGGCTAGGCAGGCCCGGTACTTGGTGCTAGAGAAGCCGAGCGCAAGCGACAAGCACACCGATACGACGAGGACCTTATGTACATTCCCCCTTCAGCATGTATAGCGGTTTACAGCAGCTTTGCTGGACATCCGTTTTCGCAGAGCAGGATGGCGGTCATATTTTCATTTTTTTGCCAGCTCCGATGCTTTATGGCAGGTCTCTGCCATCTGCGACTAGCAAGGCAATATTACCCTGGCTCTGGCCAAAAGATACAACCACCTCGTCCAATTGTCACATGTAATCTGAAGGCCGAAATGTAAGTTTTAATCCCGAATATAGTTAGACAGGAACAAAAAAAACATTTTTTGCAGTTGGCATTGTTTTCCATATTCACAATTAGATTATTGCCCATTGGTGTCAAATAGTGTCCATTCCCCGAATTTACTCCCTTTGCCTTCAAAGCCACCTTCCCAACTGTCTATTGGGAGTCCGGCACCCACCGTGTCGGCTTCATACAACTCAGACCACGCCTCAAAATGCTGCCCAACCCTCCTTTATTGTGTAGCGCCGCTATCATGTTCTTCAGCGCCACCATCATCATCAGCAGATTGACCAGCTGGCACGGAACACACTCAGCGCCCGGCACACCTCGGGAACGGCACCCGCGTTCTATGCGCCTCATCGTGTTCATGGCACAGCCAACGAAACCACAATACACGTGGGCCCGGCCGCACCGCCTCATCGGCCGTCTACAATTTGGTGACCCGGACAAGCGGCTTCGCCATGGCATCACACCGCTGCTTCCACAGCCACAATGTGGACAACAGCACGCGACGAACGTCCATCGCCCTCCCAGACCTTCCCTTGCGGATTCCATTTGACTCCATCACAAACCACGCTGCATGGTTCGTCATCCTGGAGAGCCATTTTTATGTACATGACATCTGCTCCACGGAAATCAGGTACCTCGTGACATTATAGAAGCTACCTGCTGACCTCGTGAAGCAGATCCAGCTGCCGGCCCCAGTCCCCAGTGCGTACAACGAATTAAAAGACACTGTCCTCACCCACTACGGCATGAAAACCCGGCAGACGACAATCCTAATAGAACCTGCAGTCGTTACCACCACCAGTCCTGCGACACCGCCCTCGGCCCATGCACCCGAACCCTCACTAGGTGACGGGTCTGGTATCATGGGCGCGTATCTCGACCTCCCAGACCTCAGCGGCCTTCCGGACTTCTACACCCCTCACTGCGACATATGGTTTGTTCAGCTCGAGAGCCACTTTGTCATCAAGAACGTAAGGAGCCAGCCGCTGCGCTATCACCTCGCAGCGACACGGCTACCTGAAGGGCTCCTCGCGAAGCTCCGGCTCCCACCACCTGGCCCACAGACCTACGTCGACTTGAAGAAGGCTGTTCTTAAGCACTATGGCGTCTCAGACAGTATTTTTCAATACTTCAGCGATGGTTGTGATGACACGCCCACCTCGGTCAGGCTCATGCCGACGCCTTCCTCTACACCACCACACCTTCCAACGCCAACTGTGCATGCAACTTCGCCGCAGTGTTCAGTCTCGCCTTGTCATGAAACGCAAGCGCCGGCTACGGCTTGCAGCACTGAAGGGTCGGCCTTTAGCTTAGTGGAATCTGCGCAACACCATGCCGCAGCTCCACACGTTGATGTGTCGGCTTCACCGACCCCAGCTAGTGTCGACTGCTATGCCGCTCGTGGCTGCGAATCTTCTTTGCACGGCACGAGTGAGAACGATCTTAATGAGCGCTGTACTCCCGGTGTACGACAGCCATCTTCCTCGCCTCAGGTGGCACAGCTTCCAGCAGCCAACGACAGATCGACGACTCCTGGAGTCGAAGCTACCTTCGCACATCAGCTTGCTATTGACAATCTTTACACCCTGGCTGCGAGGGCGATACCGGAGCAAAGATTGCGCGACGCTTCTTCCAACAACCGACACCGAAAAGAGGTATCCCATGACCAAATGCAGTCAAGAGACGCGTCAAAAGCTGGTCCCCAGACTTCGACCGATTCCATGCTCCGGGACATTGTTGGGAAGATGAAGTAACCGGAGGTCAGCCGTCTGTCTACAAATCAAACAGACGAAACCAGCTTGCAGGACGTGGATCCGACGTCATTGGAGTTCCAGCGCAGCTCATCAATGCAAGGCTCCGCTCTGCCGCCTCCCACTGCGGTTTCGAAAACAGCCAAGACAGCGACGAAGCCACAAAGCCCACACCGGGCACAGTCAAGCCCGCACTCCGGTCGTCATTCTGATGCACCACGCTTCACCTTGTCGCCGTCCCAGTTACGCCTGCCGCTCGCTCTACCATCAACGGCAGCAGTCGCTTCACACCCCGCAATGCGTCCGCGGCCGCACTCCCAGCCTCGACCACCAGAGGTTACCCCTTACCCGCACGCTACCTCGCCGACGACCAGCACCGTGCCCTTTACTCAACCCCGGCCACTAGACCACTGACTGCCCACGAACTCTCTTCCTGACGACGGACAAATAGTACATACCTGCACATAGTACATCGTTTTCGCACATTTCTCATAACGCGCTACGCGCTAGGGGGGAGCCCTGTAGCGCTGCTATCATCTTCTTCAGCGCCACCATCATCATCAGCAGATTGACCAGCTGGCACGGAACACACTCGGCACCCGGCACACCTCGGGAACGGCGCCGGCGTTCTATGCGCCTCGTCGTGTTCATGGCACAGCTAACGAAACCACAATAAACGTGGGCTCGGCCGCTCCGCCTCATCGGCCGCCTACAATTGCATCTACTACGGTTTGCAGTCGATCGAGAAACTGCAAATGCCACTTTGAACAGCACCACGCCGTATAGGTAAACACAAAGCAATGGAAGTATTTGGCCTTGTTGGTTAATATTGCCTAAACAAAAACAGCGCTCAAGACTGGACATTAAAGTATACGTAGCCTCCATCTCCATCTTTGGTGTCCCATCGTGAACACTGTTTTGTTTTGGTGAGGTAAACAAAAAAAAATCTGCCCTTTTATGTCGGCCAGCACGGTTTCCCTTGGGCGGTGGAAACTGCCTGGTGCAACGCAGACGCCAAATGACAGCATTTGAACTCGTACTGCTGATAAGGCGTACCAAATGCTTTCGTCTTCTGGTTTATTTCAGTTTTCGATATGCCAGGAGCCGCACAAGATGTCCCATGAGAAGTACTTATCAGGGCGAATTCGGTCATATCTATCGTTGATGCGTGGTATCGGGTAGGGGGCTTTAGTTATTTTTATTTTTAATTTTTAATGCAGAGCATTTCAGTAACTCACGATGTCACCCGCGTTGACGTCCGTAGTCGTAGTCCGCACCCCTTTCCTACACTATATAAAAAATACTATCCGGCGCCTAGTTTCGATCCATCGACCGTGCGGGCGGAACGCAATGTACATGGTGCTCTACCCACTGCGCCACAAAGCCGACACAGAATGGGAGGCTACGAACGCGCCTTATATCCTTGACTCATTCAAATTACTGCTGACGAGCGCTCTCTCGTCAGCAGTTGCCACAAGTGCAACAACATTAACGTAACGCAAACTACTTGACGTCGTGCGCCCCGGAAACGCTCTGCATTTAAACGTGCCCCTCGCGAGGGGGATGTTTCACTGCGTCGCCATGCGAACAGTTTGCTTTGTTTCCGTGATGGCGGTTGTGTGCGGTCGCCGCTTTTCAGCAGCGGCGGGTTAACGGATCGCCAGCGATGCGACATGGTGAGTGTGGTGAGTACATACGACCAGTTTGTTACGATTCAATGCTTTTAATACCTCTACGCTTCCTTCTTTGCTTTCCCGCCCCGAGGCTGTTGTAGCGAGGTTTCACACTCGATCCGCGAGGACAAATTAAACGGACGATCATTGTAAATTTATCGCAGCATCTAAGGACTCTTGGAATCCGTTGACATTAGCTGTTAATAGTGCCAGTCTTTGGTGTTTCGCAGACAAGCTGGTTGCTCAACCTGAATGCAAACGAATGAAAACGCAGCACACATTAGGTAGGTAGGGAGCCAGCGACGCGGATGAGACAACTGGCTGCCTTGGCATTTAATTACAGCAAAATGTTTGCACCAAAAAAATTGACGAGCTATAGCTATCGCCATTCATCACGTTAAAACCACATTCTCGCTATCTGTGTCCCTAACTGAAAGGTACAAACGTTGCTTTGTACATTGTTCGCGACGCTGTTTCGTCTCACTTTCTCTCGCAGCTTTTTTCAGTCTCTCGCAGGGCATATTGTCGCGGCATTAGTTTAGTATGCACTCGTACGGCTAAAGTCAAGTCTAGGGATTTTCACGCGATGAAAAGCTTCGCAACCCCTTTGGCTCTTACTCGGAAATACTGTTGGGGCGTTCAGGGGTGATCCAGCTGTGCCATTTGCGCCATGTTGCTGCGCCCTGCTGCGCCCAGTGGTGTTTTACTTGCGCCAAATGCTTCGAGCCGATCGAACCCGGTTTTTCGGCCGAGAGTTGTCCCCTCAAACCAGCTGAAGCGAGAGACGATCATTCTGCCGCTAACCAGCACGATGGCTCCTAGGTTGGAAACTTGGAGGAAGCGGCGCGCTCGATTATTCGGTTGCCCCAGCCGAGCTCCGCTCATGGTGCAGCCACAGTGCAGCAATAGTGCAGCCACGGTGCCGCTTCGGAGCAGAGATGGTGATTCGGCAAGTCGGCATACATTCCCGTGGCGTAAACCTCAACGGAGTGGTTTCCCGCACTGCTGCAAACAAGCATAATGGCATTACTTCATGTGTATCGCTTGTAGAAAACTAGCGATTGACGTTCGGCCACTCGTGACGAGATGCACAAACGAGAGTCTATTCTTTTCTGCGCTCACGGCGAATCGTTTTATTACTGTGCTGCCTTATATTTAGGGCTAGTGCAGTGGAGTAGCGCTAGCCAAAACTGTATCAGCGTAAGTAACAACTTGCCGTTTGGGATTTTCGCAGCGGGTTTCTCTTTGTTTTTGTTTTTTTGTTGCCACGGACAAGCAGAGACCCAGTGTGCCGCCGCTTTTCACCACATGGCTGTTGTTGCTGCTCACGTTGTTCTGGAGAGATGTTAACCGGCACCGTCTCGCATATCCTTGACTTCCGCGTGCATTGCCTCGCGCTATTTGGGGCACCAGGCTACGAGAAGCGGAATTTGAAGATGCTGTAGCGCCTTCTCTCGTGGCCTACTTTTTCTGTCTTCCCCGCCGCGACTATCCCGGTGCGACGTCAAGAATTGCGACGTGGATTGAAGCTCTGAGTCGACGCGCCTGCGTAGGCGCGGCTAGAACATTCTACAGTGCGGTGCCCTTCCTCGAAACACTCTTCGGTGCTGCTATGTGCCTTTAGTGACCCTGGAGCCCCAACTCGTGATCCCCTGAATCCCGTATGTTTCAAAGGGTTCCTTGAAACAGGGCTCAAAGAAGGCGAAATATCTGATTATTGTAACAGCATCGCGTGCGGTGGGCAGAGTCTTTAGTTCAGGACCCCGGCTAATCTTGAGGCGGTCGTTGCCCCATCCCCGAACGGTGCCGGATTTCAAGGAAAGTGCACGTCTTTCGCATTGGAATCCCATTGCATCAACTGTGTGCGCAGGTATTTGCACAGGGCACGCTGTGGTTCAAGTCTCCCAACTGGAGGTTCCGTACTGCGTTAAAATATACAGCCACCAATACGCAGACATGTACATGATCATGCTCCATCCAGAAATATGAATCCAGGTGGTAAGAACACCATTAAAATATTATATTCTGTTTCCGTGTATCCAAAACATCAAACTCTTCTGATTTACCACCAAACGTCCGCCCACAACAGGGACCTCACAATTTGAGAGTGACGAAGGATCATTAGTTAGCCCACACTAGGCCACTGATTGCCCACAGTGACAAACAAAGCTAGGTGGGTTCAAAATAGTCACGTGACCCAGCTCTCTCACTCTCTTGCAGAAGCCCGGAAATATTCCGCAAAACACAAATATAACATACATGAAAATCACCCAACTAAACGCGAAGCTAGCGTCGGCCATCGGTGGTCGGGCGGCTCGTCTTTAAGTGTTGTCCATACCGTGCACGCCTATAGTTGTGCCCCACATCGTTAAAATTCCTTCCCTTTGTAAACACGTGGAGCGCCGAGCAAAGCCTGGTCGCCTAACCCTTGATGCATCCCAGCCACCGAGTCGCCAGGGTTACACGTGTGACGAACGGAAACTTCGCCCAGTGGCTTTGAGCAGTATAACTTTCGTTGACAGAACGTCTGGTGACCCCTTCCTATACCTGTTACCCGTTCACCCACCTCCAGCTCCTGTCGGGTTCGGGCATTCTCGCGGCGCCAATCGCGGTCGTTAAAATGTCGACGGTCCCCCTCCGCCGGCTTCCCAAACGGAGGCAAGAAAATCCTCCTGCAAAAGCTTACATCGCTTTCAACTATTTTGGGGTGACCGACGCCTCTGTATACGTAGTCTCCGGGTGCGCTCGTCGGATGAATGCAATAGCGCGGCGAACAAAAAATAAACTTCCACGCATTCTCCTCACGCCCATCGAGCCCAAGTCAGCTCGGCCAGCGTGAAAACAAAATGAATAGATGTAAACACGCTATACCCAGCGAACGATATTTAATTGCCATGCGCTTTCAATTAATAAGTGAGGTACCCGTACTTAACACCTCCCCACCAAGAATGTTGTCCGTACACTAGCTGTACTTACACCATAAACTCTGGCTGTGGGTTCTGGAAATCCAAAATATGACAACCAAGTGAATCACTCGTAGCAGTCGCTACATATTTCCCAGCATGCAACATTCGAATACGTACTGTTGCTTCAACGCTACACAGGAACAAAACGTGCAATCCTAATTGTTCCGAAAAGACACTTGTAACACACAAAAAAACTTAAATGCAACCACAAACTTGTCGTTGTCCTCAAGACTACGGTATCCTTAAACGCTACAGCACACACAATAGATACTGTTGCGGAATTATGGAAGAAGGGAATAAACCTCGGTCCGGCTCAGCCATGGCCTCGCGTCCGCGTCCCGTTCCATAACATTTCTGGTGCCGAAACCCGGGAACGACGGACCAGCGGACTTCACGGCGCAGTGCCTTCAAGGTGTGCGTGGCCTCAGGTACGTCGGATCGTCTCATTTCGGAGGCCTCACCCTTGAACGGTGCCTGCCATGGCTGCGTGCTGGACACAGACCCCCCACCTAGAACCTGGAGATGAACCCTACCCATCGGACAGTCCCGACCCTTGCTTCGCTGCGCTCTCTGGTTTAGATGACAGGCAGGTCGTGGACCAACTTATCAGTTCGCGGGTCATCCTACGGGCGGACATAACGGAACTAGCCAACACCACTATTCGGGTCTTGGAATCGTCACCATCGTATATAAGTATGCTCATCGATTTGCACCGTATGGCAGAACAAAAACAAGACCAACTTCGAAAGCTGGACGGTCATATCCAGAGCCTTCTCGACTTTGACAGTTTTGTGGCAGACTTAGAAGAAGGCGAAGAGTTTTCATACGCGATAAGTCGAACGAAGGTTTTGTTAAGGGAACGAATCTCTCAGACAACGTTGAGGACGTCGTTCACCGCGACGAAGACTTTGTCGCCACCTCAACCGACGCAGTATCCTTTCAGAGGGGGCACCTCCCTGAAAAGGGACGCGGTCATTGTAGCACTCCCATTCGCAACAAGGGCTGCTAGCGAAACCGCGAGTTCGTCATATTCAGCGGAAGAGAACACGGAGCAGCACAGCGCCCCTACATTTGCAATGTCGTCGGTGGACCAGGCCGCGGGACGCAGAAGCAATACCGAGTTCGACGAAGCAGCCGGCGCCGTGCCATTCCGCCCAAGTGAGGAAAATACCATCCCAGACTCGCATGCTCTCGGGGCCAAGCCAAAAGGGCCATCCCGCACGCGCAAAACTCAGATGAAGTCAACGGATGACAGGAGTCCCACGTGCAACGAGAAGACATTCACCCGTGGGCCAGCGTTACGAAACGAGTGGCTCGGCAGCAAGTTTCTGAACAAGCGAATTCAAGCACGGGGAAGACAAGCGTCCGCTCGACCGCTAGAAAACAGAAAACGCAGATCCATTGCGACGATACAGATGCAAGTGGTTAAAACTCAGCCAGTACGCAGAAAGGAACGTCGAAGGCGGACAGGAAAACAAAAGGGCACCACTGACCAGAAGGTTCAGGCTGCATTCCGAACACGATTTGTACATGCTCACTCGAGGACTAACTTTACTGCATCATTTATAAGACAGCCCGACCCAAGCTAAACTTGGGGCTCCGTCCTACCCAAGAAAGTATCCAGAAGAAGGCATCGAGCCTCAAAGCATCGATGGAGGATAAAGCAGAAAGCATCTACCACCTCCAGACTCCGCAGGAATGACATTATACTAATCTACGGCAAGCCTAGACTAATCTGCTCTGCACTTCCTCACCACTAGCGCCACCGTCGGGGGTGGGAGTATGTTGCGGAATTATGGAAGAAGGGAATAAACCTCGATCCGGCTCAGCCATGGCCTGGCGTCCGCGTCCCGTTCCATAACAGATACTTCAAACTGTGCCAGAGTACACTCATTGCGAAAAAAAGAAAACATCATGAAACACTCATCTAGCCTCAAAAAACGCGAAATCTTTGAACACATTGACACACAAACGTGATCTCACTTTATAACTAGCACACACTGTAGCACTTCCCCTTGACACTCACAAGGTATCAGAACCTCGTGAGGGTGCAAACACTGAAATAAAAAAGACAACTAAAGTAATACTACAAATCACAATACAGCTTAAGATAGAGGAGAGAGTAGAGCGCCGAGCCCAGCTGGATGCGGTCCTTTCCCGACCTCTTGTATGCGATCATGAACCTTGAGAGTTGTAAATACGTCGTGCGAATAAGTGTAGATACTGTACATTTTGCGTTCGCTTGGAGTAGACCATTGTCGGCTACGTGCCGTCGAACACGGGCCAGCCAGTCTCGTTTCAGCGATCATCGCCTCGCTCACATCGGCCGACAGATACTCTTTAAATTTAACTCATTCCTTCTCGAAAGTTTCAGAAAAATATGTAAAGAAAATGCAATCATCTTGAAAGGACTGGTCCAAAATACGATGAAACTGATGATGGCTAAAAGAAATAATGCAGGTCTCAGACAAAAAATTGGGAAAGCTGTGCAGCGCTGACGGATTTAAAAAGATAAAAATGTGAATAAATTATCAGGGTCTCTAAAAATGTTATCTCGCAAGGAATATAGAGCCAATAGTAGTTAGGGAAATGGGATGGAAATTAGATTGTCAAAATTTTTCTTTCGGATTTATAAAGTGGACCACTCTTCCCTATATTCCATTGAGCAGTAGGAGCAGACCTATTTAATGATTGCTGAAAAATTGCGTTAGTGAGATGTTAAGGTAAATTGTAAGTTTTTAAACTTTGCGTATGGATGGTCACTCAAGCGGATGACTGGTATTCTAATATGTAAAATACCGCATCGACAGCGCGTGCTCCAAAAAGTGCAACAGGTGTTGTGATGTAAATAATGCAGTGCCGAGTTGGGAACAATTTATTTAATAAACAAGTAATATAACACGTACCCGCATTAGGAGGATGAAATGACATTGCCTGAATTAAGTTATGCGGTTATTTTGTCGTTGCCGCGTTAATTCACTAATTTCCAGAATATTTGAACATTAGTATCAGCAATTTACCGTTGGGGGAATAATGTCCAAAAAGTAATGTTTGCAAGTTTTAAGCGCGGATACGCTGACATAATTTACGACCGTTTAGGCAGTGAAAGAAGGAATGATAGGAGGCCGGGAGGAGCGATAAATGAGTTTTTTTGTATTATATAGTTTTAAATGAGTCATGCTAAGAAATGTTGTTCCACTTATATTCCTAAAACAGCCTAAATCACAGAAGAAGCAAAAGTGAAGGAATTAACTACAAAATACAGTTAAAAGTGCCGCTCTGCATGGAAATCTAACTCAGCATCCGGATAGAGAATCGGCAACCAATTGCCACCACCTCTTGTGTTCCATGGCTCTATCTAACACGAAGACTACCTTGTAAATGCGTTGAAGTCTTCGGCTTGGAGAACGTCCACAAATTGATTCTGTATGCTCGACGTAAAAATCAGTTCGAAACTGCTTGACCCGGCGTGAGGCCCAACTTTATGGTCGCCAAGTGTTAGGGCCGATTATAACCGCAGCAACATATTCGTTCGGGTGGATTGGCCAACAACCGTTACAGCTGTGGTCAGGAGATCGCCGCCGATTCCCCAAGATCCATTTTGCTGGGACGTCAACGTTACCAACCAAGATTCCAACATGCCAACTCAAAGGGATTGGTCAAGCGCGGTGACCACTGCTGTCAGGCAGCGACGTCAATATACAGCTCCAAAGTCGAAGGAACTAGTTCCGGTGTTCCAGCTCGACATAAATGCTTTTGCATCCGCAATTCATTCCAAGTACTTCGGGATTCTCAGCTTTTTCAACTACACAGGACGAAGAGGGGGGCATTTACGCGATTTTCCTGTTATAGAAACTCTCGACATTCCTCCAGGGACATTTATTTTAGCAATTGCAGATTCTATCGAAGCTACCAACGCCATTTGTACGCACGTGTCTAATCCTAGAACTGCAATCGCTGGGAATCCCCTGAATCACACTCAAGAACGTCCTTTACCTTATCTCCAGCTGGCGGAGAATGACTCCCCTTATCAGTAGCCAGTTTATCTTGGCGTCAAGATTGGGCTCGATTTCTACAGCAATGGATTTATCCCACGTTCTCACACTAGCGGAGATGAATGTAACAAACTCTTAATTTCATTCATTAGACACCAAAATTTGCTAAAGCGTAACATGGCGTCTTTGTATCCCTTGTACATAAAATAAATGCGTGTTACCACCACCACGGATGAAGCACTCAGTGGCTTAAGCTGTCTAAAACAGGTATATCAAGGGCTCTCACCTTCAAAGCGAGCTTTCCAACCTTCGATAAAAATGAGAAAACCCGAAAGGACTCTGGATGAACTGCCCACAGGTTTTCTTTGAAAACGAATCCGTGTCACGAAGCATCGGCTTACGTATACATAGTGGCCAGGAACAACATCCTGAGCATCACTATTGTGCCGTATTGACTTTCAACAAGTTTATGAACTCTTTCTGTGAACGCATGTGAACTTTTTATGGATTGATTTCTGAGTAGCTTGTTTTACCACCATAGACATTTGTCGTGGGAAGTGTTGACTGCCCGGAGTATTCGGAAACTGATTGGATTTTGTTTTTCTGTTTTTCGGGCAGCGCTGTTACCAGTAGTCGCTGCGTGCTGATATATGGTTTTATAATAAATTCTCTTCTCACTTTGCGGTTACCTGGGCGCTTCGGAGGCGTTTTGAGGATACGGGTCCCAACAAAACCGCTAAAAATGTTAAGAATTATTATGATCTGAGATTAAAGACACGTTGTTCTCAGTGCTAATATTTCTTTTAGTAAGTTTTGATGTTAGCCAACCTCTCCCCTTTTTTTATGCGTTTTGTTATTCTATACACAAGGGTGCCTTTTGTTTCTGTAGCTGGATAGATTTCCACTGAGATCGGCCCTGGATTGTTTAATTGAATATTTATTCAAACAGTATTTACTAAAGAGAAAAACGTGAATGTGTTCACAAACGCGGAAAATGAACGTTGTTCCCATCAACACGAGTGGTGCCAAAGTCCGTGACCCTAGTTGAAAGAACTGTCCTGGAAAAAGCACCGTGGTACCCTGGTGCGGTTCCACGACTATCGCACACGCTCCTTTCTGCTCGGTCGATTGGTAGGTTCGTGAAAAGTTTTTATTGAATTATCACGGTCTTCGAGTCGATCTGTAGCCATTCAACTTTGCATCTCCTGAGAGTCCATGAGCTGGCAGGGGGTCTAGTTGCGAAGCGCCGACCTTCTGGTCGCTGCTCAGAGTGCAGCTGTTGGTCTTTGACAGTGCAGCACTAGCGTTGAACGGGCTACTCGGGCACTGCGCACTGAAGGAGCACGGAGGTGCTCGGCCGCGGTTACTCACTTTCGCAATCCTACACGTAAACAGTCTTAAATGTCCGTGCCGATTTTGAACAGCGTTTATTTACATCAGACATCCTACATTACGTGATAATTAGGGCTAATAACGCCTATTATTACCGACATCCTTAACGACATTATGGGAAGCCTATCAATTGCCGCCCCTTAGAAAACCGTCGAAACTTTATTTATAGTAATGCGTGAGTAGGAAATAGTTACTGCGAATGGGGAATTAACTAACGCTTAGCTTTAACGGTCTGGATGTATGCTCCGACAAAATAACTCGGTACTATTTAGCTTTGCCCTTTGGACCACTCCGGCCAGCTCAGTCTGTTTTTAGATGCGGAGCCTCTTATCGTCGGGGCTATGTCCCTACCTTTGCCGTGCTGCGTCCACACCCCCACTGCGCATGCCTGGACCGGCACCGCTGATGATGATTGTGGCAGGATGCCCCTAGGGATGGGCCAACCAAATAATTCATCACGAGATAGCTTCGCGTTCAACAACCGTCGTCATCTTCCCATAGGGGAACCCTGAGTAGTTCCCGCTGATGATGATTGTGGCAGGATGCCCCAAGGGATTGGCCAACCAAAGAATCCATCCCGAGATAGCTTCGCGTACAACCACCGTCGTCATCTTCCCGTAAGGGAACCCTGAGAAGTTCCCGCTGGTGATGATTGTGGCAGGATGCCCCTAGGGATTGGCCAACCAAAGAATCCATTACGAAATAGCTTCGCGTTCAACCACCGTCGTAATCTTCCCATAGGGAAACCCTGAGTAGTTCCCGCTGACGATGATTGTGGCAGGATGCCCCTAGGGATTGGCCAACCAAAGAATCCATCCCGAGATAGCTTCGCGTACAACCACCGTCGTCATTTTCCCGTAAGGGAACCCGGAGAAAGTTCCCGCTGGTGATGATTGTGGCAGGATGCCCCTAGGGATTGGCCAACCAAAGAATCCATCCCGAGATAGCTTCGCGTACAACCACCGTCGTCATCTTCCCATAGGGGAACCACGAGTAGTTCCCGCTGGTGATGATTGTGGTAGGATGCCTCTAGGGATTGGCCAACCAAAGAATCCATCCCGAGATAGCTTCGCGTACAACCACCGTCGTCATCATCCCGAAAGGGAACACTGAGAAGTTCCCGCTGGGGATGATTGTGGCAGGATGCCCCTAAGGATTAGCCAACCAAAGAATCCATCACGAGATAGCTTCGCATTCAACCACCGTCGTCATCTTCCCATAGGGGACCCTGAGTAGTTCCCGCTGATGATGATTGTGGCAGGATACCCCTAGGGATTGGCCAACCAAAGAATCCATTACGAAATAGCTTCGCGTACAACCACCGTCATCTTCCCGTAGGGGAACCCTGAGTAGTATGTGAGGCACTCCTCCTCTCCTCTCCGTCGCTCCTCTCCTCTCCGGCATTCCTCTTCTCCTCTCCGAAGCTCCTCTCCTCTTCGGGCATGCGCAACGAATGGTAACACCTGCGGTAGCCGCTGCATACTCCGCTGGGGGCGCCAGTGTAGCTCCGAGGTATGAATGACTCATTCCGCTCCCGTCATGCTCCTCCCGCCACACCGCGATGAGTCAGCGTCAATGCCAGTGTCAGCGCCGCGGACAGTGCTGCGGAGAAGAGGGCTGGAGCCGCTGCCCTGAAACGGCAGCGGCGACAGGCCGATCCCGACCATCGGGCTCGCGAAGCCGAAAGGGAACGTCAACGCCGCCATGCAGCTGCTACTGATGCAACGAGGGCTCGCGCAGCTGAACTAATGGAAACTTGATTCGACCCCATGGCTGCTTCGCATACTACTCAGGGTTACCCTGCGGGAAGAATTTTACATTTTTCTTTTTAAAGCATGACTCGCCTAATAGTGACAAGACCGGCGAGGTCTGAGTGCCTTGTTTTTCATAACAAGAAAGCCCGCCTTTCAGGAACCTCTCCAGTGACAACAAACAATTTGTCGTGTACCTGCTAGCTTCCCTGCAAATATCCTCAACCGATGGTGTGTTCACTCAATTGTGTTTCTCGCGAGCCCACAGCTTAAGCCCCGTTTGCTGTGACCTTCTTTTCCTGTTGGGCTAGAATGCAGTCTCAAACTGAAGGCTGGAGCGCGAGCCATTTTTTATGTCTTGGTTATGTAAGTTGTTTAGCGTGCTTTTTATTTGCTATTACAAAACAGTAGTCGGCGTTCTTCGTAAATAAAGAAACACCACTAGTATCGCTTACGTATTATTTTTGCCTCAAATTTGGGTCATGTGTTCTCTTTGCTGAGCAATGTTCACAAGTATACAGTATCCTGAGAGATGTCGTCGTTTAGAAAGGGTTTGCCAATAAAGTAATAACTCCTTAAACCGAAGAAGTAACAACCGGGAAATATTTCGAGACAAGCAGATTTTCGAGATAAGCAAAGTTGCGCGAATTACCATGAGATATCGAGTTCCTTGCAAAAAAGACGCTACTACTTACCAGCTCTTCAAAATCAGCTTCCAATCTTGCTTTTCATAAAGGTTTGAAGGAGAAAAAAAACACACGAGAGAGATTTACTGGGAGGGTTGCTTGATGAAGTTGATATACCTCTAGGCTCAGACTTCACGTTCCGGGAAAACATCGGCTTGGTGGTAGGCGCGTCTGAACGGGAAAAAATCGAGACTTAGGCGGGGCAGGATCGCGCGAATCTTGTGAAACGGTCCGCTGCGGCGAAATTTTCGTTCCACCCTAAGTCAAAATTTCGAGATATCCATCGTTTGGCCCAAAAATACTTCGAAATAAAAGGCAACAAATACATGGGACATATAGGAAATGGTTCGCTGCAGTGGAAAATTTAGACATAACCCATTTTTGGAGGTATGCGAGTTCGAGTTAATGAGGTATTACTGTATATACTTATTGCTCAGTAATTCTTTTAACTTTTGGCAGTGCTGCTAAAGCAAGAGACAGTCAGAAAGAAAAACCCCACCTTTCGCGATTACCTAGCCTGAAAGAGACTATATTCCGTTGAAAGCAAAAAACGACGTCTTTATAAACATACACATGCTAATAAACGAAAGCCAAATGGTGTGGGCCAGCCTGCGGTAAAGGTAAAGGTACGGACCAGCCCAATACGAGGAAGGCCGAACCTAAAGCGTGATTTCGCTGTACGGGGAATTAAGAAGCGGCGCCTTAATTACCTGCTTGCAAATTCACGCTACCTTGCGTCGAGGGTGGCACTTAAAAAAAAGGTTTGTAGTGTTGTATCTGTTCTCTTAGAGTACATATGCTGTTTTTGCCATGTGCTGCACATTAAACAGAAAAAATAAATTCACTGCGTTTACCACAGAAATACGCCGATTTGTCTCCCTTTGTAAACTTGGGTTTCCTAGTTTTTGCTAACCTGTGCGAAATGCAGTTTTATTCTTGATTTCGCGCCTTGATTTTTCTCATGACTTAAACGCTTTGCTGCAGAAAGACACAGTGCAGCTTGTCTTTCGGTGTTTCGGTCCCTTTTGTTTATGCAGGCGTTCTAAATCCTTGCAAGCATGTAATGGGCTTTCTCTTTTAGTATTATTCCCTTTGATCTTCGCATGTGGCGTGATCTTCGCATCGTAGCGCAATTAAAATATTACCTATTTACTCTGAGCGACGTGTATTTGCTTTCCTGGTTACAGTATTAACTAGCAGCCTCTGATTCCAGAGCTTTCACCTTAATTGTGGTTATAGGTTCTGCGTAAAAAACAATCTCTTTTTAAATTCCATGCACGGGATGGTGCGTTCAAGCCAGAGGACGCGGATGCACTCATCGGCCTGGGCAAGAGTAAGTAGGGAGCGAATTGACAAAAGCACGAAAGTGACGAAGGGAAAAGGGACGATGATTACAGCACTAGGAAAAAACACATTCCCGCCTCTCCACGAAGTGAATCTTGACGAGTGGGCGAAGCTGTGGGTGTCATTCTTAACGTAAATCACCCGTGGAATTGCCCACTCCCGCATGTAAATGAGTGACAACGCGTGTGTACAGTATATATAATTCCAAAAACATTGAAGGACTCTAGTTTAAGTAAGGTCTTCGCTAAAACAAGATTTCGGCGCACGTTAAAGATCCCCAGGTGGTCAAAATTAATCCGGAGCCCTCCACTGCCGCGCGCCTCATCGCCTGCGTTTCGTCGGCGCGTTAAACCCTACCATCAATCAGGTCTTCGGTAATGAGACTTCAGTACCCAGCGTAAAAACGGAGTTTTGCAGAGGATGTTTCTTCGAAGGGACGATAATGTATGCCGGAAATGTGGTACAGTGTAACCCCGCTAGTTCGTCCCCTGTCCTTGCGAGGACCCGCTTTTTACGAAGTCAAACCCGATTATAGCGATCCCGGATAGAGCGAATTATTCTATACATCGAACAAAAGCAAATCCGTTACGCAAACGCATGCGAAGCACATTCCTTATTACGAAGTCTACACCGGACATATCGAAATCCGCGAGCCTACAATTGCCACCGTAATGCATGGTCTCGGAGCGGCGATTGAGATACGGATTTGCCACGATTGAGATGCTGACCTTCGCATGGAGGGACGCCTTTCGTAACTGTTTCCGACGCACGGGATTCGCGATGGAGCACATCCAGTCAGCGATTCCGGACCAAGCCGGCATCATCAGCGAACTGCGCGAAGAGCTCGTCAACGTTCCAGATGCTGTGCCGAAAGGAGTGTCCTTTGAGGATTTCCTGAGTCAACAACGGCTTTGCCGTCAGTGTGAGCCCCTGAGGCACAGATAACGTCACTGATGTCATGGCAGCTGGTGCTGCGGAAAGCACCGAGGAGACTGAAAATGTCACAAGGGGCATCATCCCCAGTCTCTTCGGTGCTTTAATAAAGTTTAATGAAGCGCTTTCACCAGTTGATGTGCTCTGCCAACATTACTTCGACATTGAATGACACAGACTTGAACTGGCGCAGACAACCTCTACCCCAAAAACAAAAGTGAAAACAAAAATCACCGCTATTTTGTGAAATAGGCAGTTAAGGCGGAAAGTAGCTTTAGTGCATGCAATAAATGGACTGTTTTGTGTAAGGTAAGGTAATTTATGCGTTTCTTTCTCTACGACATTAGAATGGAAGGGGGGGGGTCTCGCGTATTGCAAAGTCATAACAAAACAGTTGTTATAGACGGGTTCGGCTACATCGCACTATTGGATATATCGAACGTACCGCAGTGTGTATTGCAGTTAGCTATAACCGGGTTTGACTGTACTACGACTACGACGCAGCGCCAGGGTGATGACTGAACACCCGCTTTCCTCGCCCTCTCGATCCAAGGTTCTTCCTTTCACCACGCTCTCTTCCTCTCTGTCGGCTCTCTGCTTATCAGTGTCTTTCAAAGCGGCGTTGGCGGCATTGTCACTCCGCTACTTTCCTTGCTAGGGTGCCTACATTCACGCGCGTCCACCGTAAGGGTGGAGACACGCATACGTCGGCTCCGCCGTTTTGGGTCACTCGCTGGCCGCCGCAGCAAGTCACTGTAGCAAGACTGCGCTATAATTTTCGCCGCGACACCGTTTACTCACGAAGTTTGAGTCATCTCATCTATTTGGCATTTGACCCATTAGCGACGGCACGTGCCCGTTCCACCCTGTCTGCACCCTGTACGGGAAGTCCGTTTTTTTTTCAGCTACGCCTCGTACTATACTTCGTTGCGCTTAGCCTTGGCATTTTCACACTTGCTTTTTCCCCTATGAATTCGCTCGACCACGCGCGTGCAAGGCGCGGAGATGGCGGGCTAGCTGGGACGCCGTGTAGAGGAGGGGGACACAACATAGCCGTTTCTTTTTTTAAACTTGGGGTTTCTGATAGGTTTTCTGATGGGATTTCTGATAAGCCAAATTTAAAAAGTGGTTTGAGAGGTATAAATGGGCTATCGCCGTCGGCAGTCGCGCATGCGTCTTCTCGTCCTTTCTTTTACCACCGGTGCAGCTACCCGGCGCTCCGATACGGTTCGGCCACAGCTCCTGACGGCACCTGTACCTTGCGTAAACTGCAGTGTTGGATCACTCGTCTCCTATCACTTTCGAGCGTTCTTTTCTGTGGTTCTTAGGTTTTTTACTCTTAGTTTTACACCATGGAGCTGTCCCATCAACTCTCTGAGGTAGAGAATGAGCTTAATAAAAAAAAAGAAAAGCTTCTGCAGGGAAACGTGTGCTGCGGGAATAAGATGAGAAAAAATCCTGCACTAGGAGAAGCAGTACCAAAATAACTTGACGGGTGTGATCCTTGCGATCGCACTGAAGGTCGCATTAACCGGCCAAGGGTATTTTAAGAACAGCTGTAATAATTCGAAGACTGAATTTACCGCAGGTTTCGGTGCAGATGTAGTTACTATGTGCGATCAATCTAGTGACTTTATAGTGTAGTGCATGGGGTGGCGATACGAAGCTTGCATGCGGCCCGGAAAATGCTATACTGGTGCATTGCCCACCGCCGACGATAAATTGAATGGACATAATGGGATAACCATGCACTCCCTTATAAATAAGTATCTATTTATTTATTTATTTATTTCATGTACCCTCATGGCCCAAGGGCATTGGAGAGGGGAGTGGTACAGCGTACATTTTTTAGCAGAGAACAATGTTCAACAAGTTTCTTTACAGACATAAATTGAACGCAAAAAAGATAGCGGTATTATCCAATACCATACAAGGACAGAAAAAAAGGGAACCACTTTTGATTACAAGCAATGCAACAATCAGGCACTTCAACCATACAAAAAACTAAAAAGATGTACACAATGACAACAGTGCAAAGCAGGCATCTAATAAGCAGCCTGTACTCCAAAGTGCGCGCGCAGCCGATTTTTCAACTCTTCTAAATTGTTAGTTTCAACGTCCGCTGCTGGAAGGTAATGCCTTAAATGTTACTACTAGGAATACCGCCTACTATCAATCGTTAGCTGGAATGTGTGAAGCATCGCTTCGGTCACCTGGCGACGTCGGTCTAATTGATAGAGTCTACTCACCGGTTCTCGTGCTCGGCACATGCTCTTATATAGCCCGAGGTATCGGCGTAATCACGAATGGCCGAGTTATGATTATCGTATAAACATCCACACCAAAATACAGGCGCAAAGTTTATTCACAGCGCGTCCACATGACGTGTCGTGGCGTCCGGTGTCGCTTGTTTGGTCGGTTTTCTGCCACGTTTTTTTTATGCGCGGTGGGTAACCTTCTTGCCACGCTGAAGGAACAGCTTACCATCCTCGCAATCATTGCCAACTTCGGTGTGGGAAAAGGCGGCGTCCCCATTGGTAGCCAACTCTCTTGCGTACACGAGTCTAAAATGTGCCTTTTTTAAGGAACCCGTGCATGCTTCGTCTATCGGTCTCATTTAAAAGTTTGTGATGACTGCAGTCTCTTTTTCATCAGATAGAACTTACTTGCCGCTGAATGTGTGCCAAAGGAACCTGAGTTGTTACGCAAATGTATAGTTTACAGAAAAGCTGTTAGCCGCCATTTGGTCGAAAAAGTTTGTATCGTAATCAAACACCCGAAAATTTGTCGCAGAAGACACCGAGCGCGTGCGCCACACTAAGGAGGCGTACGGCATAGGGATGAGTATTCGTGCACCAAAAACCTGAAAACAAACATCGAAACCGCATGATGGATGATAAGACACATGGGAACAATGGGAAACCTTTGCCCATGTCATCATAACGGAGCTTAGCGCTTCACGAAACAAGACACACGACGCAAACGAACTTGACCGGCGCCCGTCCTGTTCGTTTTCTGGGGTGTGTCTTGTTTCTTGAAGCAGTAACCTCCGTTATGATGACCTTGAACCAACTAACCCAGCAGCAAGTTTCACTTTGCCCATATGTTCCCGGTAACGATTAGGACGGCAGCTGCTCTGGAAAAGGGAGGTTGTCGTTATTCGGTCGAAGGCATGTGTCAGGCTATACAGGACCCGGTACTTGGTGCTAGAGAAGCTGAGCGCAAGCGACAAGCCCACCGATACGACGAGGACCTTATGTACATTCCCCCATCAGCATGTATAGCGGTTTACAGCAGCTTTGCGGGACATCCGTTTTCGCAGAGCGGGATGGCGGCCATTTTTTCATTTTTTTGCCAGCACCGATGCTTTATGGCAGGTCTCGGCCATCTGCGCCTAGCAAGGCAATATTACCCTGGCTCTGGCCAAAAGATACAACCACCTCGTCCAATTGTCACATGTAATCTGAAGGCCGAAATTTAAGTTTTAATCCCGAATATAGTTAGACAGGAACAAAAAAAAACATTTTTTGCAGTTGGCATTGTTTTCCATATTCACAATTAGATTATTGCCCATTGGTGTCAAATATTGTACATTCCCCGAATTTACTCCCTTTGCCTTCAAAGCTACCTTCCCAACTGTCTATTGGGAGTCCGGCACCCACCGTGTCGGCTTCATGCAACTCAGAACACGCCTCAAAATGCTGCCCAACCCTCCTTTATTGTGTAGCGCCGCTATCATCTTCTTCAGCGCCACCATCATCATCAGCAGATTGACCAGCTGGCACGGAACACACTCAGCACCCGGCACACCTCGGGAACGGCACCCGCGTTCTATGCGCCTCGTCGTGTTCATGGCACAGCCAACGAAACCACAATAAACGTGGGCTCGGCCGCACCGCCTCATCGGCCGCCTACAATTTGGTGACCCGGACAAGCGGCTTCGCCATGGCATCACACTGCTGCTTCCCCAGCTACAATGTGGACAACGGCACGCGACGAACGTCTATCGCCCTCCCAGATCTTCCCTTGCGGATTCCATTTGACTCCATCACAAACCACGCTGCATGGTTCGTCATCCTGGAGAGCCATTTTTATGTACATGACATCTGCTCCACGGAAATCAGGTACCTCGTGACATTACAGAAGCTACCTGCTGACCTCGTGAAGCAGACCCAGCGGCCGGCCCCAGGCCCCAGTGCGTACGACGAATTAAAAGACACTGTCCTCAACGACTACGGCATGAAAATCCGGCAGACGACAATCCTAATAGATCCTGCAGTCGTTACCACCACCAGTCCTCCTGCGACACCGCCCTCGGCCCATGCACCCGAACCCTCACTAGGTGACGGGTCTGGTATCATGGGCGCGTATCTCGACCTCCCAGACCTCAGCGGCCTTCCAGACTTCTACACCCCTCACTGCGACATATGGTTTGTTCAGCTCAAGAGCCACTTTGTCATCAACAACGTAAGGAGCCAGCCGCTGCGCTATCACCTCGCAGCGACACGGCTACCTGACGGGATCCTCGTGAAGCTCCGGCTCCCACCACCTGGCCCACAGACCTACGTCGACTTGAAGAAGGCTGTTCTTAAGCACTATGGCGTCTCAGACAGTATTTTTCAATACTTCAGCGATGGTTGTGATGACACGCCAACCTCGGTCACGCTCATGCCGATGCCATCCTCTACACCACCACACCTTCCAACGCCAACTGTGCATACAACTTCGCCGCAGTGTTCAGTCTCGCCTTGTCAGGAAACGCAAGCGCCGGCTACGACTTGCAGCACTGCAGGGTCGGCCATTAGCTTAGTGGAATCTGCGCAAAACCATGCCGCAGCTCCACACGTTGTTGTGTCGGCTTCACCGACCCCAGCAAGTGTCGACTGCTATGCCGCTCGTGGCTGCGAAACTTCTCTGCACGGCACGAGTGAGAACGATCTTCATGAGCGCTGTACTCCCGGTGTACGACAGCCATCTTTCTCGCCTCAGGTGGCACAGCTTCCAGCAGCCAACGACAGATCGACGACTCCGGGAGTCGAAGCTACCTTCGAAGCACATAAGCTTGCTCTTGACAATCTTTACACCCTGGCTGCGAGGGCGATACCGGAGCAAAGATTGCGCGACGCTTCTCCCAACAACCGACACCGAAAGAGGTATCCCATGACCAAATGCAGTCAAGAGACGCGTCAAAAGCTGGTCCCCAGACGTCGACCGATTCCATGCTCCGGGACATTGTTGGGTAGATGCAGTAACCGGAGGTCAGCCGTCTGTCTACAAATCAAACAGACGAAACCAGCTTGCAGGATGGGGATCCGACGTCATTGGAGTTCCAGCGCAGCTCATCAATGCAAGGCTCCGCTCTGCCGCCTCCCACCGCGGTTGCGAAAACAGCCAAGACAGCGACGAAGCCACAGAGCCCACACCGGGCACAGTCAAGCCCGCACTCCGGTCGTCATTCTGATGCACCACGCTTCACCTTGTCGCTGTCCTTCCAGTTACGCCTGCCCCTCGCTCTACCATCAACGGCAGCAGTCGCTTCGCACCCCGCAATGCGTCCGCGGCCGCACTCCCAGCTTTGACCACCAGATGTTGCCCCTTACCCGAACGCTACCTCGCCGACGACCAGCACCTTGCCCTTTACTCAACCCCGGCCACTGGACCACTGACTGTCCACGGACTCTCTTCCTGACGACGGAGAAATAGTACATACCATTACATAGTACATCGTTTTCGCACATTTCTCATAACGCGCTACGCGCTAGGGGGGGAGCCCTGTAGCGCCGCTATCATCTTCTTCAGCGCCACCATCATCATCAGCAGATTTACCAGCTGGCACGGAACACACTCGGCACCCGGCACACCTCGGGAACGGCACCCGTGTTCTATGCGCCTCCTCGAGTTCATGGCACAGCCGACGAAACCACAATAAACGTGGGCTCGGCCGCTCCGCCTCATCGGCCGCCTACAATTGCGTCTACTACGGTTTTCAGTCGATCAAGAAACTGTAAATGCCACTTTGAACAGGACCACGCCGTATAGGTAAACACAAAGCATTGGAAGTATTTGGCCTTGTTGGTTCATATTGCCTAAACAAAAACAGCGCTCAAGACGGGACATGAAAGTATACGTAGCCTCCATCTCCATCTTTGGTGTCCCATCGTGAGCACTGTTTTGTTTTGGTGAGTAAACAAAAAAAATCTGCCCTTTTATGTCGGCCAGCACGGTTTCCCTTGGGCGGTGGAAACTGCCTGGCGCAACGCAGACGCCAAATGACAGCATTTGAACTCGTACTGCCGATAAGGCGTACCAAATGCTTTCTTCTTCTGGTTTATTTCACAGTTTTCGATATGCCAGGAGCCGCACAAGATGTCCCATGAGAAGTACTTATCAGGGCGAATTCGGTCATATCTATCGTTGATGCGTGGTATCGGGTAGGGGGCTTTAGTTATTTTTTTTAATGCAGAGCATTTCAGTAACTCACGATGTCTCCCGCGTTGACGTCCGTTGTCGTCCGTACTCGTATTCCGCACCCCTCCCCCTACACTATATAAAAAAATACTATCCGGCGCCTGGTTTCGATCCCTCGACCTTGCGGGCGGAACGCAATGTACATGGTGCTCTACCCACTTCGCCACAAAGCCGACACAGAATGGGAGGCTACGAACGCGCCTTATATCCTTGACTCATTCAAATTACTGCTGACGAGCGCTCTCTCGTCAGCAGTTGCCACAAGTGCAACAACATTAACGTAATGCAAACTACTTAACGTCGTGCGCCCTGGAAACGCTCTGCATTTGATCGTGCCCCTCGCGAGGGGGATGTTTCACTGCGTCGCCATGCGAACAGTTTACTTTGTTTCCATGATGGCGGTTGTGTGCGGTCGCCGCTTTTCAGCAGCGGCGGGTTAACGGATCGCCAGCGGTGCGACATGGTGAGTGTGGTGAGTACATACGACCAGTTTGTTACGATTCAATGCTTTCAATACCTCTACGCTTTCTTGTTTGCTTTCCCGCCCCGAGACTGTTGTCGCGAGGTTTCACACTCGATCCGCGAGGACAAATTAAACGGACGATCATTGTAAATTTATCGCAGCATCTAATGACTGTTGGAATCCGTTGACATGAGCTGTTAATAGTGCCAGTCTTTGGTGTTTCGCAGACAAGCTGGTTGCTCAACCTGAATGCAAACGAATGAAAACGCAGCACACATTAGGTAGGTAGGGAGCCAGCGACACGGATGAGACAACTGGCTGCCTTGGCATTTAATTACAGCAAAATGTTTGCACCAAGAAAATTGACGAGCTATAGCTATCGCCATTCATCACGTTAAAACCACAGTCTCGCTATCTGTGTTCCTTAACTGAAAGGTACAAACGTTGCTTTGTACATTGTTCGCGACGCTGTTTCGTCTCGCTTTCTATCGCAGCTTTTTTCAGTCTCTCGCAGGGCATATTGTCGCGGCATTAGTTTAGTATGCACTCGTACGGCTAAAGTCAAATCTAGGGATTTTCACGCGATGAAAGGCTTCGCAACCCCTTTGGCTCTTACTCGGAAATACTGTTGGAGCGTTCAGGGGTGATCCAGCTGTGCCATTTGCGCCATTTTGCTACAATTGTACTCTCCTGCGCCCTGCTGTGCCCAGTGGTGTTTTACTTGCGCCAAATGCTCCGAGCCGATCGAACCCGGTTTTTCGGCCTAGAGTTGTCCCCTCAAACCAGCTGAAGCGAGAGACGATCATTCTGCCGCTAACCAGCACGATGGCTCCTAGGTCGGAAACTTGGAGGAAGCGGTGCGTTCGATTATTCGGTTGCCCCAGCCGAGCTCCGCTCATGGTGCAGCCACAGTGCAGCAATAGTGCAGCCACGGTGCCGCTTCGGAGCAGAGATGGTGATTCGGCAAGTCGGCATACATTCCCGTGGCGTAAACCTCAACGGAGTGGTTTCCCGCACTGCTGCAAACAAGCATAATGGCATTACTTCATGTGTATCGCTTGTAGAAAACTAGCGATTGACGTTCGGCCACTCGTGACGAGATGCACAAACGAGAGTCTATTCTTTTCTGCGCTCACGGCGAATAGTTTTATTACTGTGCTGCCTTATATTTAGGGCTAGTGCAGTGGAGTAGCGCTAGCCAAAACTGCATCAGCGTAAGTAACAACTTGCCGTTTGGGATTTTCGCAGCGGGTTTCTCTTTGTTTTTGTTTTTTTGTTGCTACGGACAAGGAGAGCCCCAGTGTGCCGCCGCTTTTCACCACATGGCTGTTGTTGCTGCTCACGTTGTTCTGGATAGATGTTAACCGGCACCGTCTCGCATATCCTTGACTTCCGCGTGCATTGCCTCGCGCTATTTGGGGCACCAGGCTACGAGGAGCGGAATTTGAAGATGCTGTAGCGCCTTCTCTCGTGGCCTACTTTTTCTGTCTTCCCCGCCGCGACTATCCCGGTGCGACGTCAAGCATTGCGACGTGGATTGAAGCTCTGAGTCGACGCGCCTGCGTAGGCGCGGCTAGAACATTCTACAGTGCGGTGCCCTTCCTCGAAACACTCTTCGGTGCTGCTATGTGCGTTTAGTGACCCTGGAGCCCCAACTCGTGATCCCCTGGATCTCGTATTATTCAAAGTGTTCCTTGAAACCGGGCTCAAGGAAGGCGAAATATCCGATTATTGTAACAGCATTGCGTGCGGTGGGCAGAGTCTTTACTTCAGGACCCCGGCTAATCTTGAGGCCGTCGCTGCCCCATGCCCGAGCGGTGCCGATTTCAATGAAAGAGCACGTCTTTCGCATTGGAATCCCATTGCATGAACTGTGTGCGCAGGTGTTTGAACAGGGCACGCTGTGGTTCAAGTCTCCCAACTGGAGGTTCCGCACTGCGTTAAAATATACCGCCACCAATACGCAGCCATGTACATGATCATGCTCCATCCAGAAATATGAATCCAGGTGGTAATAACACCATTAAATATTATATTCTGTTTCCGTGTATCCAAAACATCAAACTCTTCGGTTTTACCACCAAACCTCCGCCCACAACACGGGCCTCACAATTTGAGAGTGACGATGGATCATTAATTAGCCCACACTAGGCCACTGATTGGCCACAGTGACAAACAAAGCTAGGTGGGTTCAAAATAGTCACGTGACCCAGCTCTCTCACTCTCTTGCAGAAGCCCGTAAATATTCCGCAAAACACAAATATAACACACATGAAAATCACCCAACTAAACGCGAAGCTAGCGTCGGCCATCGGTGGTCGGGCGGCTCGTCTTTAAGTGTTGCCCATACCGTGCACGCCTATAGTTGTGCCCCACATCGTTAAAATTCCTTCCCTTTGTAAACACGTGGAGCGCCGAGCAAAGCCTGGTCGCCTAACCCTTGATGCACCCCAGCCACCGAGTCGCCAGGGTTACACGTGTGACGAACGGAAACTTCGCCCAGTAGCTTTGAGCAGTGTAACTTTCGTTGACAGGACGTCTGGTGCCCCCTTCCTATACCTGCTACCCGTTCACTCACCTCCAGCTCCTGTCGGGTTCGGGCATTCTCGCGGCGCCAATCGCGGTCGTTAAAATGTCGATGGTCCCCCTCCGCCGGCTTCCCAAACGGAGGCAAGAAAATCCTCCTTCGAAAGCTTACATCGCTTTCAACTATTTTGGGGTGACCGACGCCTCTGTATGCGTATTATCCGGGCGCGCTCGTCGGGTGAACGCAATAGCGCGGAGAACAAAAAATAAACTTCCGCGGATTCACTCACGCCCATCGCGCCAAAGTCAGCTCGGCCAGCGGGAAAACAAAATGAATAGAGGTAAACACGCTATACCCAGCGAACGATATTTAATTGCCGTGCGGTTTCAATTAATAAGTGAGGTACCCGTAGTTAACACCTCCCCACCAACAATGTTGTCAGTACACTAGCTGTACTTACACCATAAACTCTGTTTGTGGGTTCTGAAGATCCAAAATATGACAGCCAAGTGACTCACTTGTAGCAATCACTACATAATTGCCAGAATGCAACATTCGAAGACGTACTGTTGCTTCAACGCTACACAGGAACAAAATTTGGAGTCCTAATTGTCCGAAAAGACACTTGTAACACACAAAAAAACGCAAATGCAACAACAAACTCGCCGTTATCCTCACGACTACGGTATCCTTAAACGCTACAGCACACACAATACATACTTCAAACTGTGCCAGAGTACACTCATTGCCAAAAAAATAAAACATCATGAAACACTCATGTAGCCTCAAAAAACGCGAAATCTTTGAACACATTGACACACAAAAGTGATCTCACTTTATAACTAGCACACACTGTAGCACTTCCCCTTGACACTCAAAAGGTATCAGCCCCTCGTGAGGGTGCAAACACTGAAATAAAAAGATAACTAAAGTAATACTACAAATTACAATACAGCTTAAGATAGAGGAGAGAGTAGAGCGGCGAGCCCCGCTGTATGCGGGCCTTGCCCGACCTCTTGTATGCGATCATGAACCTTGAGAGTTGTAAATACATAGTGCAAATAAAGTGTAGATACTGCACATTTTGCGTTCGCTTGGAGTAGACCATTGTCGGCTACGTGCCGTCGAACACGGGCGCGTAGCCGACAATGTAGCACGTAGCCGACACGGGCACGGGCACGGGCACAGTCTCGTTTCAGCGATCATCGCTTCGATCACATCGGCCGACCGATCCTCTTTAAATTTAACTCATACCATCTCGAAAGTTTCAGAAAAATATGTAAAGAAAATGCAATCATCTTGAAAGGACTGGTCAAAATACGATGAAACTGATGATGGCTAAAAGAAATAATGCAGGTCTCAGACAAAAAAATCGGGAAAGCTGTGCAGCGCTGACGGATTTGAAAGGATAAAAACGTGAAGAAAGTAACAGGGTCGCTAAAAAGGTTATTTCGCAAGAATATAGAGCCCATAGTAGTTAGAGAAATGGGATGGAAATTAGATTGTAAAAATTTTTCTTTCTGATTTATAAAGTGGACCACTCTTCCCTATATTCCATTGAGCAGTAGGAGCAGACCTATTTAATGATTTCTGAAAAAATGCGTTGTGAGATGTTAAGGTAAGTTGTAAGTTTTTAAACTTTGCTTATGGATGGTCACTGAAGGGGATGACTGGTATTCTAATATGTGAAATACCGCATCGACAGCGCGTACTCCCAAACGTACAACAGGCGTTGTGATGTAAATAAAGCAATGCCGAGTTGGGAACATTTTTTTTAATAAAGAAGTAAAATAACACGTACCCGCATTAGCCGGATGAAATGACATTGCCTGAAGTTATGCGGTTATTTTGTTGTTGCCGCGTTAGTTCACTAATTTCCAGAGTTTTTGAACATTCGTATCAGGAATTTACCGTTGGGGGAATAATGACCAAAACGTAATGTTTCCAAGTTTTAAGCGCGGATACGCTGACATCGTTTACGATCGTATAGGCAGTGAATGAAGGAATGATACGAGGCCGTGAAGAGCGATAAATGAGTTTTTTTTTGTATTATACAGTTTTAAATGAGTCATGCTAATAAGGGTTGTTCCATTTATATTCCTAAAACAGCCGAAAGCACAGAAGAAGCAAAAGTTAAGGAATTAACTACAAAATAGAGTTAAAAGTGCCGCTCTGCATGGAAATCTAACTCAGCATCCGGATAGAGGATCGGCAACCCATTGCCACCACCTCTTGTGTTCCATGGCTCTATCTAACTCGAGGACTACCTTGTAAATGCGTTGATGCCTTCGGCTTGGAGAACGTCCACAAATTGATTCTCTAAGCTCGACGTACAATCAGTTGGAAACTGCTTGACCCGGCGTGAGGCCCAACTTTATGGTCGCCGTTAGGGCCGATTATAACCGTAGCAACATATCCGTTCGGGTGGATTGGCCAACGACAGTTACAGCTGTGGTCAGGAGATCACCGCCGATTCCCCAGGATCCATTTTGCTGGGACGTCAACGTTACCAACCAAGATTCCAACATGCCAACTCAGAGGGATTGGTCAGTCGCGGTCACCACTGCTGTCAGGAAGCGACGTCAACATACATCTCTAAAGTCGAAGGAGCTAGTTCCAGTATTCCAGCTCGACATAAATGCTTTTGCATCCGCAATTCATTCCAAGTACTTCGGGATGCTCAGCTTTTTCAACTACACAGGACGAAGAGGGGGGCATTTACGCGATTTTCCTGTTATAGAAACTCTCGACATCCCTCAAGGGACATTTATTTTAGCAATTGCAGATTCTATCGAAGCTACCAACGCCATACGTACGCACGTGCCTAATCCTAGAACTGCTATCGCCGGGAATCCCCTGAATCACACTCAAGAACGTCCTTTACCTTATCTCCAGCTGGCGGAGAATGACTCCCCTTATCAGTAGTGAGTGTATTTTGGCGTCAAGATTTGGCCTCGATTTCTACAGCAATGGGTTAATCCCACGTTCTCACACAAGCGGAGACGAATGTAACAAACTCTTAATTTCATTCATTTTACACCAAAATTCGCTAAAGCGTAACATGGCGTCTTTGTATCCCTTGTACATAAAATAAATGCGCGTTACCACCACCACGGATGAAGCACTCAGTGGCTTAAGCTGTCTAAAACAGGTACATCAAGGGCTCTCACCTTCAAAGTGAGCTTTCCATCATTCGATAAAAATGAGGAAACCTGAAAGGACTCTGGAAGAACTGCCCACAGGTTATCTTTGAAAACGAATCCGTGTCACGAAGCATCGGCTTACGTATACATAGTGGCCAGGAACAACATCCTGAGCTTTACTATTGTGCCGTCTTGACTTTCAACGAGTTTATGAACTCTTTCTGTGAACGCATGTGAACTTTTTATGGATTGATTTCTGAGTAGCTTGTTTTACCACCATAGACATTTGTCGTGCGAAGTGTTGACTGCCCGGAGTATTCGGAAACTGATTGGATTTTGTTTTTTTGTTTTTCGGGCAGCGCTGTTACCAGTAGTCGCTGCGTGCTGATATGTGGTTTTATAATAAATTCTATTCTCACTTTGCGGTTACCCGGGCGCTTCGGAGGCGTTTTGAGGATGCGGGTCCCAACAAAACCGCTGAAAATGTTAAGAATTATTATTATCTGAGATTAAAGACACGTTGTTCTCAATGCTAATATTTCTTTTAGTAAGATTTGATGTTAGCCAACCTCTCCCCTTTTCTTTATGCGTTTTGTTATTCTATACACAAAGGTGCCTTTTGGTTCTGTAGCTGGATAGATTTCCACTGAGATCGGCCCTGGATTGTTTAATTGGATATTTATTCAAACAGTATTTACTAAAGAGAAAAACGTGAATGTGTTCACAAACGCGGAAAATGAACGTTGTTCCCGTCAACACGAGTGGTGCCAAAGTCTATGACCCCAGTTGAAAGAACTGTCCTGGAAAAAGCACCGTGGTACCCTGGCGCGGTTCCACGACTATCGCACACGCTCCTTGCTGCTCGGTTGATTGGTAGGTTCGTGAAAAGTTTTTATTGAATATCACGGTCTTCGAGTCGATCTGTAGCCATTCAACTTTGCATCTCCTGAGAGTTCATGAGCTGGCAGGGGGTCTAGTTGCGAAGCGCCGACCTTCTGGTCACTGCTCAGAGTGCAGCTGTTGGTCTTTGACAGTGCAGCACTAGCGTTGAACGGGCTACTGGGGCACTGCGCACTGAAGGAGCACGGAGGTGCTCGGCCGCGGTTACTCACTTTCGCAATCCTACACGTAAACAGTCTTAAATGTCCGTGCCGATTTTGAACAGCTTTTTTTTACATCAGACATCCTACATTACGTGATAATTAGGGCTAATAACGCCTATTATTACCGACATCCTTAACGACATTATGGGAAGCCTATCAATTGCCGCCCCTTAGAAAACCGTCGAAACTTTAATTATAGTAATGCGTGAGTAGGAAATAGTTACGGCGAATGGGGAATTAACTAACGCTTAGCTTTAACGGTCTGGATGTATGCTCAGACAAAATAACTCGGTCCTATTTAGCTTTGCCCTTTGGACCACTCCGGCCAGCTCAGTCTGTTTTTAGATGCGGAGCGTCTTATCGTCGGGGCTATGTCCCTCCCTCCGCCGTGCTGCGTCCACACCCCCACTGCGCATGCCTCGACAGGCACTGCTGATGATGATTGTGGCAGGATGCCCCTAGGGATGGGCCAACCAAATAATCCATCACGAGATAGCTTCGCGTTCAACCACCGTCGTCATCTTCCCATAGGGGAACCCTGAGTAGTTCCCGCTGATGATGATTGTGGCAGGATGCCCCTAGGGATTGGCCAACCAAAGAATCCATCCCGAGATTGCTTCGCGTACAACCACCGTCGTCATCTTCCCGTAAGGGAACCCTGAGAAGTTCCCGCTGGTGATGATTGTGGCAGGATGCCCCTAGGGATTGGCCAACCAAAGAATCCATTACAAAATAGCTTCGCGTTCAACCACCGTCGTCATCTTCCCATAGGGGAACCCTGAGAAGTTCCTGCTGGTGATGATTGTGGCAGCATGCCCCTAGGGATTGGCCAACCAAAGAATCCATCCCGAGATAGCTCCGCGTACAACCACCGTCGTCATCTTCCCGTAAGGGAACCCTGAGAAGTTCCTGCTGATGATGATGGTGGCAGGATGCCCCTAGGGATTGGCCAACCAAAGAATCCATTACGAAATAGCTTCGCGTACAACCACCGTCGTTATCTTCCCGTAGGGGAACCCTGAGTAGTATGTGAGGCACTCCTCCTCTCCTGTCCGACGCTCCTCTCCTCTCCGGCATTCCTCTTCTCCTCTCCGAAGCTCCTATCCTCTCCGGGCATGCGCAACGAATGACAACACCTGCGGTAGCCGCTGCATACTCCGCTGGGGGCGCCAATGTAGCTCCGAGGTATGAATGACTCATTCCGCTCCCGTCATGCTCCTCCCGCAACACCGCGATGAGTCAGCGTCAATGCCAGTGTCAGCGCCGCGGACAGTGCCGCGGAGAAGAGGGCTCGAGCCGCTGCCACGAAACGGCAGCGGCGACAGGCCGATCCCGACCATCGGGCTCGCGAAGCCGAAAGGGAACGTCAACGCCGCCATGCAGCTGCTACTGATGCAACGAGGGCTCGCGCAGCTGAACTAATGGAAACTTGAGTCGACCCCATGGCTGCTTCGCATACTACTCAGGGTTACCCTGCGGGAAGAAGTTGACATTTTTCTTGTTAAAGCATGACTCGCCTAATAATACCAAGACCGGCGAAGTCTGAGCGCCTTGTTTTTCATAACAAGAAAGCCCCCCTTTCAGGAACCTCTCCAGTGACAACAAACAATTTGTCGTGTACCTGCTCGCTTCCCTGCAAATATCGTCAACCGATGGTGTGTTCACTCAATTGTGTTTCTCGCGATCCCACAGCTTAAGCCCCGTTTGTTGTGACCTTCTTTTGCTGTTGGGCTAGAATACAGTCTCAAACTGAAGGCTGGAGCTCGAGCCATTTTTTATGTCTTCGTTATGTAAGTTGTTTAGCGTGCTTTTTATTTGCTATTACAAAACAGTAGTCGGCGTTCTTCGTAAATAAAGAAACACCACTAGTATCGCTTACGTATTATTTTTGCCTCAAATTTGGGTCATGTGTTCTCTTTGCTGAGCAATGTTCCCAAGTATACAGTATCCTGAGAGATATCGTTTAGAAAGTGCTTGCCAATAAAGTAATAACTCGTTAACCCGAAGAAGTAACAACCGGGAAATATTTCGAGACAAGCAGATTTTCGGGATAAGCAAAGTTGCGCGAATTACCATGAGATATCGAGTTCCTTGCAAAAAAGGCGCTACTACTTACCAGCTCTTCAACATCAGCTTCCAATCTTGCTTTTCATAAAGGTTTGAAGGAGAAAAAAAAACACACGAGAGAGATTTACTGGGAGGGTTGCTTGATGAAGTTGATATGCCTCTAGGCTCAGACTTCACGTTCCGGGAAAACATCGGCTTTGTGGTAGGCGCGTCTAAACGGGAAAACATCGAGAAACTTAGGCGCGGGAGGATCGTGCGAATCTTGTGAAACGGTCCGCGGCGGCGAAATTTTCGTTCCACCCTAAGTCAAAATTTCGAAATATCCATCGTTTGGCCCAAAAATACTTCGAAATAAAAGGCAACAAATACATGGGACATACAGGAAATGGTTCGCTGCAGTGGAAAATTTCGACGTAACCCATTTTTGGAGGTATGCGAGTTCGAGTTAATGAGGTATTACTGTATATACTTATTGCTCAGTAATTCTTTTAACTTTTCGCAGTGCTGCTCAAGCAAGAGACAGTCAGAAAGAAAAACCCCAAGTTTCGCGATTACCTAGCCCGAAAGAGCCTAAATTCTGTTCAAAGCAAAAAACGACGTCTTTATAAACGTACAGATGCTAATAAACGAAAGCCAAATGGTGTGGGCCAGCCTGGGGTAAAGGTAAAGGTACAGACCAGCCCAAGACGAGAAAGGCCGAACCTAAAGCGTGATTTCGCTGTACGGGGAATTAAGAAGCGGCGCCTTAATTACCTGCTTGCAAATTCACGCTGCCTTGCGTCGAGGGTGGCACTTAAAAAAAGGTTTGTAGTGTTGTATCTGTGCTCTTAGAGTACATATGCTGTTTTTGCCATGTGCTGCACATTATACAGAAAAAATTAATTCATTGCGTTTACCACAGAAATACGCCGATTTGACTCCCTTTGTAAACTTGGGTTTCCTAGTTTTTGCTAACCTGTGCGAAATGCAGTTTTATTCTTGATTTCGCGCCTTGATTTTTCTAATGACTTAAACGCTTTGCTGCAGAAAGACACAGTGCAGCCTGTCTTTCTGTGTTTCAGCCCCTTTTGTTTATGCAGGCGTTCTAAATCCTTGCAAGCATGTATTGGGCTTTCTCTTTTAGCATTATTCCCTGTCTGGCGGGATCTTCGCATCGTAGCGCAATTAAAATATTACCTATATACTCTGAGTGGCGTGTATTTGCTTTCTTCATTACAGTATTAACTAGCAGCCTCTGATTCCAGAGCTTTCACCTTAATTGTGGTTATAAGTTCTGCGTAAAAAAACATTCTCTGTTTAATTCTGTGCACGTGATGATGCGTTCAAGCCAGAGGACGCGGATGCACTCATCGGCCTGGGCAAGAGTAAGTAGGGAGCGAATTTAGAAAAGCACGAAAGTGACGAAGGGAAAAGGGACGATGATTACAGCACTAGGAAAAAAATTCCCTCGCACTTCCCCGAGGGGGAGATTGTGTAAGTGCGAAGGCACGGTTGTTGATTGCGCGATTACGCTGGATATCGTGATCTAATGAGTAGTCGAGAGATTACACACACGCACACAACTACAAAGAAAGATATTTCACTCGTTATTGCTGGTACCGTTGCCCGGTCCGCCATCATCGTTATCGAGATGCAGGACCAGCGACCGCTCTCGACGACGGCGTGCGCTCGACTAATACCCTCCCGCGCCACGCCGCCGCTACACGAGCGCCATCACGCGACGGAATGCGGAGCGCCCGCTATGCGAGCGAGAGCTCTCCCGCCCGAAGTGGAGAGGAGGCGCCCAACACCCGCAGTCACTGAGCGGAGAGAGGAGGAGGAGAGTAGCGCGCGCCGTTACGGCGAGGGCTACACGAGCGCCCTCACGCGTCGGAATGCGGAGCGCCCGCTACGCGAGCGAGAGCTCTCCCGACCGAAGTGGAGAGGAGGCGCCCAACACCCGGAGTCACTGAGCGGAGAGAGGAGGAGGAGAGTAGCGCCCGCCGTTACGGCGAGGGCTACACGAGCGCCCTCACGCGTCGGAATGCGGAGCGCCCGCTACGCGAGCGAGAGCTCTCCCGCCCGAAGTGGAGAGGAGGCGCCCAACACCCGGAGTCACTGAGCGGAGAGAGAGGAGGAGAGTAGCGCGCGCCCATCTCCCCCCGTTGCTAGGGAAGACGAGCAGCGCGCGCACCCGCAGCTGTTGCTATGCGGACGACGGCGGCGGACGATTCAGGCTCGCTTAAGAAGTGCATTCGCACTTAAAACACATTCACGCATCTCCACGAAGTGAATCTTGACGAGTGGGCGAAGCTGTGGGCGTCATTCTTATCGTAAATCACCCGTGGCATTGCCCACTCCCGCATGTGCAGTGACAACGCGTGTGTACAGTATATACAATTCCAAAAACATTGAAGGACTCCGGTTTAAGTAAGGTCTTCGGTAAAACAAGATTTCGGCGCACGTTAAACATCCCCAGGTGGTCAAAATTAATCCGGAGCCCTCCACTGCCGCGCGCCTCATCGCCTGCGTTGCGTCGGTGTGTTAAACCCTACAATCAATCAGGTATTCGTAATGAGACTTCAGTACCCAGCGTAAGAACATAGTTTTGCAGATGATGTTTCTTCAAAGGGACGATAATGTACGCCGGAAATGTGGTACAGTGTAACTCCGCTAGTTCGTCCCCTGTACTTGCGAGGACCCGCTTCTTACGAAGTCAAACCCGATTATAACGATCCCCGATAGAGCGAATTATTCTATACCTCGAACAAAAGCAAATCCGTTACGAAAACGCATGCGAAGCATATTCCTTATTACGAAGTTTACATCGGACATATAGAAATCCGCGAGCCTACAATTGCCACCGTAATGCATGGTCTCAGAGCGGCGATTGAGATACGGATTTGCCACGATTGAGATGTTGACCTTCGCATGGAGAGACGCCTTTCGTAACTGTTTCCGACGCACGGGATTCGCGATGGAGCACATCCAGTCAGCGAGTCCGGACCAAGCCGGCAGCATCAGCGAACTGCGCGAAGAGCTCGCCAACGTTCCAGATGCTGTGCCGAAAGGATTGTCCTTTGAGGATTTCCTGAGTCAACAACGGCTTTGCCGTCAGTGTGAGCCCCTGAGGCACAGACAACGTCACTGATGTCATGGCAGCTGGTGCTGCGGAAAGCACCGAGGAGACTGAAAATGTCACAAGGGGCATCATCCCCAGTCTCTTCGGTGCTTTAATAAAGTTTAATGAAGCGCTTTCACCAGTTGATGTGCTCTGCCAACATTACTTCGACATTGCATGACACAGACTTGAACTGGCGCAGACAACCTCTACCCCAAAAACAAAAGTGAAAACAAAAATCACCGCTATTTTGTGAAATAGGCAGTTAAGGCGGAAAGTAGCTTTAGTGCATGCAATAAATGGACTGTTTTGTGTAAGGTAAGGTAATTTATGCGTTTCTTTCTCTACGACATTAGAATGGAAGGGGGGGGTCTCGCGTATTGCAAAGTCATAGCAAAACAGTTGTTATAGACGGGTTCGGCTATATCGAACTATCGGATATATCGAACGTACCGCAGTGTGTATTACAGTTAGCTACAACCGGGTTTGACTGTACTACGACTACGACGCAGCGCCAGGGTGATGACTGAACACCTGCTTTCCTCGCCCTCTCGATCCAAGGTTCTTCCTTTCACCACGCTCTCTTCCTCTCTGTCGGCTCTCTGCTTATCAGTGTCTTTCAAAGCGGCGTTGGCGGTGTTGTCACTCCGCTACTTTCCTTGCTAGGGTGCCTACATTCACGCGCGTCCACCGTAAGGGTGGAGACACGCATTCGTCGGCTCCGCCGTTTTGGGTCACTCGCTGGCCGCCGCAGCAAGTCACTGTAGCAATACTGCGCTATAATTTTCGCCGCGACACCGTTTACTCACGAAGTTTGAGTCATCTCATCTATTTGGCATTTGTTCCATTAGCGACGGCACGTGCCCGTTCCACCCTGTCTGCACCCTGTACAGGAAGAGAGAGAGAGAAATAACTTTTATTTGTCCAGTTTGTGGAAGAGAGCTAGACCTCCACCCTAGGCGTCGGCCAGGAGCCCTTGGGTCCTAGCAGCGTCTTCGGCTAACTGGACGGCCCAGACTTGATTCGCCGGGTCTGAGCTGAGCAGTACGGTCTCCCACTGCTCATTACTGCTAATTTTGCGGCTCTGAGGAGTCGCCTGAGGACATGCCCATAATATATGTGCAAGATCGGCCCGTTCCTTGCATCTCCGACATTTATCTGAAAACTGTCCAGGATAACAATGACTATACGCGACGGGGTTCGGGTACGAGTTCGTCTGAAGAAGCCGCCAAACCACAGATTGCCTTTTACTGAGGGATGGATGAGCGGGGGGGTAGCTGGCTCGTTCAAGCCGGTAATGAGTAGTCAGCTCCCTGTAAGACACGAGCCTGTCTCTGCCCGTCCAGCGGAGCGAGTGAGCGTCTGGGTCAGCAGTGTCGACGCCAGCTCGGTCGGTAAAGCCTCGAGCCGCATCGTGCGCACACTCGTTTCCGGCCAGGCCCGAGTGGGCCGGTGCCCATATCAAGTATATCTTCCCGTTCCGCTCGTCATGGGATCGAGATTTTAGGATTTGGGACGCCTCGGGTGAAATTCGCCCTCTCGAGTAATTTAAAATAGCCGACTTAGAGTCGCTAACAATGAATTTAATTTTTGGAGAAGCTGTCATCGCCAGGGCGATGGCCGCCTCTTCACCCACCTCTGTGTCCGTCGTGCGGACCGAGCATGAGGCAATTGAATCCCCACGGAAATTGACCACTGCGAGGGCCATGGCGTCGCGAGCAATGTAATCAGCGGCGTCTACGTATACCACGTCCTCTGATTTTTCATATCTTTTGTGTAGGGCTTTGGCCCTAGCCTGTCGCCGCTCTTGGTTATGTACGGGGTGCATGTTTTTCGGTAGCGGTGGTATGTGCATGCGATCCCCTATTTCCGCTGGTAGGTCTATTTTGGCTCGGGGTATCCCTGCAGGAAAAATGCCAAGTGATTTGAGGATATGTCTGCCGGTCAGACTCTGGATAAGTCGCTCCCGCTGTGACAGCCTTTGAGCTTCAATAATCTCGCTGAGGGTGTTGTGAAGCCCGAGTGCCTCGAACCGTGCGGTTGGGGCTGTTAACGGGATCCCTATGGCTTGTTTATAAGCCCGCCTTATCATGGCATTTAGCTTGGCTTCTTCATCGCGTTTCAGGTGCAGGAATGGGGCGACATATGTTACTCTACTAATGACGAAGGCTTGTACCAGTATCACGAGGTTGTGTTCTTTCATCCCGTGGTGTCTATTGGCTATTCGTGAGATAAGGCGAGTTGTTTGGTGTACGCTCTTTTCGAGAGCGAGTATGGTCTCTGAATTGTGTCCGTTGGCCTGGATGCGGAGGCCCAGGACTCGGATACTTGAAACTGTTGGGATGCGTTGGCCTCCGCATGTAAAGAGCTGGATGTCCGGAGCTACTGAGTCTGTCCGGCGTCCCCTGCTAGTTGGGCGATAGAGTAGAAGCGCTGATTTCTCTGGAGAGCAGTTCAGGCCACGAGGGATCACGTAAGTTTCTATTACCTCTATTGCCCTTTGTAGTGTGTCTTGTATCTGTCCGTCACTTCCACCCGGAACCCACAGCGTGACGTCATCTGCATACAGGCTGTATTGCAAGCCGTGAATGTTATCCAGGAGTTCGGGGAGGCCAATCATGGCTACGTTGAAGAGGAACGGAGAGAGGACAGAGCCTTGCGGAGTCCCCCTGCTCCCCAGTTCCAGCGTATCCGATTGAATACCCCCTACGCTGAGCGTAGCCGTGCGGTCCGAAAGAAAGTTGCTAACGTAATCGTACGTCCTTCGGCCTAGACCCAGTTTGGTTAGGTTTTCGAGGATGGCCGTGTGTCGTACGCAGTCAAATGCTTTGGTGAGATCAATTCCCAGTATAGCCCTGGTGTCTAGGGGTGAGCAATGCGCTCCGTCTATGATGTCATGTTTAAGTCGAATCATCACGTCTTGTGTTGAGAGTTTAGGCCGAAAACCGACCATTGTGTGTGGAAATAGGCCGTTTTCCTCCATGTATTTGTTAATTCTGTTGAGGATCACGTGTTCCATAAGTTTCCCGGCACATGAAGTAAGAGATATAGGTCTTAAGTTTTCTATCTGGAGCTTTTTGCCTGATTTGGGAATCATGACTACCTTCGCGGTTTTCCACTGGCCCGGGATTTGACCCCGTTCCCAGCACACGTTCATGTATCGGGTTAAGGCCTCGACCGAATTGTTGTCCAGATTCCGTAGCATTTTATTTGTAATGCCATCTGGACCCGGGGCGGAGCGGGTTCGCAGGTTGTGAATGGCATCTCGTACTTCGTGCACCGTGAGGGGGCGGTCGATGGTTTCGTTCCCGGTCCCTGAATATGGCGGGAGCACTTCTGCGGAGCAGTCCCCTATGTACTTCTGTCGAATTGTTTCAATTAGCTCTTTGTCGGAACCTTCAAATCTGTGAAGCAGAATACTCAAGTTGTGCCTTTGCGTGGTCTTGCTGCTTTCCGGGTCAATGAGGCAGCGGAGAAGATTCCAAGTTTTCGCAAGACCAATCTGGGATTCCATGCTGTCGCATGTACTGAACCAGTTCTGCCGCATCAGTTGATTGGCGTAGTTTTCAATGTCCCTATTGAGGGCAGCAAGACGTCGTCGTAAGGTACGATTTAATTTTTGTTTTCGGAGTCTCTTTTGTAAGCCTTGTTTGGCCTCCCACATGTGTAGGAGTTTAGCATCAGCCTGGTAAAGATCCGCCTCTACCGGGATATCCTTGGTGGCTTGCTTATATATCTCTGTGCAGTTGTTCTGCCCATTCTTGAATATCGTCTATGTCGCTTGTAAGAGGGACATCGTTTATATCATAGACACGCTCGGCGTCCCTGATCTTGCGAAACGTATCCCAGTCAACAATCCTAAGTTGTTTCCCATTGTGCTTGGCGATCCTAGTCTCCACTGTGATAGTGATGATATAATGGTCACTACCTAAATTTTCGTGTGTGTTTAGCCACGTGGGTTCTTTGCGTGTGTTTTTGGTGAACGTAAGGTCCGGAGTCGTATCATCGCTAACACTATTTCCCATTCGTGTGGGGTGCGCCGAGTCCGTCACCAGGGAAAAACCTTCCTGGTGCGCGTCGAGCCACAGGTTCCTACCCTTAGTCGTGGCCCGCTTGTATCCCCACTCCGTGTGGTGGGCGTTAAAATCTCCTACTATAATTATCGTGCTCCCTCGAGCTAAGTCTAACACTTTACGAAAAAGCTTAGCGAATCTGTGGTTGCTTCGGGGGGAGCTGTAAATGTTTAGTACAAAAATGCTGCTTCCCCTGTGTTTTCTATCTGGGATTAATTCTACAAGGACGTGGTTCGCAGCCGTCGTGTCCTCTCCGATGTCGCGACGCACGGCCGGAAGGTTCCGCCTCACAAGAGTGGCTACTATTGGTTTCTTTTTTGGACATTCACCCGACGCGCCCTCTTCCAAATCGCAAAATGATTTATAGTTTGAGAGTTTTGTTTGGACGCCGGTTTCCTGGAGACAGATGACGTCCGGCGCTTCATTCGAACCATAGTTTTAATAAATTGTTCTAAGTTACCTCGTTTTTTTCGGAACCCCCGACAGTTCCACTGCCACAAGACCAGCGCGTTACTCTTTCCCTGCAGCATAATCCATGGACGATGCATACTCAAGAGACGTTCTTGTGCCTTCCACCAATGTGGGTCGGGAATATGGTTTGGTGGCTTTAATGGGACCAGCGCACCCTTCCCGCCCAGCTCCGAGGCGCGGGATGGCGGCTTCTAGAGCTGTTACTCTGGCGTTCAGCGCTGCCATTTGAGTTCCAATACTCGCGGCAAGGGCGTCGAACTTGGCGCCAAGCGTGGCGCTAATTGTCTCGGTAAGCTTTTCACCGAATTGGAGGAGCGTTCCTTCATTAACGTATTTATTTCCACCCGACGGGGCATGGCTTTGATCTGAAGCTAATTCCTTGGCTCTGCGTTTCGATGGAGGAGAATCTGACTTCGATTCTTCCATCTCATCGCTAGACGAATTATCAAGGATCGGAATTTCCGGTGGTTCTGTTGCCCCCAATGGCTTCTTGGGGGGCCCAGTTTTGCCTGCTACCTTCCCAGAGTTGCAAGAGGGAGCGACTGATTTGGACGAGGATGGTGTCGTGCCATCGCTCGCGCCTTTGAGCTTGGATAACTCTGATTTCAGCAATTTGTTTTCTGCAAGAACCAGTTCCAGCATCTGTTTGGTTTTTACAATTTCGGATTCCTGTTCTGCCCTCCCTCGGCTAATTCTGTCCTCCGTTTCTATGTTATTCGGCAGAGCTTTGCTGTGGGAGACCGCACTAGCCCAGCTCACCTTGTTTTGTTGATCGCTGCCTTGTGAATGCCTTCCATTTCGGGACTTGGATCTGGACTTGCGTCTTGCACCCTGAGTGCTGGGACTGCGGCGCCGCGACTTTGATCTCGACCGACGTTGGCTTCCGGTAGAGTGGTCGGCTGCTAAGGTGTCGCTTCTGCTTTGTCGGTCTTGACAAGAGAGGCGTGGGAAGGAGCTCGAGCGATCACGCGTGTTGGTGTTGCAGTCTTGCTTGAAGCTGGGTGACTTCAGTATAATGTTACGTAAGTCGTCTTCCTGTCTTCTGTAGTTTTCTTGTCGTTGTCTCTTCTCCCATTTACGCTTCTTGAGAAGGTAGGGGGTGCAGGAACGAAGTCGGCACTTTTTGTCGCCGGTCGGGTGATCGCGGCCGCAGAGCGCGCACTTTAGTTCACAATCGTGATCTTCGGTTGGGGCCTTGGTGCCGCAGCTCTTGCAAATCTTGTTTTCTGGGGCCGGACAGACATCGGCGCGGTGTCCAAGCCTGCCACAAGCATAAGTCCGTTTTTTTTTCAGCTACGCCTCGTACTATACTTCGTTGCGCTTAGCCTTGGCATTTTCACACTTGCTTTTTCCCCTATGAATTCGCTCGACCACGCGCGTGCAAGGCGCGGAGATGGCGGGCTAGCTGGGACGCCGTGTAGAGGAGGGGGACACAACATAGCCGTTTCTTTTTTTAAACTTGGGGTTTCCGATAGGTTTTCTGGTGGGATTTCTAATAAGCCAAATTTAAAAAGTGGTTTGAGAGGTATAGATGGGCTATCGCCGTCGGCAGTCCCGCATGCGTCTTCTCGTCCTTTCTTTTACCGCCGGTGCAGCTACCCGGCGCTCCGATACGGTTCGGCCAGAGCTCCTGACGGCACCTGTACCTTGCGTAAACTGCAGTGTTGGATCACTCGTCTCCTATCACTTTCGAGCGTTCTTTTCTGTGGTTCTTAGGTTTTTTACTCTTAGTTTTACACCATGGAGCTGTCCCATCAACTCTCTGAGGTGGGGAATGAGCTTAATAAAAAAAAAGAAAAGCTTCTGCGGGGAAACGTGTGCTGCGGGAATAAGATGAGAAAAAATCCTGCACTAGGAGAAGCAGTACCAAAATAACTTGACGGGTGTGATCCTTGCGATCGCACTGAAGGCCGCATTAACCGGCCAAGGGTATTTTAAGAACAGCTGTAATAATTCGAAGACTGAATTTACCGCAGGTTTCGGTGCAGATGTAGTTACTACGTGCGATCAATCTAGTGACTTTATAGTGTAGTGCATGGGGTGGCGATACGAAGCTTCCATGCGGCCCGGAAAATGCTATACTGGTGCATTGCCAACCGCCGACGATAAATTGAATGGACATAATGGGATGACCATGCACTCCCTTATAAATAAGTATCTATTTATTTATTTATTTATTTATTTCATGTACCCTCATGCCCCAAGGGCATTGGAGAGGGGAGTGGTACAGCGTACATTTTTTAGCAGAGAACAATGTTCAACAAGTTTCTTTACAGAAATAAATTGAACGCAAAAAAGATAGTGGTATTATCCAATACCATACAAGGACAGAAAAAAAGGGAACCACTTTTGATTACAAGCAATGCAACAATAAGGCACTTCAACCATACAAAAAACTAAAAAGATGTACACAATGACAACAGTGCAAAGCAGGCAACTAATAAGCAGCCTGTACTCCAAAGTGCGCGCGCAGCCGATTTTTGAACTCTTCTAAATTGTTAGTTTCAACGTCCGCTGCTGGAAGGTAATGCCTTAAATGTTACTACTAGGAATACCGCCTACTATCTATCGTTAGCTGGAATGTGTGAAGCATCGCTTCGGTCACCTGGCGACGTCGGTCTAATTGATAGAGTCTACTCACCGGTTCTCGTGCTCGGCACATGCTCTTATATAGCCCGAGGTATCGGCGTAATCGCGAATGGCCTAGTTATGATTGTCGTATAAACATCCACACCAAAATACAGGCGCAAAGTTTATTCACAGCGCGTCCACATGACGTGTCGTGGCGTCCGGTGTCGCTTGTTTGGTCGGTTTTCTGCCACGTTTTTTTTATGCGCGGTGGGTAACCTTCTTGCCACGCTGAAGGAACAGCTTACCATCCTCGCAATCATTGCCAACTTCGGTGTGGGAAAAGGCGGCGTCCCCATTGGTAGCCAACTCTCTTGCGTACACGAGTCTAAAATGTGCCTTTTTTAAGGAACCCGTGCATGCTTCGTCTATCGGTCTCATTTAAAAGTTTGTGATGACTGCAGTCTCTTTTTCATCAGATAGAACTTACTGGCCGCTGAATGTGTGCCCAAGGAACCTGAGTTGTTACGCAAATGTATATTTTACAGAGAAGCTGTTAGCCGCCATTTGGTCGAAAAAGTTTGTATCGTAATCAAAAACCCGAAAAGTTCTCGCAGAAGACACCGAGCGCATGCGCCCCACTAAGGAGGCGTACGGCATAGGGATCAGTATTCGTGCACCAAAAACCTGAAAACAAACATGGAAACCGCATGATGGATGATGAGACACGTGGGAACAATGAGAATTTAGCTCGCTTTGCCCATGTCATCATAACGGAGGTTACCGCTTCACAAAACAAGACACACGACGCAAACGAACTGGACCGGCGCCCGTCCTGTTCGTTTTCTGGGGTGTGTCTTGTTTCTTGAAGCAGTAACCTCCGTAATGATGACCTTGAACCAACTAACCCAGCAGCAAGTTTCACTTTGCCCATATGTTCCCGGTAAAGATTAGGACGGCAGCTGCTCTGAAAAAGGTAGGTTGTCGTTATTCGGTCGAGGGCATGTGTCAGGCTAGGCAGGACCCGGTACTTGGTGCTAGAGAAGCCGAGCGCAAGCGACAAGCACACCGATACGACGAGGACCTTATGTACATTCCCCCTTCAGCATGCATAGCGGTTTACAGCAGCTTTGCGGGACATCCGTTTTCGCAGAGCGGGATGGCGGTCATTTTTTCATTTTTTGCCAGCTCCGATGCTTTATGGCAGGTCTCGGCCATCTGCGCCTACCAAGGCAATATTACCCTGGCTCTGGCCAAAAGATACAACCACCTCGTCCATTTGTCACATGTAATCTGAACGCCGAAATGTAAGTTTTAATCCCGAATATAGTTAGGCAGGAAAAAAAAAAACATTTTTTGCAGTTGGCATTGTTTTCCATATTCACAATAAGATTATTGCCCATTGGTGTGAAATATTGTCCATTCCCCGAATTTACTCCCTTTGCCTTCAAAGCCACCTTCCCAACTCTCTATTGGGAGTCCGGCACCCACCGTGTCGGCTTCATGCAACTCAGACCACGCCTCAAAATGCTGCCCAACCCTCCTTTATTGTGTAGCGCCGCTATCATCTTCTTCAGCGCCACCATCATCATCAGCAGATTGACCAGCTGGCACAGTAGTAGTGAAGCTTTTATTGAAAACGGGAGACCGCTGGTCTAAACAGGGGAATGGAAAGGGGAGAGGGTAGTAAAAGCACTGGGACTAGTAGTACAGTTCTTGGCTTGCACTGCGTAGCTTCGTGTTCACGCTTATGAGGGTTCAGTTCTTTTCAGGTTCACGCTTGAAATGAGTCCATCCCAACTGGTGGGCCAGGCAAAATAGTCCATTGTGAGTAGGACCGGTGAGGTCTCCGCTCAGACAACTCGTGCCAGACCGCTCTTTAGAGAATAAAGGGCTATTTGGTGGATTAATTTTTTGTCAAGTTGTTGGGGTCAGAATGAAGTTGTGGTGCCGTGAATGTTCGGTGTTTGGCAAAAGTAGGACATGACCACACGAGATCAGTGAGGTCTGCTGATGTACTTGTGTGACAGTATGGGCATCTTGGGGGTAAATGGGGAGTGTACCATTTACGATGCATTTCAGGTGTGTAGGCTGCGCCGGTGAGAAATTTGTTGAGAAAGATTTCACTGGAGCGGGGTAGCGGTGGTAAAGCGCTCAAATATCCTGCTGGAGTTCTGTTTTTCAGCCGCTCTCTTCGGCCCTCCTTATACCGGTGGAGTAGAATCGCCGGTGGAGGTGCAGGCGACCGTGCCGGCTCTTCGTCAGGCGCCAGTGGAGGTTGTAAATGTGCACTCTCCTGTGCGACCTCATGGGCCGCCTGGTTTCCCGAGGAAGAGGGTTCATGGCCCTGTACCCAGTCAATGCGGACTTGTGTTTGTTACGTTGCAAAAGTTGCGCTTGGTATAATATCTGATGTGCCAGGGGATTTGTGGTCTTGTGAGATCTTACTGTTTCCAATGCTTCATACGAGTCTGTGAGGATACGAATAGATGGCGGAAGCGGATAATCAGTATCATACGCAAGGAATGTCATGGCATGGTTGATGGCATGCAGTTCTGCTTCAAGGCTCGTGGCATGGTTGTTGAACATGGTGTGATACCCCGAGAGGGCAGGAATCTCCCGGCATGTCCAGGCCAGTCCGATGATATTTAAGCTTACACTAGCGTCCGTGTAGATGTCAACTTCGTTTTCGAGTTTTGTCATCTGAAGGCGTCGGACGCGTTGTTCTCGGAGTGCAGGATTGTTGCGCCCAATCGGCTTGCTGTGCGTAGTGGGTACGATTTCTGGGCTACTCCGTGGGTCAAGTGGGGTGGGGAAAGTGCAGGGTGTTGGTGGGCTGCGCACGTCCCATGCGGCGAGGGCATGTCCTTGGTGTGTTAAAGTACGTTTGAATTCAGCCTGCGCCTTGGCTTCGTTGATGACGTCCTCAATGGGAGGAAGGGGAACTGCCTGTTCGAGTTTCTGGTTAGGTGTGTGCTTAGGCAAACCACTGATGGTACGGAGGGTTGCCCTGTGCAACACTTGGAGGGCTCTTGTGTGGCTTTTGTTGAGTTCATAGGCGAGAGCGCCGTACGTGAGAGTGCTCACTGTGACAGCTCTTGTCATTGTCAGGGTGGCCTTTTGGGTTGCTCCTCCGTACTTGTTCGAAAGTCTGCGGATGGTGTGGAGCAGACCCTTCCACTTTTGCTTCAACCTCTGCAGCCATATTCCAGCGCTGTTCTTTGTTCCGACTGGCAGGCCGAGGAGGGTGATGGGTTCTGTTGCGGCTTGTATTACTTGATTTTCTATTATAACTTGTATCACATCGGATTGAGCGGGTGGTTTGCAGCCGTATACCGCCAAGAGCTGAGTCTTTTCGGGAGCCAGCTGGAGTGCCAGGTCGGCAAGAGTCAGCTCGAGGCTATGAGCCGCGGCTTGCAGTTCTATTGTTTGGTCCTCAAGAGAGTCGAAGTCGGCTGCTTCAGTCCAAACTGTGACGTCGTCCGCATAAATGGTAAAGCGGGCAGCCGTGTCGACTTCCAACTGTCGTGCCACCCTAGTCATTGCTAGATTAAATAGAACTGGTCCTAAAATCGAACCTTGAGGGACCCCGCGGTCTACGTAATAAGTAGTGGGTTCCCAGCCAGGGTGTGACCCATGGAGTCTTATAGGTCGGCCTTGTAAGAAAACTCGTATCCACTTTTGAGCTCTTACACTCGGATACGCCTTTGCAAGTTCCTCTAAAATGACTTTTTGGCTGACGTTGTCAAACGCCTTGCGTAAGTCAACGGCCATGACAATGTCTGGGTTTCCTCTTGCGTAGTGGGATCGGTTGATGACTCTGCGCAGAAGCCAGAGGCTGTCATGTGTGCTTACATTGGGACGAAAGCCTGTTTGGGAGGGGTGGAAGTATGGTTGCACATACTCCAAATAGTGCATGAGGCGATTGTTAATTAGTCTCTCAATTAATTTGCATATGACCGGGGTTAATGAAATGGGTCGTAGGTTGTTTAGGTTCCCCTGAGTTGCAGTTGGCTTGTTCGGTTTAGGTATAGGGAATATCAAGGTCAGCTTGAGATGGTCAGGGATGCATCCTTGTTCCCAGAGGTCATTGATTTGAGGGAGCAGGTGCGAGAGGGCTTCAGATGGCAGATTTCTAAGGTGCTTCCATGTTACGCCATCATGGCCAGGTGCGGAGTTCGGGCGCCCTTGCCGAATGGCTGTTCGTAGTTCAGTCATCGTGAAAGGTAGGTCAAGGTTCTGGTCTGGTTGGAAAATTTGGATGTCAGGGAGAGGTTCAGGGGTGATGTGGAGGCGTGTGGAAAAAAGGTGGTTATGAGACGCCGTTCCACTTCCCTGGGGTCTTCAGTGAGTGCAAGGGTAGAAAATAGGGGGGTTCTTTTCTTTGCCTTTTGGGTGAGGCTCCGTTGAAGCTTCCAGAGTGCCGGAATGCCTCTCTCATGACTCAGATTAGCACATAGAGATGTCCAATTGGTTCTACTTAACTGTTTTTGGTAATCCGTAATTAGGCGATATTGCCTTCGGATCTTCTTCAGGTCTTTGTGCCGCTTACCGTTGGTCCTGTAAACGTGAGTGAGCTTATGAACTCGCTTCCATAGGTTTGCCATGTGGTTGTCGAAATGGGTAATTTCTGCAGCGCAATCGATTTCTTCCTGTGCATGTGTTGCTGAAGAGAGAATCAGAGAACAGAAGTCATTGATCGAAGCCGGCGGAGATGAGCCCAGAATGCTTTCTCGGAAAATATTCCAATCTAGCCTCGTCCCTGTTTTCCGCTCACGAAGTTTCTTGCCACGTAGGTGAATTAGAATTGGTCGGTGATCGCTGCCCCATGTCGTAGAGTAAGGCATCCATTTTCTGGTGAGTCCAGGGGTGGCCCAAGTAAGGTCCGGTGATGTGTCTTGTTGTGTAGCGTGAAGGCCGATACGAGTGGGGATGTCAACATCGTTGATGAGCAGCAGATTGGATGCGTCGGCGGCGTCCTCAAGCGCTTTCCCTCGCGGGCGAGTTTTAGAGTATCCCCACGTGGTGCTTTGCGCATTGAAGTCCCCACCTAGTAATATCGGAGTACCAGGAAATTGGGAAATCAAGGTGGAAATCCAAGTGAAGTTGTACTGTTTTTCGGATAGCGTGACTGGCTTGTAATAGGCCGTTGCTACAATGATTGCTTTCCCGCTGGGAAGGCGAGTGTGCACTGCAACGACTTCGTGGAATTTCGAGTTGAGTTCCGCGAAACATACTTGCTGGCTGCTCAAAGAAGAGTTAACTAACTCGGCCGCATAGCCGGGTGCCGTAGCACTTGTTATGGCGCCGCGGCGAGTGTAGTGCGGTATGGAGGGGCTTACATATGTGGTATATCCTGGAACCTGTGGCGTGCAGCGGGCTTCTTGCAGCAGAATTTTAGTGGCTGTATTTGCTTAATTTTCTGTTTAAGACTAGTTTGTTGCTGTACAAAACTGCGGCAGTTCCATTGGAGTGCTGTTGGTGATGTTCCTATTGCTGCGGATTTGAGGTTCGTAAGGTTACTTTTCGGGGCGGTTCCTCAGAATCGTCAAACGAGGGCAGCTTCTTTATTACGCACTGAATAAGGGACCTTCTCTGGGAGAGTTGGTCGTCTAAGTATTCCTTATCTTTTTTGCGGTCCGCTTGGCGTGCTTGACGTTCGTGGTGAATGTCTGTGCGCACTGTTCGAAGAGCTAACTGGTAGGGAGATTCCGTGGTCGGTTGGGAGGTAGGGGTACGTTTTGTGCTCTTGCTACGGCTAGGTCGTGTCTGGGAAGTCGGGAGACGCTTTGAATTAGACTGGGCTGGTGTCTTGTTGTTCAGAAGACGCTTGAGTTCCTCATTTTCCGTGCGCAGTTGCTGATTTTCGATGCGCAGCTGTTGGATATCTGCACGCATTGCATTCAACTGATTCATTATGGCGACCGTTGTCAGTTCCTTAGGGTTAGTGTTGTTCGGCATTAGGGATGGGTCAGTTGAACGAGGTGAATCAGATCCGTGTTCCCTAGTGCGATCTGCCCACGTGACCCCACTGGTGGCGTCCTTTTGGGGATTGTTGGCCGGCGGCTTAGGTATTCTGCTGGGGCATGTGGGGTTTAGTGCTATGTGCCCGTGTTCTTTACAGGCGACGCAGTAGATTTGGGGCCCACAGCCTTCATCCTGCGGGTGGTGCTTGCCACAGGTGTTGCATACTGCCTGTGCTGGGCAAGAGCGGGCCATGTGCCCAACGTTATGGCAGTTGTAACACACAAGCCTTTTGGGTTGGTAGGGGGACACCTTCACAATCGCCATGTAATATTTGACCACCTTTGGTAATGTCGGCGAGTCAAAGGTTATCACAGCCCGGTTAGTGCGACCGAGTCGAGTACAGGCTAGTATTTTGGCCTGTTCGCATCGTAGCCATTGGAGAGTTTCTTCGTTGGTCTCATCTGGCTCAATCGTAATGACGCCCCTGGTGGTGTTTGGTTTGAAGGGGGAGAGTTTTACCTCAACAGGGACACATTGGCGCGCTCCTCGGTGATCGAAAGAGATGGATGAAACAGTAAGAAGGCGACATACGTGTGTGTCATCGTAGACGGTTATGTAGATGCAGTTCCCTGCTGTGTCAGATCTGTGTGAGGCGAGTTCCGCTAGATACGGTTGTGGAGCGGTTGTTCCAATTGTTCCTTGCTCCTGGCGACACTGAAGTGAAGGTGTGGTTTGTGTGCCTTCCACGAGCAGCGCAACGCCTGGCTATGACAACTGGTCATCGCAGCTAGTTCACTTCGCAAGAGTGGTGCAGCGTGCGCCAGTCGATTGGATCACTCCCGTGTTCCTCTCGGGTGCAGTGGGTTGACAGCGCCCTTTGGAAGAGCAGCCGCTCACGCATCCGGCCGGATCCAAGATTGTTGACTCAACGGCGTGGCTTCCAACGCTACTTTGATCATCGCCGCATCGCCAACCAATCAGTGTGGGAGGCTACCATCAGCTACCTTTGTAAGGGACGGCATCACGGGTGGCTGCTCAGTTTGGTAAAGGTGCGAAAGCGGTCTCCAACTTCGCTAACCTACCTGTTTTGTGCAAGTAAGACTTTGTCAAATTGCTTTGTCAAATCCCCTTGTCAAATTGCTGCGCACTGCTGCCAAACGTTTACTTTGATACATGGCTGGCAACGCTAAGGAGATTATGAAGGCTCTCGAAGACTTCAAACGAGAAATGAGAACCGAGTTGCGGAGTGTGAAAGATAGTGTTAAGTTTTGTAGTGATACATGTGACGAAACAAAAGCGATCGGTGCCGGCCTGAAGGCACTTCGACAGGAAATAGCTCATCTGCTCGAAGCTAATGAAGCCCTTCAAGACGAAAACAAGCGCTTAACGCGGAGAGTTGACGAGCTGGAGCAGTACACAAGGCTAAATAACTTGGAAATAAAGGGCATCAGCTCAGACGAGGATCCTGTTGACGTTGTCAAAAAAATCGGCGACGTTCTCAAAGAGCCCGTTTCTAGCCATGACATTGACACGTGTCACCGAATCCCAACGCGGAAGCCAGGCGAGACCAATATCGTGGTTCGCTTCGTCCGGAGGGATAAGCGCCACGCGCTTCTTGCTAAGGCTAGGAAGCAGAAGCTCACAACTAAGCAGCTCGGCTTGTCTCAGGCCAACGCAGTGTACGTCAACGAGCATCTTACTCAGGCCAACAAACAGCTGCTTGCTGCCGCTATTGCCCGCAAAAAGGAAGTGGCATGGAAATTTGTCTGGACGAGCGGAGGAAAGGTTTTTGCGCGGAAAGACGAACGAATGGACGCTGTGAGGATACAGGACTTGTCTGATCTGACCAAGATGACGAAATAAGAATGAGACGTTTGGAGCATGCTCGTCACCCCTGAATTGTCACCATGCATTTTCCACCTGCCTGTATTAGATACAAAACCGATCACTTTAATTCTAGCTTGAGCAGTGTCAACAAAAAATTGTTTTCAGCCTTCCATGTTAACATTCGTAGCATGAAAAACAAGCGAGACGAGGTTGATTTATTACTTGGGTCACTGTCGGTTGAGTTCGACGTTATGCTTTTCTCAGAAACATGGTTTGGCACTGACAGCGATGTGTGCTCCTTCGATAACTATGTTTACAATGGTTTATCCAGGCCCCATGGAAGAGGGGGTGGGCTTGCTGTATATGTTAAAAAATGTCACTCACATTCTGTGATTGGCGATGTTACAATCACAAATTCCAATGTTGAATGTTTAGCTATATCTCTCAAGAATATAATCGTTGTTGCTATGTACAGACCCCCTCAGGGTAACAAATCACAATTCTTCGATTTTTTGGAAAGCCTCTTCCTTTTCCTCGACTCCACTAAGCTACCTTTCATTTTAATGGGTGACCTAAACATTGACCTATTATCGGACGCCGCTCATGCAAGGGAATTGCAGTGTCTCCTCTCCTCGTATGCATGTATTAATAATATCAGTTTACCGACTAGAATAACTTGCAACACGGCCACATTATTAGACATTTGTATCTCCAATGTACAGCTTCCGCACACTGAGTCTGGCGTAATATCTTCCGATATTAGTGACCATTTGCCGATATTTTGCTTCATACCCCTCAAAATAAATGCCATAACAAACACTGTTACCCACATGATCAGAGATTTCAATGATCTTGCGCTCAACGACTTTCACAAACGAATCGAAGATACTAATTCGGAGCCCGTATACAAGATCACGGAAGTCAATGCAGCATATTCTGCTTTCATAGATATGTTCATAACCCAATATAACACCGCCTTCCCACAAATAGAAAGAAAAATTATTCCTAAGAAGTTTAAGAAGCCTTGGATGAACCAATCACTTTACTCAAGGATCAAGAAGAAAAATAGCATGTATCACGATTTTCTCAGCAGCAGAAATCTCACTCTACTTGCTGAGTATAAAAAATATCGAAATAAACTCAACAAAGATCTAAAAAACGCGAAATCGGACTACTATGTAAGAAATTTCTCCCGCATTCAAAATGATAGTCGTAAAGTTTGGCGAGAGGTCAACAACTTGACCAATAAAACCAAATCTATGCAACTTGATGAAATAATCACAGAAAATGGTAAATTAACTGGTCACGAGCTATCAAATGCCCTGAATGACTACTTTATTAATGTCGCTTCTCCAAATTCTGTCACGCAAACTCCTGTCAATAGCTCACTGAGCCTCACCACTCCCTTACTCAATTCTATAGTACTCGCGCCCACAACTCCTCAAGAAGTAGCTACATTGATCCTTTCTTTAAAAAATGACGTATCTGCAGGGTACGATGATATAAAGGTGATCCCGTTAAAGCACGTTTGCGCCGTTATATGCGATGTCTTGTCACACATTGCAAATCTAATGCTGTCAACTGGTGTTTTTCCTGAAGATCTCAAATTGGCCCGAGTCGTTCCAGTACATAAAGGAGGCAATATAAATGAACTGTCGAATTACCGACCAATTTCTGTTCTGCCTGTGTTGTCAAAAATTTTTGAAGGTATTATCAATTCTAGGATAGCCGATTTTCTGCACAAATATAATGTGATTGTTGATTCACAATATGGGTTCACGAAAAATAAGACCACAGAGCAAGCACTGTTAGTTGTTAAAGACAAAATAATAGATAATATTGAAAACAAAAAATGTACCCTTGGCCTATTTTTAGATTTTCGCAAGGCATTTGATTGCGTACACCATGAAACCCTTCTTAAGAAACTTTGTAACTATGGGGTTAGAGGTATTGCGTTGAACCTATTGCGGAGTTATCTGAGCAATGGGTCCCAATATGTTCGAACAAATAACATATCCTCTGATATACAGGTGGTTAAGCATGGTGTCCCACAGGGATCAGTACTAGGGCCGTTATTATTCATTACATATATCAATGACCTAGCCGGCATACATAACTCTCCCGATCTAGTGATGTACGCTGATGACACTAATCTTTTCTTCTCTTCCTGTTCATTACCGGCGCTTCAAAATATGGTCAATGCTTATTTAATCAACCTTCGTGATTGGTTACTGAGGAATAAGCTTAGTTTAAATATAAGCAAAACGAAATATATTATTTTCAAGCCCATCAACACCGTGGAAACTAATTGTATACATATTCATTATGACAGTATAACAATCAATCAAGTTTCTTCCCAAAAATTTCTTGGTGTGTGGTTTAATGAAAATCTTTCGTGGTCTGTTCATATTTCCAAACTTACTTCTGAACTAAGTAAAATTGTTGGCCTATTTTATAGGATTTCTAATCTACTGCCTGTTTGGTTAAAAGTGTCTATGTATAATGCCCTGTTTTTTTCAAGACTTTCTTATTGTAATCTTGTTTGGGGTACGACCACGTCTTCCAATTACCAAAAATTACTTGTCCTGCAAAAAAGAGCCTTGCGGGCTATTGAGGGATATTATGGTGCACCACGAAACTTACGCACGCAACCATTGTTTGTAAAACACTCCATATTAAAAGCCGACCAAGTGTATTATCTGCGGCTTCTTCAATACATTCACCAGAATCGCTTGTACTCTGTTCCTGATAGCAACATAGGTTACAATCTTCGCGTATTAAAACTAAGAGTTCCGCGAACGCGAACAAATTACGGTGACCAAAAACTGAGTTGTCAGGTACCCAATGCGCTAAACAAATTCCCCTTTCCTGATGAGTTTTTTCTATCTAGAAACATGTTCAAAAAAAGGACCAAACAGCATCTGATTGAAGGTGAAATTCTAATGTAAAAATGCAGCTTACCGTCTTTGATATATATGCGTATGTGTATGTATGTGTGTACATGGATGTAAGTGTATATATCTATTGTTCTATCTTTTTCACACAAGTACTTAAGTCGAATGATTTACTTTATTTCATCCGTTTGTACGAAATTGAACTCGTACATGTATCAATTTGTATTTGCCCATGATTGTGCACATGTTTTGTATTCTAGTAAGTGTTACTGCTTATATATTACTTTTGTATTTTGATTGCTGCCCATTCTATGTATTAAGTGTTTTTGCTTTTGCATCTGTACTACTTACAGGCTTAGAGTACCGAGGCCTCGTCAGGCTTAACCGCCTTTTGCCTCGGTCCCCTCTTTTCTATGAAAAGGAAAATAAACTTAACTTCACTTCACTTCAATTAGGTGAGCAAATGTGTGCTTGGGGATATCGTTGATGCTGCATTTAGCGAGCGGTCTTAGCACAAGTTGGAAGCGGGGCCTACTTACCCGGTCCGTTCGGGTCACTTGGTCTTGAGCGTGAATATGTTGGCGGTTCCATCGTTGCTCAGGTGGCATAACTTGCTGTGACGTGATTAAAGGGGTCTGTTGAGAGTCCGTATGGGTTGGGTTCCGTTGTGGTGAGGTCACCGGCACTACCTCGGTGTCTTCATCCATCGGCGATACAGCGTCTGGGTGCAGGTGAGGCGCAGTTTGCGGCGTAGGGGCTCTGCTTGAAGGAGCGGCGGTGCCGGGCACGCTAGGCATTGCTAGCGGCGCCGGTTCAGCACGAGGCGATGACGCAGAGGAGCATTCCTGCAGCGGCACGAGCGGCTGCTTTGTCTGCAGAGGCGGCCGTAGCAGCGGCGGCCGAAGCAGCGGTGCACGAGCCGGCTCCGTCGACGTTTCGGCGGTGTAAGGCTTAGCGTCTTGAAGATCTTTACCTGTTCTTTGTGGCACTATTGTCGCAGTTCCTTGGGCGTCTGATGGTCAGATGAAAGCACAGAACTTCACGAGTTCGTTGATACTTATGCTATAGGATTCCGCGCAATAAAACTGCTTGTTTCATCAAGAAACACGGAGCCGATGTGGAACCATCTGGTCTGTTTCGAGAACGCGCCAACCCTCCTGGCACAGAACACACTCAGCACCCGGCACACCTCGGGAACGGCACCCGCGTTCTATGCACCTCGTCGTGTTCATGGCACAGCCAACGGAACCACAATAAACGTGGGCTCGGCCGCACCACCCCATCGGCCGCCTACAATTTGGTGACCCGGACAAGCGGCTTCGCCATGGCATCACACCGCTGCTTCCCCAGCCACAATGTGGACAACGGCACGCGACGAACGTCCATCGCCCTCCCAGACCTTCCCTTGCGGATTCCATTTGACTCCATCACAAACCACGCTGCATGGTTCGTCATCCTGGAGAGCCATTTTTATGTACATGACATCTGCTCCACGGAAATCAGGTACCTCGTGACATTACAGAAGCTACCTGCTGACCTCGTGAAGCAGATCCAGCTGCCGGCCCCAGGCCCCAGTGCGTACGACGAATTAAAAGACACTGTCCTCAACCACTAGGTCATGAAAACCCTGCAGACGACAATCCTAATATAACCTGCAGTCGTTACCACCACCAGTCCTCCTGCGACACCGCCCTCGGCCCATGCACCCGAACCCTCACTAGGTGACGGGTCTGGTATCATGGGCGCGTATCTCGACCTCCCAGACCTCAGCGGCCTTCCGGACGTCTACACCCATCGCTGCGACATATGGTTTGTTCAGCTCGAGAGCCACTTTGTCATCAACAACGTAAGGAGCCAGCCGCTGCGCTATCACCTCGCAGCGACACGGCTACCTGACGGGCTCCTCGCGAAGCTCCGGCTCCCACCACCTGGCCCACAGAACTACGTCGACTTGAAGAAGGCTGTTCTTAAGCACTATGAGGTCTCAGACAGTATTTTTCAATACTTCAGCGATGGTTGTGATGACACGCCCACCTCGGTCACGCTCATGCCGACGCCATCCTCTACACCACCACACCTTCCAACGCCAACTGTGCATACAACTTCGCCGCAGTGTTCAGTCTCGCCTTGTCAGGAAACGCAAGCGCCGGCTTCGGCTTGCCGCACTGCAGGGTCGGCATTTAGCTTAGTGGAATCTGCGCAACACCATGCCGCAGCTCCACACGTTGTTGTGTCGGCTTCACCGACCCCAGCAAGTGTCGACTGCTATGCCGCTTGTGGCTGCGAAACTTCTCTGCACGGCACGAGTGAGAACGATCTTCATGAGCGCTGTACTCCCGGTGTACGACAGCCATCTTCCTCGCCTCAGGTGGCACAGCTTCCAGCAGCCAACGACAGATCGACGGCTCCGGGAGTCGAAGCTACCTTCGAAGCACATCAGCTTGCTCTTGACATTCTTTACACCCTGGCTGCGAGGGCGATACCGGAGCAAAGATTGCGCGACGCTTCTCCCAACAACCGACACCGAAAGAGGTATCCCATGACCAAATGCAGTCAAGAGACGCGTCAAAAGCTGGTCCCCAGACGTCGACCGATTCCATGCTCCGGGACATTGTTGGGTAGATGCAGTAACCGGATGTCAGCCGTCTGTCTACAAATCAAACAGACGAAACCAGCTTGCAGGATGGGGATCCGACGTCATTGGAGTTCCAGCGCAGCTCATCAATGCAAGGCTCCGCTCTGCCGCCTCCCACCGCGGTTGCGAAAACAGCCAAGACAGTGACGAAGCCACAGAGCCCACACCGGGCACAGTCAAGCCCGCACTCCGGTCGTCATTCTGATGCACCACGCTTCACCTTGTCGCTGTCCTTCCAGTTACGCCTGCCGCTCGCTCTACCATCAACGGCAGCAGTCGCTTCGCACCCCGCAATGCGTCCGCCGCCGCACTCCCAGCCTCGACCACCAGAGGTTGCCCCTTACCCGAACGCTACCTCGCCGACGACCAGCACCGTGCCCTTTACTCAACCCCGGCCACTAGACCACTGACTGCCCACGGACTCTCTTCCTGACGACGGACAAATAGTACATACCTGTACATAGTACATCGTTTTCGCACATTTCTCATAACGGGCTACGCGCTAGGGGGGGAGCCCTGTAGCGCCGCTATCATCTTCTTCAGCGCCACCATCATCATCAGCAGATTGACCAGCTGGCGCGGAACACACTCGGCACCCGGCACACCTCGGGAACGGCACCCGCGTTCTATGCGCCTCGTCGTGTTCATGGCACAGCCAACGAAACCACAATAAACGTGGGCTCGGCCGCTCCGCCTCATCGGCCGCCTACAATTGCATCTACTACGGTTTGCAGTCGATCGAGAAACTGCAAATGCCACTTTGAACAGCACCACGCCGTATAGGTAAACACAAAGCATTGGAAGTATTTGGCCTTGTTGGTTCATATTGCCTAAACAAAAACAGCGCTCAAGACCGGACATGAAAGTATACGTAGCCTCCATCTCTATCTTTGGTGTCCCATCGTGAGCAGTTTTGTTTTGGTGAGGTAAACAAAAAAAATCTGCCCTTTTATGTCGGCCAGCATGGTTTCTCTTGGGCGGTGGAAACTGCCTGGCGCAACGCAGACGCCAAATGACAGCATTTGAACTCGTACTGCTGATAAGGCGTACCAAATGCTTTCTTCTTCTGGTTTATTTCACAGTTTTCGATATGCCAGGAGCCGCACAAGATGTCACATGAGAAGTACTTATCAGGCCGAATTCGGTCATATCTATCGTTGATGCGTGGTATCGGGTAGGGGGCTTTAGTTATTTTTTTTAATGCAGAGCATTTCAGTAACTCACGATGTCACCCGCGTTGACGTCCGTAGTCGTCCGTAGTCGTAGTCCGCACCCCTCCCCCTACACTATATAAAAAAATACTATCCGGCGCCTGGTTTCGATCCCTCGACCCTGCGGGTGGAACGCAATGTACATGGTGCTCTACCCACTGCGCCACAAAGCCGACACAGAATGGGAGGCTACGAACGCGCCTTATATCCTTGACTCAATCAAATTACTGCTGACGAGCGCTCCCTGGTCAGCAGTTGCCACAAGTGCAACAACATTAACGTAACGCAAACTACTTAACGTCGTGCGCCCCCGAAATGCTCTGCATTTGATCGTGCCCCTCGCGAGGGGGATGTTTCACTGCGTCGCCATGCGAACAGTTTGCTTTGTTTCCGTGATCGCGGTTGTGTGCGGTCGTCGCTTTTCAGCAGCGGCGGGTTAACGGATCGCCAGCGATGCGACATGGTGAGTGTGGTGAGTACATACGACCAGTTTGTTACGATTCAATGCTTTCAATACCTCTACGCTTCCTTCTTTGCTTTCCCGCCCCGAGACTGTTGTCGCGAGGTTTCACACCCGATCCGCGAGGACAAATTAAATGGACGATCATTGTAAATTTATCGCGGCATCTAATGACTGTTGGAATCCGTTGACATTAGCTGTTAATAGTGCCAGTCTTTGGTGTTTCCCAGACAAGCTGGTTGCTCAACCTGAATGCAAACGAATGAAAACGCAGCACACATTAGGTAGGTAAGGAGCCAGCGACGCGGGTGAGACAACTGGCTGCCTTGGCATTTAATTACAGCAAAATGTTTGCACTAACAAAATTGACGAGCTAGAGCTATCGCCATTCATCACGTTAAAACCACAGTCTCGCTATCTGTGTTCCTTAACTGAAAGGTACAAACGTTGCTTTGTACATTGTTCGCGACGCTGTTTCGTCTCACTTTCTCTCGCAGCTTTTTTCAGTCTCTCGCAGGGCATATTGTCGCGGCATTAGTTTAGTATGCACTCGTACGGCTAAAGTCAAGTCTAGGGATTTTCACGCGATTTAAGTCTTCGCAACCCCTTTGGCACTTACTCGGAAATACTGTTGGCACGATGGCTAACCAGCACGATGGCTCCTAGGTTGGAAACTGGGAGGAAGCGGTGCGCTCGATTATTCAGTTGCCCCAGCCGAGCTCCGCTCATGGTGCAGCCACAGTGCAGCAAAAGTGCAGCCACGGTGCCGCTTCGGAGCAGAGATGGTGATTCGGCAAGTCGGCATACATTCCCGTGGCGTAAACCTCAACGGAGTGGTTTCCCGCACTGCTGCAAACAAGCATAATGGCATTACTTCATGTGTATCGCTTGTAGAAAACTAGCGATTGACGTTCGGCCACTCGTGACGAGATGCACAAACGAGAGTCTATTCTTTTCTGCGCTCACGGCGAATCGTTTTATTACTGTGCTGCCTTATATTTAGTGCTAGTGCAGTGGAGTAGCGCTAGCCAAAACTGCATCAGCGTATGTAACAACTTGCCGTTTGGGATTTTCGCAGCGGGTTTCTCTTTGTTTTTGTTTTTTTGTTGCTACGGACAAGCAGAGACCCAGTGTGCCGCCGCTTTTCACCACATGGCTGTTGTTGCTGCTCACGTTGTTCTGGAGAGATGTTAACCGGCACCGCCTCGCATATCCTTGACTTCCGCGTGCATTGCCTGGCGCTATTTGGGGCACCAGGCTACGAGGAGCGGAATTTGAAGATGCTGTAGCGCCTTCTCTCGTGGCCTACTTTTTCTGTCTTCCCCGCCGCGACTATCCCGGGGCGACGTCAAGCACTGCGACGTGTGTTGAAGCTCTGAGTCGACGCGCCTGCGTAGGCGCGGCTAGAACATTCTACAGTGCGGTGCCCTTCCTCGAAACACTCTTCAGTGCTGCTATGTGCCTTTAGTGACCCTGGAGCCCCAACTCGTGGTCCCCTGAATCCCGTATGTTTCAAAGTGTTCCTTGAAACAGGGCTCAAAGAAGGCGAAATATCCGATTATTGTAACAGCATTGCGTGCGGTGGGCAGAGTCTTTAGTTCAGGACCCCGGCTAATCTTGAGGCCGTCGCTGCCCCATGCCCGAGCGGTGTCGGATTTCAAGGAAAGAGCAGGTCTTTCGCATTGGAATCCCATTGCATGAACTGTGTGCGCAGGTATTTGAACAGGGCACGCTGTGGTTCAAGTCTCCCAACTGGAGGTTCCGCACTGCGTTAAAATATATAGCCACCAATACGCAGCCATGTACATGATCATGCTCCATCCAGAAATATTAATCCAGGTGGTAAGAACACCATTAAAATATTATATTCTGTTTCCGTGTATCCAAAACATCAAACTCTTTGGTTTTACCACCAAACCTCCGCCCACAACAGGGACCTCACAATTTGAGAGTGAGGATGGCTCATTAATTAGCCCACACTAGGCCACTAATTGGCCACAGTGACAAACAAAGCTAGGTGGGTTCAAAATAGTCACGTGACCCAGCTCTCTCACTCTCTTGCAGAAGCCCGGAAATATTCCGCAAAACACAAATATAACACACATGAAAATCACCCAACTAAACGCGAACCTAGCATCGGCCATTGGTGATCGGGCGGCTCGTCTTTAAGTATTGTCCATACCGTGCACACCTATAGTTGTGCCCCACATCGTCAAAAGTCCTTTCCTTTGTAAACACGTGGAGCGCCGAGCAAAGCCTGGTCGCCTAACCCTTGATGCATCCCAGCCACCGAGTCGCCAGGGTTACACGTGTGACGAACGGAAACTTCGCCCAGTAGCTTTGAGCAGTGCAACTTTCGTTGACAGAACGTCTGGTGCCCCCTTCCTTTACCTGTTACCCGTTCACTCACCTCCAGCTCCTATCGGGTTCGGGCATTCTCGCGGCGCCAATCGCGGTCGTTAAAATGTCGATGGTCCCCCTCCGCCGGCTTCCCCAGCGGAGGCAAGAAAATCCTCCTTCGAAAGCTTACATCGCTTTCAACTATTTTGGGGTGACCGACGCCTCTGTATGCGTATTCTCCGGGCGCGCTCGTCGGGTGAACGCAATAGCGCGGCGAACAAAAAATAAACTTCCGCGGATTCACTCACGCCCATCGCGCCCAAGTCAGCTCGGCCAGCGTGAAAACAAAATGAATAGAGGTAAACACGCTATACCCAGCGAACGATATTTAATTGCCGTGTGGTTTCAATTAAAAAGTGAGGTACCCGTACTTAACACCTCCCCTTCCAAAAAAGTTGTCCGTTCACTAGCTGTACTTACACCATAAACTCTGGCTGTGGGTTCTGAAAATTCAAAATATGACACCCAAGTGAATCACTGGTAGCAATCGCTACATAATTCCCAGCATGCAACATTCGAAGACGTACTGTTGCTTCAACGCTACACAGGAACAAAACGTAGAGTCCTAATTGTCCCAAAAGACACTTGTAACACACAGAAAAACGCAAATGCAACAACAAACTCGTCGTTATCCTCAAGACTACGATATCCTTAAACTGTACAGCACACACAATACATACTTCAAACTGTGCCAGAGTGCACTCATTGCCAAAAAAAGAAAACATCATGAAACACTCATCTAGCCTCAAAAAACGCGAAATCTTTGAACTCATTGACACACAAAAGTGATCTCACTTTATAACTAGCACACACTGTAGCACTTCCCATAGACACTCAAAAGGTATCAGCCCCTCGTGAGGGTGCAAACACTGAAATAAAAACGACAACTAAAGTAATACTACAAATCACAATACAGCTTAAGATAGAGGAGAGTGTAGAGGGGCGAGCCCCGCTGGATGCGGGCCTTGCCCGACCTCTTGTATGCGATCATGAACCTTGAAAGTTGTAAATACGTAGTGCAAATAAAGTGTCGATACTGCACATTTTGCGTTCGCTTGGAGTAGACCATTGTCGGCTACGTGCCGTCGAACACGGGCCAGCCGGTCTCGTTTCAGCGATCATCGCTTCGATCACATCGGCCGACCGATCCTCTTTAAATTTAACTCATACCTTCTCGAAAGTTTTAGAAAAATATGTAAAGAAACTGCAATCATCTTGAAAGGACTGGTCCAAAATACGATAAAACTGATGATGCTAAAAGAAATAATGCAGGTCCAGACAAAAAATTGGGAAAGCTGTGCAGCGCTGACGGATTTAAAAGGATAAAAACGAGAAGAAATTAACAGGGTCGCTAAAAATGTTATTTCGCTAGAATATTGAGCCCATAGTAGTTAGAGTAATGGGATGGAAATTAGATTGTAAAAATTTTTCTTTCGGATTTATAAAGTGGACCACTCTTCCCTATATTCCATTGAGCAATCGGAGCAGACCTATTTAATGATTGCTGAAAAAATGCGTTGTGAGGTGTTAAGGTAACTTGTAAGTTTTTAAACTTTGCGTATGGATGGTCACTCAAGCGAATGACTGGTATTCTAATGTGTAAAATACCGAATCGACAGCGCGGGCTCACAAACGTACAACAGGCGTTGTGATGTAAATTAAGCAATGCCGAGTTGGGAACAATTTTTTTAATAAAGAAGTAATATAACACGTACCCGCATTAGCCGGATGAAATGACATTGCCTGAAGTTATGCCGTTATTTTGTCGTTGCCACGTTAGTTCACTAATTTCCAGAATTTTTGAACATTCGTATCAGGAATTTACCATTGGGGGAATAATGACCAAAAAGTAATGTTTCCAAGTTTTAAGCGCGGATACGCTGACATCGTTTACGATCATTTAGGCAGTGAAAGAAGGAATGATAGGAGGCCGTGAAAAGTGATAAATGAGTTCTTTTTGTATTATATAGTTTTAAATGAGTCATGCTAACAAGGGTTGTTCCACTTATATTCCTAAAACAGCCGAAAGCACAGAAGAAGCAAAAGTGAAGGAATTAACTACAAAATAAAGTTAAAAGTGCCGCTCTGCATGGAACTATAACTGAGCATACGGATAGAGAATCGACAACCAATTGCCACCACATCTTGTGTTCCATTGCTGTATTTAACTCGAGGACTGCCTTGTAAATGCGTTGATGCCTTCGGCTTGGAGAACGTCCACAAATTGATTCTGTAAGCTCGACGTACAATCAGTTGGAAACTGCTTGACCCGGCGTGAGGCCCAACTTTATGGTCGCCGTTAGGGCCGATTATAACCGTAGCAACATATCCGTTCGGGTGGATTGGCCAACGACAGTTACTGCTGTGGTCAGGAATCACCGCCGATTCCGCAGGATCCATTTTGCTGGGACGTCAACGTTACCAACCAAGATTCCAACATGCCAACTCAGAGGGATTGGTCAGTCGCGGGGACCACTGCTGTCAGGCAGCGACGTCAACATACATCTCCAAAGTCGAAGGAGCTAGTTCCGGTATTCCAGCTCGACATAAATGCTTTTGCATCCGCAATTCATTCCAAGTACTTCGAGATACTCAGCTTTTTCAACTACACAGGACGAAGAAGGGGGCATTTACGCGATTTTCCTGTTATAGAAACTCTCGACATTCCTCCAGGGACATTTATTTTAGCAATTGGAGATTCTATCGAAGCTACCAACGCCATACGTACGCACGTGCCTAATCCTAGAACTGCTATCGCCGGGAATCCCCTGAATCACACTCAAGAACGTCCTTTACCTTATCTCCAGCTGGCGGAGAATGACTCCCCTTATCAGTAGCCAGTTTATCTTGGCGTCAAGATTGGGCTCGATTTCTACAGCAATGGATTTATCCCACGTTCTCACACTAGCGGAGACGAATGTAACAAACTCTTAATTTCATTCATTAGACACCAAAATTCGAAAAAGCGTAACATGGCGTCTTTGTATCTCTTGTACATAAAATAAATGCGTGTTACCACCACTACGGATGAAGCACTCAGTGGCTTAAGCTGTCTAAAGCAGGTATATCAAGGGCTCTCACCTTCAAAGCGAGCTTTCCAACCTTCGATAAAAATGAGAAAACCCGAAAGGACTCTGGATGAACTGCCCACAGGTTATCTTTGAAAACGAATCCGTGTCACGAAGCATCGGCTTACGTATACATAGTGGCCAGGAACAACATCCTGAGCGTCACTATTGTGCCGTATTGACTTTCAACGAGTTTATGAACTCTTTCTGTGAACGCATGTGAACTTTTTATCGATTGATTTCGGAGTAGCTTGTTTTACCACCATAGACATTTGTCGTGGGAAGTGTTGACTGCCCGGAGTATTCGGAAACTGATTGGATTTTGTTTTTCTGTTTTTCGGGCAGCGCTGTTACCAGTAGTCGCTGCGTGCTGATATGTGGTTTTATAATAATTCTCTTCTCACTTTGCGGTTACCCGGGCGCTTCGGAGGCGTTTTGAGGATACGGGTCCCAACAAAACCGCTGAAAATGTTAAGAATTATTATGATCTGAGATTAAAGACACGTTGTTCTCAATGCTAATATTTCTTTTAGTAAGATTTGATGTTAGCCAACCTCTCCCCTTTTTAATGCGTTTTGTTATTCTATACACAAGGGTGCCTTTTGGTTCTGTAGCTGGATAGATTTCCACTGAGATCGGCCCTGGATTGTTTAATTGGATATTTATTCAAACAGTATTTACTAAAGAGAAAAACGTGAATGTGTTCACAAACGCGGAAAATGAACGTTGTTCCCGTCAACACGAGTGGTGCCAAAGTCCGTGACCCCAGTTGAAAGAACTGTCCTGGAAAAAGCACCGTGGTACCCTGGTGCGGTTCCACGACTATCGCACACGCTCCTTGCTGCTCGGTTGATTGGTAAGTTCGTGAAAAGTTTTTATTGAATTATCACGGTCTTCGAGTCGATCTGTAGCCATTCAACTTTGCATCTCCTGAGAGTCCATGAGCTGGCAGGGGGTCTAGTTGCGAAGCGCCGACCTTCTGGTCGCTGCTCAGAGTGCAGCTGTTGGTCTTTGACAGTAGCACTAGCGTTGAACGGGCTACTGGGGCACTGCGCACTGAAGGAGCACGGAGGTGCTCGGCCGCGGTTACTCACTTTCGCAATCCTACACGTAAACAGTCTTAAATGTCCGTGCCGATTTTCAACAGCGTTTATTTACATCAGACATCCTATATTACGTGATAATTAGGGCTAATAACGCCTATTATTACCGACATCCTTAACGACATTATGGGAAGCCCATCAATTGCCGCCCCTTAGAAAACCGTCGAAACTTTAATTATAGTAATGCGTGAGTAGGAAATAGTTACGGCGAATGGGGAATTAACTAACGCTTAGCTTTAACGGTCTGGATGTATGCTCCGACAAATTAACTCGGTACTATTTAGCTTTGCCCTTTGGACCACTCCGGCCAGCTCAGTCTGTTTTTAGATGCGGAGCGTCTTATCGTCGGGGCTATGTCCCTCCCTCCGCCGTGCTGCATCCACACCCCCACTGCGCATGCCTGGACAGGCACTGCTGATGATGATTGTGGCAGGATGCCCCTAGGGATGGGCCAACCAAATAATCCATCACGAGATAGCTTCGCGTTCAACCACCGTCGTCATCTTCCCATAGGGGAACCCTGAGTAGTTCCCGCTGATGATGATTGTGGCAGGATGCCCCTAGGGATTGGCCAACCAAAGAATCCATCCCGAGATAGCTTCGCGTACAACCACCGTCGTCATCTTCCCGTAAGGGAACCCTGAGAAGTTCCCGCTGGTGATGATTGTGGCAGGATGCCCCTAGGGATTGGCCAACCAAAGAATCCATCACGAGATAGCTTCGCGTACAACCACCGTCGTCATCTTCCCGTAAGGGAACCCTGAGAAGTTCCCGCTGGTGATGATTGTGGCAGGATGCCCCTAGGGATTGGCCAACCAAAGAATCCATTACGAAAAAGCTTCGCGTTCAACCACTGTCGTCATCTTCCCATAGGGGAACCCTGAGAAGTTCCCGCTGGTGATGATTGTGGCAGGATGACCCTAGGGATTGGCCAACCAAAGAATCCATCCCGAGATAGCTTCGCGTACAACCACCGTCGTCATCTTCCCGTAAGGGAACCCTGAGAAGTTCCCGCTGGTGATGATTGTGGCAGGATGCCCCTAGGGATTGGCCAACCAAAGAATCCATCACAAGATAGCTTCGCGTTCAACCACCGTCGTCATCTTCCCATACGGGAACCCTGAGTAGTTCCCGCTCATGATGATTGTGGCAGGATGCCCCTAGGGATTGGCCAACCAAAGAATCCATCCTGAGATAGCTTCGCGTACAACCACCGTCGTCATTTTCCCGTAAGGGAACCCCGAGAAGTTCCCGCTGGTGATGATTGTGGCAGGATGCCCCTAGGGATTGGCCAACCAAATAATCCATCCCGAGATAGCTTCGCGTACAACCACCGTCGTCATCTTCCCATAGGGGAACCATGAGTAGTTCCCGCTGATGATGATTGTGGCAGGATGCCTCTAGGGATTGGCCAACCAAAGAATCCATCCCGAGATAGCTTCGCGTACAACCACCGTCGTCATGATCCCGTAAGGGAACCCTGAGAAGTTCCCGCTGGTATTGATTGTGGCAGGATGCCCCTAGGGATTGGCCAACCAAAGAACCCATCACGAGATAGCTTCGCGTTCAACCGCCGTCGTCATCTTCCCATAGGGGACCCTGAGTAGTTCCCGCTGATGATGATTGTGGCAGGATGATCCTAGGGATTGGCCAACCAAAGAATCCATTACGAAATAGCTTCGCGTACAACCACCGTCGTCATCTTCCCGTAGGGGAACCCTGAGTAGTATGTGAGGCACTCCTCCTCTCCTCTCCGTCGCTCCTCTCCTCTCCGGCATTCCTCTTCTCCTCTCCGAAGCTCCTCTCGTCTCCGGGCATGCGCAACGAATGGCAACACCTGCGGTAGCCGCTGCATACTCCGCTGGGGGCGCCAATGTAGCTCCGAGGTATGAATGACTCATTCTGCTCCCGTCATGCTCCTCCCGCCACACCGCGATGAGTCAGCGTCAATGCCAGTGGCAGCGCCGCGGACAGTGCCGCGGAGAATAGGGCTCGAGCCGCTGCCACGAAACGGCAGCGGCGACAGGCCGATCCCGACCATCGGGCTCACGAAGCCGAAAGGGAACGTCAACGCCGCCATGCAGCTGCTACTGATGCAACGAGGGCTCGCGCAGCTGAACTAATGGAAACTTGATTCGACACCATGGCTGCTTCGCATACTACTCAGGGTTACCCTGCGGGAAGAATTTGACATTTTTCTTTTTAAAGCATGACTCGCCTAATAGTGCCAAGACCGGCGAGGTCTGAGCGCCTTGTTTTTCATAACAAGAAAGCCCGCCTTTCAGGAACCTCTCCAGTGACAACAAACAATTTGTCGTGTACCTGCTAGCTACCCTGCAAATATCGTCAACCGATGGTGTGTTCACTCAATTGTGTTTCTCGCGAGCCCACAGCTTAAGCCCCGTTTGTTGTGACCTTCTTTTGCTGTTGGGTAGAATGCAGTCTCAAACTGAAGGCTGGAGCGCGAGCCATTTTTTATGTCTTAGTTATGTAAGTTGTTTAGCGTGCTTTTTATTTGCTATTACAAAACAGTAGTCGGCGTTCTTCGTAAATAAAGAAACACCACTAGTATCGCTTACGTATTATTTTTGCCTCAAATTTGGGTCATGTGTTCTCTTTGCTGAGCAATGTTCACAAGTATAAAGTATCCTGAGAGAAAGGATACTTTATAGTTTCGTTTAGAAAGGGTTTGCCAATAAAGTAATAACTCGTTAAACCGAAGAAGTAACAACCGGGAAATATTTCGAGACAAGCAGATTTTCGAGATAAGCAAAGTTGCGCGAATTACCATGAGATATCGAGTTCCTTGCAAAAAAGACGCTACTACTTACCAGCTCTTCAAAATCAGCTTCCAATCTTGCTTTTCATAAAGGTTTGAAGGAGAAAAAAAAAACACACGAGAGAGATTTACTGGTAGGGTTGCTTGATGAAGTTGATATACCTCTAGGCTCAGACTTCACGTTCCGGGAAAACATCGGCTTGGTGGTAGGCGCGTCTGAACGGGAAAAAATCGAGAGACTTAGGCGCGGCAGGATCGCGCGAATCTTGTGAAACGGTCCGCGGCGGCGAAATTTTCGTTCCACTCTAAGTCAAAATTTCGAGATATCCATCGTTTGGCCCAAAAATACTTCCAAATAAAAGGCAACAAATACATGGGACATATAGGAAATGGTTCGCTGCAGTGGAAAATTTCGACATAACCCATTTTTGGAGGTAATCGAGTTCGAGTTAATGAGGTATTACTGTATATACTTATTGCTCAGTAATTCTTTTAACCTTTGGCAGTGCTGCTCAAGCAAGATACAGTCAGAAAGAAAAACCCCAACTTTCGCGATTACCTAGCCTGAAAGAGACTATATTCTGTTGAAAGCAAAAAACGACGTCTTTATAAACGTACAGATGCTATTAAAGGAAAGCCAAATGGTGTAGGCCAGCCTGGGGTAAAGGTAAAGGTACGGACCAGCCCAAGACGAGAAAGGCCGAACCTAAAGCGTGATTTCGCTGTACGGGGAATTAAGAAGCGGCGCCTTAATTACCTGCTTGCAAACTCACGCTACCTTGCGTCGAGGGTGGCACTTAAAAAAAAGGTTTGTAGTGTTGTATCTGTGCTCTTAGAGTACATAAGCTGTTTTTGCCATGTGCTGCACATTATACAGAAAAAATAAATTCATTGCGTTTACCACAGAAATACGCCGATTTGTCTCCCTTTGTAAACTTGGGTTTCCTAGTTTTTGCTAACCTGTGCGAAATGCAGTTTTATTCTTGATTTCGCGCCTTGATTTTTCTAATGACTTAAACGCTTTGCTGCAGAAAGACACAGTGCAGCTTGGCTTTCGGTGTTTCGGTCCCTTTTGTTTATGCAGGCGTTCTAAATCCTTGCAAGCATGTATTGGGCTTTCTCTTTTAGCATTATTCCCTGTCTGGCGGGATCTTCGCATCGTAGCGCAATTAAAATATTACCTATATACTCTTAGTGGCGTGTATTTGCTTTCTTCGTTACAGTATTAACTAGCAGCCTCTGATTCCAGAGCTTTCACCTTAATTGTGGTTATAAGTTCTGCGTAAAAAAACATTCTCTGTTTAATTCTGTGCACGTGATGATGCGTTCAAGCCAGAGGACGCGGATGCACTCATCGGCCTGGGCAAGAGTAAGTAGGGAGCGAATTGAGAAAAGCACGAAAGTGACGAAGGGAAAAGGGACGATGATTACAGCACTAGGAAAAATATTCCCTCGCACTTCCCCGAGGGGGAGAGTGTGTAAGTGCGAATGCACGGTTGTTGATTGCGCGATTACGCTGGATATCGTGATCTTAATGAGTAGTCGAGAGATTACACACACGCACACAACTACAAAGAAAGATATTTCACTCGTTATTGCTGGTACCGTTGCCCGGTCCGCCATCATCGTTGTCGAGATGCAGGACCAGCGACCGCTCTCGACGACGGCGCGCGCTCGACTAATACCCTCCCGCGCCACGCCGCCGCTACATGAGCGCCATCACGCGACGGAATGCGGAGCGCCCGCTACGCGAGCGAGAGCTCTCCCGCCCGAAGTGGAGAGGAGGCGCCCAACACCCGCAGTCACTGAGTGGAGAGAGGAGGATGAGAGTAGCGCCCGCCGTTACGGCGAGGGATACACGAGCGCCCTCACGCGTCGGAATGCGGAGCGCCCGCTATGCGAGCGAGAGCTCTCCCGCCCGAAGTGGAGAGGAGGCGCCCAACACCCGCAGTCACTGAGCGGAGAGAGGAAGAGAAGAGTAGCGCGCGCCCATCTCCCCCCGTTGCTAGGGAAGACGAGCAGCGCGCGCACCCCCAGCTGTTGCTATGCGGACGACGGCGGCGGACGATTCAGGCTCGCTTAAGAAGTGCATTCGCACTTAAAACACATTCACGCATCTCCACGAAGTGAATCTTGACGAGTGGGCGAAGCTGTGGGTGTCATTCTTATCGTAAATCACCCGTGGCATTGCCCACTCCCGCATGTGCAGTGACAACGCGTGTGTACAGTATATACAATTCCAAAAACATTGAAGGACTCCGGTTTAAGTAAGGTCTTCGGTAAAACAAGATTTCGGCGCACGTTAAAGATCCCCAGGTGGTCAAAATTAATCCGGAGCCCTCCACTGCCGCGCGCCTCATCGCCTGCGTTGCGTCGGCGAGTTAAACCCTAGAATCAATCAGGTCTTCGGTAATGAGACTTCAGTACCCAGCGTAAGAACGGAGTTTTGCAGATGATGTTTCTTCGAAGGGACGATAATGTATGCCGGAAATGTGGTACAGTGTAACCCCGCTAGTTCGTCCCCTGTACTTGCGAGGACCCGCTTCTTACGAAGTCAAACCCGATTATAACGATCCCCGATAGAGCGAATTATTCTATACATCGAACAAAAGCAAATCCGTTACGAAAACGCATGCGAAGCATATTCCTTATTACGAAGTTTACATCGGACATATAGAAATCCGCGAGCCTACAATTGCCACCGTAATGCATGGTCTCAGAGCGGCGATTGAGATACGGATTTGCCACGATTGAGATGCTGACCTTCGCATGGAGGGACGCCTTTCGTAACTGTTTCCGACGCACGGGATTCGCGATGCAGCACATCCAGTCAGCGAGTCCGGACCAAGCCGGCATCATCAGCGAACTGCGCGAAGAGCTCGCCAACGTTCCAGATGCTGTGCCGAAAGGATTGTCCTTTGAGGATTTCCTGAGTCAACAACGGCTTTGCCGTCAGTGTGAGCCCCTGAGGCACAGACAACGTCACTGATGTCATGGCAGCTGGTGCTGCGGAAAGCACCGAGGAGACTGAAAATGTCACAAGGGGCATCATCCCCACTCTCTTCGGTGCTTTAATAAAGTTTAATGAAGCGCTTTCACCAGTTGATGTGCTCTGCCAACATTACTTCGACATTGAATGACACAGACTTGAACTGGCGCAGACAACCTCTACCCCAAAAACAAAAGTGAAAACAAAAATCACCGCTATTTTGTGAAATAGGCAGTTAAGGCGGAAAGTAGCTTTAGTGCATGCAATAAATGGACTGTTTTGTGTAATGTAAGGGCATAATTTATGCGTTTGTTTCTCTACGACATGAGAATGGAAGGGGGGTGGGGTCTCGCGTATTGCGAACTCGTAACGAAAAAGTTGTTATAGACGGGTTCGGCTACATCGAACTATTGGATATATCGAACGTACCGCAGTGAGTATTGCAGTTAGCTATAACCGGGTTTGACTGTACTACGACTACGACGCAGCGCCAGGGTGATGACTGAACACCCGCTTTCCTCGCCCTCTCGATCCAAGGTTCTTCCTTTCACCACGCTCTCTTCCTCTCTGTCGGCTCTCTGCTTATCAGTGTCTTTCAAAGCGGCGTTGGCGGCATTGTCACTCCGCTACTTTCCTTGCTAGGGTTCCTACATTCACGCGCGTCCACCGGAAGGGTGGAGACACGCATACGTCGGTTCCGCCGTTTTGGGTGACTCGCTGGCCGCCGCAGCAAGTCACTGTAGCAAGACTGCGCTATAATTTTCGCCGCAACACCGTTTACTCACGAAGTTTGAGTCATCTCATCTATTTGGCATTTGACCCATTAGCGACGGCACGTGCCCGTTCCACCCTGTCTGCACCCTGTACGGGAAGTCCGTTTTTTTTTTCAGCTACGCCTCGTACTATACTTCGTTGCGCTTAGCCTTGGCATTTACACTTGATTTTTCCCCTATGAATTCGCTCGACCCCGCGCGTGGAAGGCGCGGAGATGGCGGGCTAGCTGGGACACCGTGTAGAGGAGGGGGACACAACATAGCCGTTTCTTTTTTTAAACTTGGGGTTTCTGATAGGTTTTCTGATGGGATTTCTGATAAGCCTAATTTAAAAAGTGGTTTGAGAGGTATGGATGGGCTATCGCCGTCGGCAGTCGCGCATTCGTCTTCTCGTCCTTTCTTTTACCGCCGGTGCAGCTACCCCGCGCTCCGATACGGTTCGGCCAGAGCTCCCGTGGTCCAATTACTTATGACGGCACCTGTACCTTGCGTATAAACTGCAGTCTTGGATCACTCGTCTCCTATCACTTTCGAGCGTTCTTTTCTGTGGTTCTTAGGTTTTTTACTCTTAGTTTTACACCATGGAGCTGTCCCATCAACACTCTGAGGTGGAGAATGAGCTTAATAAAAAAAAGAAAAGCTTCTGCGGTGAAACGTGTGCTGCGGGAATAAGATGAGAAAAAATCCTGCACTAGGAGAAGCAGTACCAAAATAACTTGACGGGTGTGATCCTTGCGATCGCACTGAAGGCCGCATTAACCGGCCAAGGGTATTTTAAGAACAGCTGTAATAATTCGAAGACTGAATTTACCGCAGGTTTCGGTGCAGATGTAGTTACTACGTGCGATCAATCTAGTGACTTTATAGTGTAGTGCATGGGGTGGCGATACGAAACTTGCATGCGGCCCGGAAAATGCTATACTGGTGCATTGCCAACCGCCGACGAAAAATTGAATGGACATAATGGGATGACCACGCACTTCCTTATAAATAAGTATCTATTTATTTATTTATTTATTTCATGTACCCTCATGGACCAAGGGCATTGGAGAGGGGAGTGGTACAGCGTACATTTTTAGCAGAGAACAATGTTCAACAAGTTTCTTTACAGACATAAATTGAACGCAAAAAAGATAGCGGTATTATCCAATACCATACAAGGACAGAAAAAAAGGGAACCACTTTTGCTTACAAGCAATGCAACAATCACGCACTTCAACCGTACAAAAAACTAAAAAGATGTACACAATGACAGCAGTGCAAAGCAGGCAACTAATCAGCAGCCTGTACTTCAAAGTGCGCGCGCTGCCGATTTTTGAACTCTTCTAAATTGTTAGTTTCAACGTCCGCTGCTGGAAGGTAATGCCTTAAATGTTACTACTAGGAATACCGCCTACTATCTATCGTTAGCTGGAATGTGTGAAGCATCGCTTCGGTCACCTGGCGACGTCGGTCTAATTGACAGAGTCTACTCACCGGTTCTCGTGCTCGGCACATGCTCTTATATAGCCCGAGGTATCGGCGTAATCGCGAATCGCCGAGTTATGATTGTCGTATAAACATCCACACCAAAATACAGGCGCAAAGTTTGTTCACAGCGCGTCCACATGAGGTGTCGTGGCGTCCGGTGTCGCTTGTTTGGTCGGTTTTCTGCCACGTTTTTTTTTATGCGCGGTGGGTAACCTTCTTGCCACGCTGAAGGAACAGCTTACCATCCTCGCAATCATTGCCAACTTCGGTGTGGGAAAAGGCGGCGTTCCCGTAGGTAGCCAACTCTTTTGCGTACACGAGTCTAAAATGTGCCTTTTTTAAGGAACCCGTGCATGCTTCGTCTATCGGTCTCATTTAAAAGTTCGTGATGACTGCAGTCTCTTTTTCATCAGATAGAACATACTTGCCGCTGAATGTGTGTCCAAGGAACTTGAGTTGTTTCGCAAATGTATATTTTACAGAGAAGCTGTTAGCCGCCATTTGGTCGAAAAAGTTTGTATCGTAATCAAAAGCCCGAAAATTTGTCGCAGAAGACACCGAGCGCATGCGCCCCACTAAGGAGGCGTACGACATAGGGATCAGTATTCGTGCACCAAAAACCTGAAAACAAACATGGAAACCGCATGATTGATGATGAGACACATGGGAACAATGAGAATTTAGCTCGCTTTGCCCATGTCATCATAACGAAGGTTACCGCTTCACAAAACAAGACACACGACGCAAACGAACTGGACCGGCGCCCGTCCTGTTCGTTTTCTGGGGTGTGTCTTGTTTCTTGAAGCAGTAACCTCCGTTATGATGACCTTGAACCAACTAACCCAGCAGCAAGTTTCCCTTTGCCCATATGTTCCCGGTAAAGATAAGGACGGCAGCTGCTCTGAAAAAGGTAGGTTGTCGTTATTCGGTCGAGGGCATGTGTCAGGCTAGGCAGGACCCGGTACTTGGTGCTAGACAAGCCGAGCCAAGCGACAAGCCAACCGATACGACGAGGACCTTACGTACATTCCCCCTTCAGCATGCATAGCGGTTTACAGCAGCTTTGCGGGACATCCGTTTTCGCAGAGCGGGATGGCGGTCATTTTTTCATTTTTTTGCCAGCTCCGATGCTTTATGGCAGGTCTCTGCCATCTGCGCCTACCAAGGCAATATTACCCTGGCTCTGGCCAAAAGATACAACCACCTCGTCCAATTGTCACATGTAATCTGAAGGCCGAAATGTAAGTTTTAATCCCGAATATAGTTAGACAGGAACAAAAAAAACATTTTTTGCAGTTGGCATTGTTTTCCATATTCACAATTAGATTATTGCCCATTGGTGTGAAATGTTGTCCATTCCCCGAATTTACTCCCTTTGCCTTCAAAGCCACCTTCCCAACTCTCTATTGGGAGTCCGGCACCCACCATGTCGGCTTCATGCAACTAAGACCACGCCTCAAAATGCTGCCCAACCCTCCTTTATTGTGTAGCGCCGCTATCATCTTCTTCAGCGCCACCATCATCATCAGCAGATTGACCAGCTGGCACAGAACACACTCAGCACCCGGCACACCTCGGGAACGGCACCCGCGTTCTATGCGCCTCGTCGTGTTCATGGCACAGCCAACGAAACCACAATAAACTTGGGCTCGGCCGCACCACCTCATCGGCCGCCTACAATTTGGTGACCCGAACAAGCGGCTTCGCCATGGCATCACACCGCTGCTTCCCCAGCCACAATGTGGACAACGGCACGCGACGAACGTCCATCGCCCTCCCAGACCTTCCCTTGCGGATTCCATTTGACTCCATCACAAACCACGCTGCATGGTTCGTCATCCTGGAGAGCCATTTTTATGTACATGACATCTGCTCCACGGAAATCAGGTACCTCGTGACATTACAGAAGCTACCTGCTGACCTCGTGAAGCAGATCCAGCTGCCGGCCCCAGGCCCCAGTGCGTACGACGAATTAAAAGACACTGTCCTCAACCACTAGGTCATGAAAACCCTGCAGACGACAATCCTAATATAACCTGCAGTCGTTACCACCACCAGTCCTCCTGCGACACCGCCCTCGGCCCATGCACCCGAACCCTCACTAGGTGACGGGTCTGGTATCATGGGCGCGTATCTCGACCTCCCAGACCTAAGCGGCCTTCCGGACGTCTACACCCATCGCTTCGACATATGGTTTGTTCAGCTCGAGAGCCACTTTGTCATCAACAACGTAAGGAGCCTGCCGCTGCGCTATCACCTCGCAGCGACACGGCTACCTGACGGGCTCCTCGCGAAGCTCCGGCTCCCACCACCTGGCCCACAGAACTACGTCGACTTGAAGAAGGCTGTTCTTAAGCACTATGGCGTCTCAGACAGTATTTTTCAATACTTCAGCGATGGTTGTGATGACACGCCCACCTCGGTCACGCTCATGCCGACGCCATCCTCTACACCACCACACCTTCCAACGCCAACTGTGCATACAACTTCGCCGCAGTGTTCAGTCTCGCCTTCTCAGGAAACGCAAGCGCCGGCTTCGGCTTGCCGCACTGCAGGGTCGGCCTTTAGCTTAGTGGAATCTGCGCAACACCATGCCGCAGCTCCACACGTTGTTGTGTCGGCTTCACCGACCCCAGCAAGTGTCGACTGCTATGCCCCTTGTGGCTGCGAAACTTCTCTGCACGGCACGAGTGAGAACGATCTTCATGAGCGCTGTACTCCCGGTGTACGACAGCCATCTTCCTCGCCTCAGGTGGCACAGCTTCCAGCAGCAAACGACAGATCGACGACTCCGGGAGTCGAAGCTACCTTCGAAGCACATCAGCTTGCTCTTGACAATCTTTACACCCTGGCTGCGAGGGCGATACCGGAGCAAAGATTGCGCGACGCTTCTCCCAACAACCGACACCGAAAGAGGTATCCCATGACCAAATGCAGTCAAGAGACGCGTCAAAAGCTGGTCCCCAGACGTCGACCGATTCCATGCTCCGGGACATTGTTGGGTAGATGCAGTAACCGGAAGTCAGCCGTCTGTCTACAAATCAAACAGACGAAACCAGCTTGCAGGATGGGGATCCGACGTCATTGGAGTTCCAGCGCAGCTCATCAATGCAAGGCTCCGCTCTGCCGCCTCCCACCGCGGTTGCGAAAACAGCCAAGACAGTGACGAAGCCACAGAGCCCACACCGGGCACAGTCAAGCCCGCACTCCGGTCGTCATTCTGATGCACCAAGCTTCACCTTGTCGCTGTCCTTCCAGTTACGCCTGCCGCTCGCTCTACCATCAACGGCAGCAGTCGCTTCGCACCCCGCAATGGGTCCGCAGCCGCACTCCCAGCCTCGACCACCAGAGGTTGCCCCTTACCCGAACGCTACCTCGCCGACGACCAGCACCGTGCCCTTTACTCAACCCCGGCCACTAGACCACTGACTGCCCACGGACGCTCTTCCTGACGGCGGACAAATAGTACATACCTGTACATAGTACATCGTTTTCGCACATTTCTCATAACGCGCTACGCGCTAGGGGGGAGCCCTGTAGCGCCGCTATCATCTTCTTCAGCGCCACCATCATCATCAGCAGATTGACCAGCTGGCACGGAACACACTCGGCACCCGGCACACCTCGGGAACGGCACCCGCGTTCTATGCGCCTCGTCGTGTTCATGGCACAGCCAACGAAACCACAATAAACGTGGGCTCGGCCGCTCCGCCTCATCGGCCGCCTACAATTGCATCTACTACGGTTTGCAGTCGATCGAGAAACTGCAAATGCCACTTTGAACAGCACCACGCCGTATAGTTGGTTCATATTGCCTAAACAAAAACAGCGCTCAAGACGGGACATGAAAGTATACGTAGCCTCCATCTCCATCTTTGGTGTCCCATCGTGAGCAGTTTTGTTTTGGTGAGGTAAACAAAAAAAATCTGCCCTTTTATGTCGGCCAGCATGGTTTCCCTTGGGCGGTGGAAACTGCCTGGCGCAATGCAGACGCCAAATGACAGCATTTGAACTCGTACTGCTGATAAGGCGTACCAAATGCTTTCTTCTTCTGGTTTATTTCACAGTTTTCGATATGCCAGGAGCCGCACAAGATGTCACATGAGAAGTACTTATCAGGCCGAATTCGGTCATATCTATCGTTGATGCGTGGTATCGTGTAGGGGGCTTTAGTTATTTTTTTTAATGCAGAGCATTTCAGTAACTCACGATGTCACCCGCGTTGACGTCCGTAGTCGTCCGTAGTCGTAGTCCGCACCCCTCCCCCTACACTATATAAAAAAATACTATCCAACGCCTGGTTTCGATCCCTCGACCCTGCGGGTGGAACGCAATGTACATGGTGCTCTACCCACTGCGCCACAAAGCCGACACAGAATGGGAGGCTACGAACGTGCCTTATATCCTTGACTCAATCAAATTACTGCTGACGAGCGCTCTCTCGTCAGCAGTTGCCACAAGTGCAACACCATTGAAGTAACGCAAACTACTTAACGTCGTGCGCCCCCGAAATGCTCTGCATTTGATCGTGCCCCTCGCGAGGGGATGTTTCACTGCGTCGCCATGCGAACAGTTTGCTTTGTTTCCGTGATCGCGGTTGTGTGCGGTCGTCGCTTTTCAGCAGCGGCGGGTTAACGGATCGCCAGCGATGCGACATGGTGAGTGTGGTGAGTACATACGACCAGTTTGTTACGATTCAATGCTTTCAATACCTCTACGCTTCCTTCTTTGCTTTCCCGCCCCGAGACTGTTGTCGCGAGGTTTCACACTCGATCCGCGAGGACAAATCAAACGGACGATCATTGTAAATTTATCGCGGCATCTAATGACTGTTGGAATCCGTTGACATTAGCTGTTAATAGTGCCAGTCTTTGGTGTTTCCCAGACAAGCTGGTTCCTCAACCTGAATGCAAACGAATGAAAACGCAGCACACATTAGGTAGGTAGAGAGCCAGCGACGCGGATGAGACAACTGGCTGCCTTGGCATTTAATTACAGCAAAATGTTTGCACCAACAAAATTGACGAGCTAGAGCTATCGCCATTCATCACGTTAAAACCACAGTCTCGCTATCTGTGTTCCTTAACTGAAAGGTACAAACGTTGCTTTGTACATTGTTCGCGACGTTGTTTCGTCTCACTTTCTCTCGCAGCTTTTTTCAGTCTCTCGCAGGGCATATTGTCGCGGCATTAGTTTAGTATGCACTCGTACGGCTAAAGTCAAGTCTAGGGATTTTCACGCGATTTAAGGCTTCGCAACTCCTTTGGCACTTACTCGGAAATACTGTTGGCACGATGGCTAAACAGCACGATGGCTCCTAGGTTGGAAACTTGGAGGAAGCGGTGCGCTCGATTATTCAGTTGCCCCAGCCGAGCTCCGGTCATGGTGCAGCCACAGTGCAGCAATAGTGCAGCCACGGTGCCGCTTCGGAGCAGAGATGGTGATTCGGCAAGTCGCCATACATTCCCGTGGCGTAAACCTCAACGGAGTGGTTTCCCGCACTGCTGCAAACAAGCATAATGGCATTACTTCATGTGTATCGCTTGTAGAAAACTAGCGATTGACGTTCGGCCACTCGTGACGAGATGCACAAACGAGAGTCTATTCTTTTCTGCGCTCACGGCAAATCGTTTTATTACTGTGCTGCCTTATATTTAGTGCTAGTGCAGTGGAGTAGCGCTAGCCAAAACTGCATCAGCGTAAGTAACAACTTGCCGTTTGGGATTTTCGCAGCGGGTTTCTCTTTGTTTTGTTTTTTTGTTGCTACGGACAAGCAGAGACCCAGTGTGCCGCCGCTTTTCACCACATGGCTGTTGTTGCTGCTCACGTTGTTCTGGAGAGATGTTAACCGGCACCGTCTCGCATATCCTTGACTTCCGCGTGCATTGCCTCGCGCTATTTGGGGCACCAGGCTACGAGGAGCGGAATTTGAAGATGCTGTAGCGCCTTGTCTCGTGGCCTACTTTTTCTGTCTTCCCCGCCGCGACTATCCCGGTGCGACGTCAAGCACTGCGACGTGTATTGAAGCTCTGAGTCGACGCGCCTGCGTAGGCGCGGCTAGAACATTCTACATTGCGGTGCCCTTCCTCGAAACACTCTTCGTTGCTGCTATGTGCCTTTAGTGACCCTGGAGCCCCAACTCGTGATCCCCTGAATCCCGTATGTTTCAAAGTGTTCCTTGAAACAGGGCTCAAAGAAGGCGAAATATCCGATTATTGTAACAGCATTGCGTGCGGTGGGCAGAGTCTTTAGTTCAGGACCCCGGCTAATCTTGAGGCCGTCGCTGCCCCATGCCCGAGCGGTGCCGGATTTCAAGGAAAGAGCAGGTCTTTCGCATCGGAATCCCATTGCATGAACTGTGTGCGCAGGTATTTGAACAGGGCACGCTGTGGTTCAAGTCTCCCAACTGGAGGTTCCGCACTGCGTTAAAATATATAGCCACCAATACGCAGCCATGTACATGATCATGCTCCATCCAGAAATATGAATCCAGGTGGTAAGAACACCATTAAAATATTATATTCTGTTTCCGTGTATCCAAAACATCAAACTCTTCGGTTTTACCACCAAACCTCCGCCCACAACACGGGCCTCACAATTTGAGAGTGACGATGGATCATTAATTAGCCCACACTAGGCCACTGATTGGCCACAGTGACAAACAAAGCTAGGTGGGTTCAAAATAGTCACGTGACCCAGCTCTCTCACTCTCTTGCAGAAGCCCGGAAATATTCCGCAAAACACAAACATAACACACATGAAAATCACCCAACTAAACGCGAAGCTAGCGTCGGCCATCGGTGGTCGGGCGGCTCGTCTTTAAGTGTTGTCCATACCGTGCACGCCTATACTTGTGCCCCACATCGTTAAAATTCCTTCCCTTTGTAAACACGCGGAGCACCGAGCAAAGCCTGGTCGCCTAACCCTTGATGCACCCCAGCCACCGAGTCGCCAGGGTTACACGTGTGACGAACGGAAACTTCGCCCAGTAGCTTTGAGCAGTGCAACGACAGAACGTCTGGTGCCCCCTTCCTATACCTGCTACCCATTCACTCACCTCCAGCTCCTGTCGGGTTCGGGCATTCTCGCGGCGCCAATCGCGGTCGTTAAAATGTCGATGGTCCCCCTCCGCCGGCTTCCCAAACGGAGGCAAGAAAATCCTCCTTCGAAAGCTTACATCGCTTTCAACTATTTTGGGGTGACCGACGCCTCTGTATGCGTATTCTCCGGGCGCGCTCGTCGGGTGAACGCAATAGCGCGGCGAACAAAAAAGAAACTTCCGCGGATTCTCCTCACGCCCATCGCGCCCAAGTCAGCTCGGCAAGCGTGAAAACAAAATGAATTGAGGTAAACACGCTATACCCAGCGAACGATATTTAATTGCCGTGTGGTTTCAATTAATAAGTGAGGTACCCGTACTTAACACCTCCCCTTCCAAGAAAGTTGTCCGTACACTAGCTGTACTTACACCATAAACTCTGGCTGTGGGTTCTGAAAATCCAAAATATGACAACCAAGTGAATCACTCGTAGCAATCGCTACATAATTCCCAGCATGCAACATTCGAAGACGTACTGTTGCTTCAACGCTACACAGGAACAAAATGTAGAGTCCTAATTGTCCGAAAAGACACTTGTAACACACAAAAAAACGCAAATGCAACAACAAAGTCGCCGTTATCCTCAAGACTACGGTATCCTTAAACGCTACAGCACACACAATACATACTTCAAACTGTGCCAGAGTACACTCATTGCCAAAAAAAAAGAAAACATCATGAAACACTCATCTAGCCTCCAAAAAACGCGAAATCTTTGAACACATTGACACACAAAAGTGATCTCACTTTATAACTAGCACACACTGTAGCACTTCCCCTTGACACTCAAAAGGTATCAGCCCCTCGTGAGGGTGCAAACACTAAAATAAAAGAGACAACTAAAGTAATACTAAAAATTACAATACAGCTTAAGATAGAGGAGAGAGTAGAGCGGCGAGCCCCGCTGGATGCGGGCCTTGGCCGACCTCTTGTATGCGATCATGAACCTTGAAATTTGTAAATACGTAGTGCAAATAAAGTGTAGATACTGCATATTTTGCGTTCGCTTGGAGTAGACCATTGTCGGCTACGCGCCGTCGAACACGGGCCAGCCAGTCTCGTTTCAGCGACCATCGCTTCGATCACATCGGCCGACCGATCCTCTTTAAATTTAACTCATACCTTCTCGAAAGCGTCAGAAAAATATGTAAAGGAAATACAATAATCTTGAAAGGACTGGTCCGAAATACGATGAAACGGATGATGGCTAAAAGAAATAATGCAGGTCTCAGACAAGCAATTGGGAAAGCTGTGCAGCGCTGACGGATTTAAAAGGATAAAAACGAGAAGAAATTAACAGGGTCGCAAGAATATAGAGCCGCGTTAGTTCACTAATTTCCAGAATTTTTGAACATTCGCATCAGGAATTTACCGTTGTGGGAATAATGGCCAAAAAGTAACGTTTCCAAGTTATAAGCGCGGATACGCTGACATCGTTTACGATCGTTTAGGCAGTGAAAGATGGAATGATAGGAGGCCGTGAAGAGCGATAAATGAGTTTTTTTTGTATTATATAGTTTTAAATGAGTCATGCTAAGAAGGGTTGTTCGACTTATAGTCCTAAAACAGCCGAAAGCACAGAAGAAGCAAAAGTTCAGGAATTAACTACAAAATAGAGTTAAAAGTGCCGCTCTGCATGGAAATCTAACTCAGCATCCGGATAGAGGATCGGCAACCAATTGCCACCTCCTCTTGTGTTCCATGGCTCTATCTAACTCGAGGACTACCTTGTAAATGCGTTGATGCCTTCGGCTTGGAGAACGTCCACAAATTGATTCTCTAAGCTCGACGTACAATCAGTTGGAAACTGCTTGACCCGGCGTGAGGCCCAACTTTATGGTCGCCGTTAGGGCCGATTATAACCTTAGCAACATATCCGTTCGGGTGGATTGGCCAACGACAGTTACAGCTGTGGTCAGGAGATCACCGCCGATTCCCCAGGATCCATTTTGCTGGGACGTCAACGTTACCAACCAAGATTCCAACATGCCAACTCAGAGGGATTGGTCAGTCGCGGTGACCACTGCTGTCAGGCAGCGACGTCAAAATACATCTCCAAAGTCGAAGGAGCTAGTTCCGGTATTCCAGCTCGACATAAATGCTTTTGCATCCGCAATTCATTCCAAGTACTTCGGGATGCTCAGCTTTTTCAACTACACAGGACGAAGAGGGGGGCATTTACGCGATTTTCATGTTATAGAAACTCTTGACATCCCTCCAGGGACATTTATTTTAGCAAGTGGTGATTCTATCGAAGCTACCAACGCCATACGTACGCACGTGCCTAATCCTAGAAATGCTATCGCCGGGAATCCCCTGAATCACACTCAAGAACGTCCTTTACCTAATCTCCAGCTGGCGGAGAATGACTCCCCTTATCAGTAGCCAGTCTATTTTGGTGTCAAGATTTGGCCTCGATTTCTACAGCAATGGGTTAATCCCACGTTCTCACACTAGCGGAGACGAATGTAACAAACTCTTAATTTCATTCATTAGACACCAAAATTCGCTAAAGCGTAACATGGCGTCTTTGTATCCCTTGTACATAAAATAAATGCGTGTTACCACCACCACGGATGAAGCACTCAGTGGCTTAAGCTGTCTAAAACAGGTACATCAACGGCTCTCACCTTCAAAGTGAGCTTTCCAACCTTCGATAAAAATGAGAAAACCCGAAAGGACTCTGGAAGAACTGCCCAAAGGTTATCTTTGAAAACGAATCCGTGTCACGAAGCATCGGCTTACGTATACATAGTGGCCAGGAACAACATCCTGAGCATCACTATTGTGCCGTATAGACTTCCAACGAGTTTCTGAACTCTTTCTGTGAACGCATGTGAACTTTTTATGGATTGATTTCTGAGTAGCTTGTTTTACCACCATAGACATTTGTCGTGCAAAGTGTTGACTGCCCGGAGTATTCGGAAACTGATTGGATTTTGTTTTTCCGTTTTTCGGGCAGCGCTGCTACCAGTAGTCGCTGCGTGCTGATATGTGGTTTTATAATAAATTCTATTCTCACTTTGCGGTTACCCGGGCGCTTCGGAGGCGTTTTGAGGATACGGGTCCCAACAAAACCGCTGAAAATGTTAAGAATTATTATGATCTGAGATTAAAGACACGTTGTTCTCAATGCTAATATTTCTTTTAGTAAGATTTGATGTTAGCCAACCTCTCCCCTTTTCTTTATGCGTTTTGTTATTCTATACACAAGGGTGCCTTTTGTTTCTGTAGCTGGATATTTTTCCACTGAGATCAGCCCTGGATTGTTTAATTGAATATTTATTCAAACAGTATTTACTCAAGAGAAAACCGTGAATGTGTTCACAGACGCGGAAAATGAACGTTGTTCCCGTCAACACGAGTGGTGCCAAAGTCTATGACCCCAGTTGAAAGAACTGTCCTGGAAAAAGCACCGTGGTACCCTGGCGCGGTTCCACGACTATCGCACACGCTCCTTGCTGCTCGGTTGATTGGTAGGTTCGTGAAAAGTTTTTATTGAATATCACGGTCTTCGAGTCGATCTGTAGCCATTCAACTTTACATCTCCTGAGAGTCCATGAGCTGGCAGGAGGTCTAGTTGCGAGGCGCCGACCTTCTGGTCGCTGCTCAGAGTGCAGCTGTTGGTCTTTGACAGTGCAGTACTAGCGTTATTCGGGCTACTGGGGCACTGCGCACTGAAGGAGCACGGAGGTGCTCGGCCGCGGTTACTCACGTTCGCAATCCTACACGTAAACAGTCTTAAATGTCTGTGCCGATTTCGAACAGCGTTTATTTACATCAGACATCCTACATTACGTGATAATTAGGGCTAATAACGCCTCATATTACCGACCTCCCTAATAAAATATGGGAAGCCTATCAATTGCTGCCCCTTAGAAAACCGTCGAAGCTTTAATTATAGTAATGCGTGAGTAGGAAAGAGTTACGGCAAATGGGGAATTAACTAACGCTTAGCCTTAAAGGGCTGGATATATGCTCCGACAAAATAACTCGGTCCTATTTAGCTTTGCCTTTGGACCACTCCGGCCAGCTCAGTCTGTTTTTAGATGCGGAGCATCCTATGGTCGGGGCTATGTCTCTCCCTCCGCTGTGCTGCGTCCACACACCCACTGCGCATGCCTGGTCAGGCACCGCTGATGATGATTGTGGCAGGATGCCCCTAGGGATTGGCCAACCAAAGAATCCATTACGAAATAGCTTCGCGTACAGCCACCGTCGTCATCTTCCCGTGGGGGAACCCTGAGTAGTATGTGAGGCACTCCTCCTCTCCTCTCCGACGCTCCTCTCCTCTCCGGCATTCCTCTTCTCCTTTCCGAAGCTCCTCTCCTCTCCGGGCATGCGCAACGAATGGCAACACCTGCGGTAGCCGCTGCATACTCCGCTGGGGGCGCCAATGTAGCTCCGAGGTATGAATGACTCATTCCGCTCCCCTCATTCTCCTCCCGCAACACCGCGATGAGTCAGCGTCAATGCCAGTGTCAGCGCCGCGGACAGTGCCGCGGAGAAGAGGGCTCTAGCCGCTGCCCTGAAACGGCAGCGGCGACAGGCCGATCCCGAACATTGGGCTCGCGAAGCCGAAAGGGAACGTCAACGCCGCCATGCAGCTGCTACTGATGCAACGAGGGCTCGCGCAGCTGAACGAATGGAAACTTGAGTCGACCCCATGGCTGCTTCGCATACTACTCAGGGTTACCCTGCGGGATGAATTTGACATTTTTCTTTTTAAAGCATGACTCGCCTAATAGTGCCGAGACCAGCGAGGTCTGAGCGCCTTGTTTTTCATAACAAGCAAGCCCCCCTTTCAGGAACCTCTCCAGTGACAACAAACAATTTGTCGTGTACCTGCTCGCTTCCCTGCAAATATCGTCAACCGATGGTGTGTTCACTCAATTGTGTTTCTCGCGAGCCCACAGCTTAAGCCCCTTTTTTTGTGACCTTCTTTTGCTTTTGGGCTAGAATGCAGTCTCAAACTGAAGGCTGGAGCGCGAGCCATTTTTTATGTCTTGGTTATGTAAGTTGTTTAGCGTGCTTTTTATTTGCTACTACAAAACAGTAGTCGGCGTTCTTCTTAAATAAAGGAACACCACTAGTATCGCTTACGTGTTATCTTTTGCCTCGAATTTGGGTCATGTGTTCTCTTTGCTGAGCAATGTTCACAAGTATACAGTATCCTGAGAGATGTCGTCGTTTAGAAAGGGTTTGCCAATAAAGTAATAACTCGTTAACTGGAAGAAGTAACAACCGGGAAATATTTCGAGACAAGCAGATTTTCGAGATAAGCAAAGTTGCGCGAATTACCATGAGATATCGAGTTCCCTGCAAAAAAAGACGCTACTTCTTACCAGCTCTTCAACATCAGCTTCCAATCTTGCTTTTCATAAAGGTTTGAAGGAGAAAAAAAACACACGAGAGAGATTTACTGGGAGGGTTGCTTGATGAAGTTGATATGCCTCTATGCTCAGACTTCACGTTCCGGGAAAACACCGGCTTTGCGGTAGGCGAGTCTAAACGGGAAAAAATCGAGAGACTTAGGCGCGGCAGGATCGCGCGAATCTTGTGAAACGGTCCGCGGCGGCGAAATTTTCGTTCCACCTTAAGTCAAAATTTCGAGATATCCATGGTTTGGCCCAAACAGACTTCGAAATAAAAGGCAACAAATACATGGGACATATAGGAAATGGTTCGCTGCAGCGAAAAATTTCGACTTAGCCAATTTTTCGAGGTATGCGAGTTCGAGTGAATGAGGTATTACTGTATATACTTATTCCTCGTTATTTCTTTTAACTTTTGGCAGTGCTGCTAAAACAAGAAACAGACAGAAAGAAAAATCCCAACTTTTGCGATTACCTAGCCGAAACCGCCTATATTCTGTTCAAAGCAAAAAACGACGTCTTTATTAACGTACAGATGCTGTAAACGAAAGAAAAAAGGTGCGGGCCTGTGGTAAAGGTAAATCTACGGATCAGCCCAAAACAAGAAAGACCGTACCTAAATCGTGATTTCGCTGTACGGGGAATTAAGAAGCGGCGCCTTAATTACCTGCTTGCAAATTAACGCTGCCTTGCGTCGAGGGTGGCACTTAAAAGGTTTGTAGTGTTGTATCTGTGCTCGTACAGTTCATAGCTGTTTTTGCCGTGTGCTGCACATTATACAGAAAAATAAATTCATTGCGTTTACCACAGAAATACGCCGATTTGACTCCCTTTGTAAACTTGGGTTTCCTAGTTTTTGCTAACCTGTGCGAAATGCAGTTTTATTGTTGATTTCGCGCCTTGATTTTTCTAATGACTTAAACGCTTTGCTGCAGAAAGACACACTGCCGCCTGTCTTTCGGTGTTTCGGTCCCTTTTGTTTACGCAGGCATTCTAAATCCTTGCAAGCATGTATTCGGCTTTCACTTTTAGTATTATTCCCTGTCTGGCGTCATCTTCGCATCGTAGCGCAATTAAAATATTACCTATTTACTCTGAGCGACGTGTATTTGCTTTCTTCGTTACAGTATTAACTAGCAGCCTCTGATTCCAGATCTTTCACCTTAATTGTGGTTATAAGTTCTGCGTAAAAAAAATTCCCCCGCATTTCCCCGAGGGGGAGAATGTGAAAGTGCGAATGCATGGTTGTCGGCCCGCTTGCGGCGCTTGCGCGCGGCCCCCGCAGCCCACCGCCTCGCCGCCTTCTCTTCCATCTCTTCCATCGGGTTTGTAGTATCACGTGTACACCACGCAGTTATCAAGCCGCTATAACGCCGCTGAGTCGCCAACGCACGCCGCTGACGACGTAGTTTGAATGCGTTATAGATATAAGGCGCGTCAACACTGATATCACCGTCGCGTCTGTGACTTGATCGGTAGAGCGTCGCGCTGCGGCCGCGAAGTCCGCGGACCGAAACCTGGCGCCGGATGCTGTTTCTTTATAGAGGAGCGCTGCGGACGCCGACGCCGCCGCCGCCGGCGGTGGATGGTTTGGGGTCGCTTATAAAGTGCATTCGCACTTAAAAAACATTTTCTTTTTAAATTCTGTGCACGTGATGATGCGTTCAAGCCAGAGGACGCGGATGCACTCATCCGCCTGGGCAAGAGTAAGTAGGGAGCGAATTGAGAAAAGCACGAAAGTGACGAAGGGAAAAGGGACGATGATTACAGGACTAGGAAAAAACACATTCACGCATCTCCCCGAAGTTAATCTTGACGAGTGGGCGAAGCTGTGGGTGTCATTCTTTCCGTAAATCACCCGTGGCATTGCCCACTCCGGCATGTAAATGAGTGACAACGCGTGTTTACAGTATCTACAATTCCAAAAACATTCAAGGACTCTGGTTTAAGTAAGGTCTTCGGTAAAAAAAGATTTCCGCGCACGTAAAAGATCCCCAGGTGATCAAAATTAATCCGGAGCCCTCCACTGCCGCGCGCCTCATCGGCTGCGTTGCGTCGGCGCGTTAAACCCTACAATCAATCAGGTATTCGGTAATGAGACTTCAGTACCCAGCGTAACAACGGAGTTTTGCAGATCACGTTTCTTCGAAAGGACGATAATATATGCCGGAAATGTGGTACAGTGGAACCCCGCTAGTACATCCCCTGTACTTGCGAGGACCCGCTTCTTACGAAGACAAACCCGATTATAACTATCCCGGATAGAGCGAATTATTCTATACATCGAACAAAGGCGAATCCGTTACGAAAACGCATGCGAAGGATATTCCTTATTACGAAGTTCACATCAGACATATCGAAATCCGCGAGCCTACAATTGCCACCGTAATGCATGGTCTCGGAGCGGCGATTGAGATACGGATTTGCCACGATTGAGGTGTTGACCCTCGCATGGAGGGACGCCTTTCGTAACTGTTTCCGACGCACGGGATTCGCGATGGAGCACATCCAGTCAGCGAGTCCGGACCAAGCCGGCTTCATCAGCGAACTGCGCGAAGAGCTCGCCAACGTTCCAGATGATGTGCCGAAAGGAGTGTCCTTTGAGGATTTCCTGAGTCAACAACGGCTTTGCCGGCCGTGTGAGCCCCTGAGGCACAGACAACGTCACTGATGTCATGGCAGCTGGTGCTGCGGAAAGCACCGAGGAGACTGAAAATGTCACAAGGGGCATCCTCAGTCTCTTCGGTGCTTTAATAAAGTTTAATGAAGCGCTTTCACCACTTGATGTGCTCTGCCAACATTACTTCGACATTGAATGACACAGACTTGAACTGGCGCAGACAACCTCTACCCCAAAAACAAAAGTGAAAACAAAAATCACCGCTATTTTGTGAAATAGGCAGTTAAGGCGGAAAGTAGCTTTCGTGCATGCAATAAATGGACTGTTTTGTGTAATGTAAGGGCATAATTTATGGGTTTGTTTCTCTACGACATGAGAATAGAAGGGGGGGGGGTCTCGCGTATTGCGAACTCGTAACAAAAATGTTGTTATAGACGGGTTCGGCTACATCGAACTATTGGATATATCGAACTTACCGCGGTGTATATTACAGTTAGCTATACCCGAGTTTGACTGTACTAGGACTACGACGCAGCGCCAGGGTGATGACTGAACACCCGCTTTCCTCGCCCTCTTGATCCGAGGTTCTTCCTTTCACCACGCTCTCTTCCCCTCTGTCGGCTCTCTGCTTATCAGTGTCTTTCAAAGCGGTGTTGGCGGCATTGTCACTCCACTACTTTCCTTGCTAGGGTGCCTACATTGACGCGGGTCTGCTGTGAGGGCGGAGACACGCATACGTCGGCTCCGCCGTTTTTGTTCACTCGCTGGCCGCCGCAGCAAGTCACTGTAGCAAGACTGCGCCATAAGTTTCGCCGCAACACCGTTTACTCACGAAGTTTGAGTCATCTCATCTATTTAGCATTTGACCCAATACCAACGGCAAGCGACCGTTCACGCTGTATCCCCCCTGTCCGGGAAGTCCGTTTTTTTTTCAGCTACGCCTCGTACTATACTTCGTGTCACTTAGCCCTGGCATTTTCACACTCGAGTTTTCCCCTTTGAATTTGCTCGACCACGTGCGTGCAAGGCGCAGGGATGGCGGGCTAGCTGGGACGCCGTGGAGGGAAGGGGGACACAACATAACCGTTTCTTTTTTTAAACTTGGGATTTCAGATAAAGTTTCGCGAATTACGCGAGAACGCCCTAAATATACTTGCTTAAATGACTTTGAAAAGTGCGACATACAGCAAACTTGTGCGCCACAAAGGTGGCTAAAAACTGCTCATTTTTAGGAAGCATGAAAGGAAAACCTCTCCTGTTGACATTTGCCAAGTAAATGCCTCCCTTCGCTTTCCCACTCATCTCTAATGATGTCACTCTTGCGTCGAGCTCCTCCCAAGGTAAGCACACTAAAGGTTTTTTAAATTTACCTTTTTCCACTGCTCTAGACCGAATGCCTCGATGCCAGCGCTGCAGTACGGCGGAGACGCGTGTGAATCAAGGCAGCCTGCTTCAACGTTTATACAACCACGTTGCCCTAGTCCACGTGTGTTCCAAGCAGAACGTGGAACCTATCTAGGGGAACCTTTCGTAGCAGTTGCCGCTTGCATTCTTCAAAATCCGCCAGAAGCAATACTGGCGCAGGTGACAGCACGCGGCAGTGTGATTTTTTTCTTGTAGTAGATGCACTATTTCACTTCCGAAATATCAAGCATCTATGAATTTTTTGTGAAGGAACACTGTAAATACCTCTTGTGATTATACTTTTCTGTCTTATACTTGCGTAATGTCTTGTTCTTGTTCGACAATGTTGACAAGTATGAACATATAAACCGGACCTAGACGTTTATATTTCGCTGTGAATATGCAAGACTATTGCTCAGACTTCGTTTCACTTTGGCCGGGTTGCTGAATCGAGTCAGAGACAGACAGAGAAACAGACCTAAATTTCTAGGTTTAAGTAGCCCAAGTAAGACTATCGTCTTCAAAATGTTTTTATATCTTGTCAAACAACTTTTGTATTTGGGGCTTGTACAGCAAACAAATAATGGGCGTAACTTGGACGAAAAAGTTTACGAATTGGCGTTAGCCTAATTGAACTTACCTGGGTAACTAACTTATACGTCTTCTTAAAAGTTACAGCTTCTTTTTTTAAAACTGGTGTGACTAATCGGTGCGCATTTTTAACATATCATTGCAGTAATAACTGGACCGCTGTCGTATTGAAACGTTTAACGCAACATTTGGAACGAACACTGAACGTAGGTACTCATTGGTTTACCTATAAGACGCACATTTTTGCATATTCTGTTGATTTAACCGAAGGGGAACATTGCCCCCGTTTTCCCATCCCGTAAAAAGGTAAAAAAAGTGCACAAATACACAGAATTTCCCACCCGCGCATAGTAATCCAATGCCGCTTGTCTACATTGCCAAGACTTTCCAACCAGATTTGCATATGAGTAGCCAAAAAGGATTGGATATTTATTACATGTATTTTGCTTGTTTACTGCCACAAATAATGCAAATTTATACCATTATAGCAATTAAGTGGCTTTACATTGCCGTTTTTTTCGGAATTGGATGACGTTTTGCAGGGTTGGTCTTTTTTTCATATTTTTGATTCGTGTCACCAACGCTCATTTTTGCGGTTTGTTACTTTAGTCTTCGTTTGTTGGAGATCTATCAGACTCATAATTTTGGTCTCGTCAGTTCGTTTTCGATATTTTTTCTTTTTATTATGTTTTGGTATTTCGAAATTCGTTTCGACCAACTGTCTCAATTCACGCTATTGTAACCTATAAATGTGTTACTTCCGCAAGTTATGCATTTTTGTGGGAATGCAAGGCGTTACACAGTTTGTCGTTTTCTTAAGTTTTTTAATTCGTATCTCCAATGATCATTTGGCAGTTTTGCACAAATGAAGGGCCTCACAAGGTCCTGGCTGTGGGAGTAGCCCGCAAAAAAATGCTACGCAATAAACTTGACCACCCCCAATGTTGTCTTTGTGTGCTTTCTACCTCTTTTGTGTAAGACGTCTACCAGGGTTGTCGCTCACGGAAAGTGACGTTGAACTCCCGGTTTTATTTTCTACTGCAAATGCGACTAACACCGAGGCCAAACTATGAAAAACTCATATACGATAGCGTCGAAGGTACTACGCTGTTCGGGCAAGCCTTTTCTGTGAATACAGAGGCTTTTATTGCCTTCAGTATTGTTTGTGTGCTTTAATAGCCGTGTACCTGGCTTTCATGCACTCCACCCCATATGCGTACCACAAAGGCAGTTGTAAAACATTTAGGGCTGCCAAGTTTCCGCCACGCCCTAAAAGTAAACTTTGTGAACTAAATAGTCAGTGTTGGGAGTGCATAGCGGGCCAATCGGGTTACGCCCAAGAAATTTGAATGCATTTTTAAACGCGGGGGCGTAAAAAGGTGCCAAGGAGAATTCGATTGATCGAGGAATCGCTAACGCGCCCAATGGGCATTCCAGTTTTTCTCTCCGCCGGTCAACTCTGCCGCTTGAACGGGACCACAGCATCTTCCATCGGTTTCTGCGGTTCTTTTAGCTTGCCCGAGTCATAACGACTACTTGCGCAATGTGAGTACGGCGCTTCTTACCGCACTCTTGTGCACGAAAAATCCGGCTTTATGTCAGTCCTTGTGCCACCGGCGATATTTATCCGCCGCAAGTAGGCAGTCATGCTTAGTGATGAGCACTTGCCCTTTCGAATGTCACAGGCATTTTAACTACGTTTATGCGGCTAAAGCTCTGGTTTTGCTTTGGTTCTGTAAGTTTCCAGTCGCCCGGGGAAGGCATGCAACAGGAAGTAAACACCGTGGTGTAGCATATAGAATGACGAATAATTATTTTAAGTATAATATGTGCCTTTAACTCCGTTTTTAAAAACCTGTCATAATGACTGTAGTGTTAAGACCCATCTTAGCACATTCCTCTACGAGTCACTAATCGTACTCCACGGGCTTAAAAACCAGCGTGCACCAAAACGAAAAGGTTTAGGTGCCCGAAGATGTGTCTAGCGCTTAATTCACTTAATGAAGAATGCATAACGTCTGCACTAAAAAAATAAATAGCAGATTTTATCTTAACCAGTCTGCAAAAGCTGGCGATCGCTGTTTAGCAAGCGAGAACTTTCTTTTTTTATTGCAGTACATACGTGATGTATTCCCGATATAAGTAACTATGGCGTTGGGAACATTGTTAAGAAAATTTAAAATATGCTGTTTAAAACGTTTAAAACGTAAAAACGTTTTAAACGTTTAACGTTTAAAACGTTTAACGCAACATGTGGAACGAACACTGAACGTAGGTACTCATTGGTTTAACTATAAGACGCACATTTTTGCATATTCTGTAGATTTTACCGAAGGGGAACATTGACAGCGTTTTCCCATCCTGTAAAAAGGTAAAAAAAGTGCACAAAGACACAGAATTTCCTACCCGCGCATAGTAATCCAATGCCGCTTGTCTATATTGCAAATACTTTCCAACCAGATTTGCATATGAGTAGCCAAAAAGGATTGGATATTTTATTACTTGTATTTTGCTTGTTTACTGCCACAAATAATGCAAATTTATACCATTATAGCAATTACGTGGCTTTACATTGCCGCTTTTTTCGGAATTGGATGACGTTTTGCAGGGTTTGTCTTTTTTTCATATTTTTGATTCGTGTCACCAACGCTCATTTTTGCGGTTTGTTACTTTAGTCTTCGTTTGTTGGAGATCTATCAGACTCATATTTATGGTCTCGTCAGTTCGTTTTCGATATTTTTTCTTTTTATTATGTTTTGGTATTTCGAAATTCGTTTCGACCAACCGTCTCAATTTACGCTATTGTAACCTATAAATGTGTTACTTCCGCAAGTTATGCATTTTTGTGGGAATGCAAGGCGTTACACAGTTCGTCCTTTTCTTATGTTTTTAATTCTTATCTCCAATGTTCATTTGGCATTTTTGCACAAATGAAGGGCCTCACAAGGTCCTGCCTGTAGGAGTAGCCCGCAAAAAAATGCTACGCAATAAACTTGACCACCCCCAATGTTGTCTTTGTGTGCCTTCTACCTCTTTTGTGTAAGACGTCTTCCAGGGTTGTCGCTCACGGAAAGGTACATGGAACTCCCGGTTTTATTTTCCACTGCCAATGCGACTAACACCGAGGCCAAACTATGAAAAACTCATATACGATAGCGTCGAACGTATTACGCTGTTCGGGCAAGGCTTTTCTGTGAATACAAAAGCTTTATTGCCTTCAGTATTGTTTGTGCGCTTAAGAGCCGTGTAACTAGCTTTCATGCACTCCACCCCATATGCGTACCACAAAGGCAGTTGTAAAACAATTAGGGCTGCCACGTTTTTGCCGCGCCCTAAAAGCAAACATTGTGAACTAAATAGTCAGTGTTGGGAAAGCATAGCGGACCAATTGGGTTACGCCCAAGGAGTTTGAATGCATTTTTAAACGCCGGGGCGTAAAAAGGTGCCAAGGAGAATCTGATTGATCGAGGACTCGCTAACGCGCCCAAGGAGCATTCCAGGTTTTCTCTCCGCCGGCCAACTATGCCACTTGAACGGGACCACAGCATCTTCCATCGGTTTCTGCGGTTCTTTTAGCTTGCCCGAGTCATAACGACTACTTGCGCAATGTGAGTACGGCGCTTCTTACCGCACTCTTGTGCACAAAAAATCCGGCTTTATGTCAGTCCTTGTGCCACCGGCGATATTTATCCGCCGCAAGTAGGCAGTCATGCTTAGTGATGAGCACTTGCCCTTTCGAATGTCACAGGCATTTTAACTACGTTTATGCGGCTAAAGCTCTAGTTTTGGTTTGGTTCTGTAAGTTTCCAGTCGCCCGGGGAAGGCATGCAGCAGGAAGTAAACATCGTGGTGTAGCATATAGAATGACGAATAATTATTTTAAGCATTATATGTGCCTCTAACTCCGTTTTTAAAAACCTGCCATAATGACTGTAGTGTTAAGACTCATCTAAGCACATTCCTCTGCAAGTCGCTAATCGTACTCCACGGGCTTAAAAACCAGCGTGCACCAAAACGAAAAGATTGAGGTGCCCGAATATGTTTCTAGCGCTTAATTTACTTAATTAAGAAGGCATAACGTCTGTACTAAAAAAATAAATATCAGATTTTATCTTAACCAGTCTGCAAAAGCTGGCGATCGCTGTTTAGCAAGCGAGAACTTTCTTTTTTTATTGCAGTACAGACGTGATGTATTCCCGATATAAGTAGCTAGGGCGTTGGGAACATTGTTAGGAAAATGTAAAATATGCTGTACTAAAGCAGTATGATTTTTAAGCCCACAGCTCATGAAATAGTATGTCACATAGAAATGCGCTCATGTGAGCACCCTTTGAACAAGAACTTTCTGTCAATATCAGCGCCTTTGTACTGCAGCTGTCTTTATTACTTCGAGGTTTCGTGCTGCAGAATTGGGCTTCGTAGAAGTTGAAGAACAGTGGGTTTACTAAAGCACACTCATCCAAAGCTGGTGTCGAGAAGAAGGCCCCATAGGCAAAATAAACTGTCCCAATGGCCATGGTTCCAGAGCAGGAGAGACGGCTTAACCGTTGCACAGATTAGTCGCATACATTATCTTATTACTTATGTTATGAGATATGGAGACGGGGAAGACGCGGTTAGAATTATCTGTATTTAGGCGGTTTACAAAAGGGGAAAATCAGAGACACAGCAGATGACCGTTTTAGCTCCTTCCGGGCGTAACACCAACCGTTGTCTTTCTCGTCCTCCACGACTGGCCACATGCCATGCAGGGGGATTTCTCGTCATAGCACTAGCTTCACCACTTCGCCAAGGAAGGCTGCACCGTAACATAACCTCCCGCGGTGGAAGCGCCATCTCGGGGGGTTCTATTCAGGAGCTGACAACGTAGAGGTGTATGGATTGAGCCGAGCGACATGGGCAATGTCTGTCGGAGTGACGGAAGAGAATGGCTGATTTGGGGCGATCTCGTACTCCACGTTTGCAACCATGTGTAGCACCTTGTAAGGGCCGGTTTAGCGTAAACGTAGTTTTCATGACGACCCACGTGGCGACGAGGAGACCACAGAAGGGCTAGGGAGCCTGCGGCATACTCTGCGTGGTGGTGGCGCTTGTCGTAAGCAGCCTTTTGGTTGACTTTGGACTGGTTTATGCGGGCACGCGCAATCTGTCGTGCGTAGTCAGCGCGGGCGATGACATCGGTCACGTATTATGTCACAGAAACCTTGGACGAAGAAAGTAAAGTATCCAGCGGCACAAAACAAAGCTTACCACCATCTAAGAGAGTTAAAATAAGTTTATTTTATGCAAGACGCAGAAGATGAAAGCATCATGGTATAGGAGATACCCCTTGTTAGGAGTATCGATCTTGTACATCACCCGCGAACAGAAAACAGACCTAAATCGACTAGATATAGGAGAAATCCCCAAGGTGGACCAAGTTTCTGCGAAGAAAAATTTCCCATCCAGCTGAATGCAGCCATTCGGCTACAAAGGGATGCTATACAGCTTCCTCAGAAACTTCGCAGTTGAAGAAAAATTCGTCCTGGTCCAGGATTCGAACCCGGGACCACCGCTTAACCGGAGCAGTCGCTCTATCAACTGAGCTAGTCGTTTGTAGCGCGTGAACGAATTGATCAACAACTCGAAGTAAAGGTCAAGTGTTAATCGGCCAGATGTAGGGAAAATCCCCAAGGTGGAGTAAGTTTCTGCGAAGGAAAATTTCACATTGCGCCTTAATCCGTGAACAGCGTTACCGGCTCTGAGGGAAACGTGGTGGCGCGGGGCGCTCCTGCACCAGCGGCACGGCGTATTCGTCCTGCACCGGTAGCATGGACGATTGTAGATCGTTGCCATCCGTTACACAAGCTAAGATGATTTTGTAAATACAGCGCGTCGTTTACAAGGTATGAATAACACTGTAAAACACGGAGCGTCTCGGCGGGCACAAACGCTGGCTACACGCGCGACCGCGGCAAGCATCTGCCTGCACGGTCGACAAGCAGCCCACTGTACGGTGAATGCACGATACGGCATACGCCCCAGCAGCTAAAACTTGTCACCGCCCGCCATAGCGGGACAATTGCTGAAAATCAGTTTGCAAATATGTGAAAGGGGGTGATGGTGCAGTGAAAGGCTAAGCGGGAGGTCGTCGCCGTCGCGGCCTCGCAAAGCAGTGTCTGGATAACTGCGGCGATGCTAAGCCTTTTCCCAGACCTCAGTGGGACCAGTCCACCGCGACAGCGCCGCATGCAGAAACGCTAGCGAGCCGCTATAGTCGTCGGTGGCAATCTTCAATTATTGTCGTTAGCGACCATGTTGTGTTTGGAAGCCCCCTACCTGGCCTTCAAACGCTCGTTTCGGCTATAAATAATTGGCCGCGTATCTGCTCCTTTCGTTGAAAATGTCAGCAAAAGATGATAGTCTTTATCGACCTTTCCCAAGTAAATCCTTCGCTTTGCCGCTCACCTCTCATGTCGTTCCTTCTTGTGTCGCACTCCTCCCAAGGTAAATACGCCAAAGGTTTGCTTAAATCATTTTAAATTTACCGCGTTCCACTGCTCCAGGCCGGGTATCTCGATGCCAACGCTGCCGTACGGTGGAGACGCGCGTGAATCAAGGGGCCCTACTTCAGCGCTTATAGAACCGCGTTTCCCTACTCCACGTGCGTTCCAAGCAGAACGTGGAATCTATCTAGTGCAACCTTTCGTAACTGTTGCCGGTTGAATTGTTAAAGTGGCGCCAGAAGCTATAGTGGCGCGGGCGACAGCAGGCGACGGCGGAGTGAAATTTTTTTCTGCTGTTGATGAAGTATTTAATTTCGCAAAAATCAAGCATGTATCATTTTTTGTAAAGGAACACTGCAAATATCGCTTCTGTATTAATTTGTTGTCTTATATTTGCGTAATGTGTTGTTCTGCTTCGACAATGTTGACAAGTATGAACCTTACACCGGACATAGACGGGTAGATTTATCTGTGACATATAAGATGTGACTATATATAACAATTGCGCAGGCATTGTTTTGCTTTGGCCGGGTGGCTGAATCGAGTCACAGACAGACAGACGGACAGACAGACATACAGACAGACCGAAATTTCTGGGATTAAGTAGCCCAAGAAAGACTATGGTCTTTAAAAAACTGACGTGCCGATGCGGGCCAGCCACCGACCGACCCAGCTGAGCGGGAGCGGATGTAGTACGCGGAGCTTGGCTGTCGTCTGCACGGCAGGACTAGAGCGGCGGCGTGCGCTGTGTGCGCTGTAGAGCGGCGGCGTTGTAAAGCGGCGGCGGTGCGTCTGCTATAAAAAAGAAGCGTGATGTACCGCCGAGCGGAACCAATGGCTGCGCGCATCAAGAACCAACCCTGTTTCTCTAGGTGGTCTTGCGCGTGGTCGGTGACGTCACCGCTTCCACAGTGCTTCGGAGGCGCGATGAAACAGGAAATGCGCCAGGCCTTGTTACGGGCCCTTTTTAATGAACGATAACTCGACTAATACTGCACGCTTTTAAACCACTTTTGCGTCAGGGCATTTTTTGAATAGTACTCCAACGATTGCTCACGTAAAATCGCAACCTTTGGAACCCTGTTTAGGGCCCCTTTAAACCTCAGGAGCGTAGTCGTGGTATGCAGCGTTGCGCAGTCAGGCAACGCCTCGGGGTCAATGGTGGTACAGCGTTGTTCTGGCACTCTCTTGGACGTGCCACTGTTCTATCCAAGAGCCCGGCCAGACTTCCTTGCATCGGCGAAGAGGAAAAGGTACTCTGGCGTGTGGTAGCTCTGGGACCATGCACGGGTCCTGGCGCCAGACAGACCACGCGCGCCCCGGTCACACACCAGACACCTTTATTCTCCTCCACACAAGGATGGCCTCCGCCGTCACTTGGTATTCAAGGCCTTGTTGCCACGTGCTCAGAACAAAAAGTCACCGGACAGTTGCCAGAAGTAGCCAGGAAAGTCGCCCCCTTGAACTCCCCGCGAGAAGAGCACCCAAAAAAAACGCCCTTTTCAGGAAACCAATGCTAGCAATTTCTTTTCCATATATTGTTGCCACGTGCCCGGTTTTGGACCGGCCCGGCCGCTGTTTTCAACAGCGGGCTTGTTGGCGCTCCGTACGTAAAACGTAAAACCGGCCGTCATTGTCCAGGGTTTCGCCCATCGTGCAGCGATTAATGTTTTACATTTTATAAGCGTTATAAATATGTGTCAAAAAGCTGAACAAAGACACGCGAGCAGAGAAAATGCGCGGGTGAGGGCACTCCCTGAGATGGAAAGGGACCAAGGGGAGGAACAACACAACGAAATGCCGCCACCGCGTCCAGGTGCCATAGTATGGTGAGTATTGCATAATATTCCGCGTATACTTACATGCAAATATCAAATACAGCATGCCGCATGCATAGCATACCTCCTTAACGTTAGTATGGTGTATTCAGACGCAAAAAAAGCTTTTAATTGAACAAGTATGTGCTGTTGCTTTTCAGTACAGCACATTCAGAGCAATAACCAAAGTACTTTCAGTACAAAGTTATGTTGATTTCTCTTTAAGAAAACGCTACAATAGATTGTATTAGATGTCAAAAGTCATAGCGCCCTTTATTCAACACAAATTTAACCCTCTATATATGACGCCGCCCAGCCCCTCCTACCGCCGCCTTAAGGGCGGGTTTTTAGGCAGGGAAAGATGGCAACCCCATTTCGATGGCCTGCGTAGAAAAAAAGCAGGAAGTTAGATGAATAGCTAAACTGGATAACAAGTATTATTTATTTGCTACAGCTCGGAAAAATGACAGTTGTTCTCATTTGTCTCTTACAAAGCTAAAATATGTTAGTTTACCCCATGTATTCAAAGAGCATGAATCATCATCGAACTTGCGTTCAGTGCACACTGTTTTTTACCTCTATCACTTCCTCCTTACATACCCGTGCTTTTAGAAATCGCTAAACACGCTTCCTCCCCGCTCCTCCTCCCCCCCTCCCCCCTCCCCCCTTCCCCCCCACAACCACACAAATGGAATCTCAAGTGCACCTGAACAGCCTAAACATGACATTTCAAACTGACGGAGTAGCTTCAAGTCTTCGACGCGAATCTTAAGCCAGGTGGTAGACATAAAAATTGTGGTTGATTCATCTGTAATAGGAATCGGGAAAATACGAAAGTTAAGTGTGCAGCGAAATCTGCAGCGAAAGTAGCAGCCCGTCTTCACACTCTAGAACTGGAAAGTAGCAAGATTTGCGAGTCGGCGGCTGTCTTGTGGATGTGCACGGAGAGCGACGTCCTGCTGGCGGGTCGCTTCGACAATGGTTCGACCACTTCGATCGTGCTCCGTCGCGTGTACGGCAGACAGTTGTGTTGCGACGAGCCCAGCTTGTGAAGCGGACAGAGAGAGAGAAGAACTTTATTTCTGGCGAGGCTCAGTCCTAGCGAGTGTCCCTCAGGTGAGGGAGGCGCACCAGATAAGTCTGAGCCCTAGTGGCGGTCAGGAGCTGCAGCTCGGGCGAGGAGCTCCCGGTCATCTCCAGCCAGGTAGTGGGAGGGTTGGGTATGATACGAAAAGGGAAAGCCGATCTTCAGCGTTTATTGGCGCCGCGAAGAGAGCGACGCAAAGCCGTGCACGGTTGTCCAAGCCGCGTTCCGAACTCAATCACGAGCGAACGTGCCCGCACGCATCACCAGGCGCGTGAACGTGCCACTTCATTGTCGGCGTCTCTCTCATCATCATTACTGTTCATGTTGGCGGTAAATTATAAATCCGCAACATCCTCCCCGCCACCAAATGTTCATTCAGACAGTTCCAAAGGGCACAATAGTTGCACTGGTCTAGCCAATTTCCGACCACCTGCTAGCTGCAGTTTGCACGCTCTAACGTGACCGTCCTTTCCTAGGTACACCTCGTTGACTTTGCCTAGTCTCCAGAGCATCACAGGGGTTTTGTCCTCTCTGACAACAACTACATCACCTACCTTGACACTGCTAGCAGGGTGTACCGTTCGGCTGTGAGCAGTTCTTAAAGCCAGTAGATAATCTTTCTGCCAACGTTTCCAGAAGTCATTGACCTTTCGCTGCTTGTGCTTCCACAACCTCAAAGTTTCGCTGCAGCTAACAAACGTAGGAGAGTCGTTCGTCTGAGAAAGGGTGAGAATTCGCCTACCGCATAAAAGATGTGAAGGTTTAAGCCCTTCCTTGTCCGCAGGATCAGACGAAAGGTACGTTAAATGTCTGGAATTCACCACCGCTTCTACTTCAGAAAGGATGGTAGTCATCTGCTCAAAGCTGAAGCTGTTCTTTCCTAATGTTTTTCTCAAACAGTTCTTAACAGTGCGAATCAGGCGTTCCCAAAATCCACCCCACCATGGTGCACGCTCAGCTATGAACTTCCACGTAATGTGGTTTGTGGTACAGAAGTTTTGCACCTGCACATCACGCAACACTCCGTATAGCACTTTCAGATGCCGACTGGCTACGCGAAAGGTCAAGGTGTTATCAGAATACATGACACTTGGTAGACCACGACGCGAAACAAATCTCCGGAAAGACATCAAAAATGCGCTCACAGTCATGCCACTACAGAGTTCTAAATGTACCGCCCGCACTACCGCACACGTAAACAGGACGATGTACGCTTTCACTCTGCTGCTTCCTCGGACAAACACTGGTCCTGCGAAGTCAACACCGATGACCTGAAATGGGTTGGCTCTGTTGACTCGGTCACTCGGCAGTGGTGCGACCGGAGCTGTAGCAGGTTGCAGCTTCAAAGGCGCACACACTTTGCAGCGTCCGAGAACTCTTTTCACGCATTGTCGACCTCGAACCACCGAGAACCTCTCGCGTATTTCAGTGAGACAGTCACTGACTCCACTGTGAAGAAGTCGCCTATGCGCGTTATCAACAATGAGGTGAGTAGCACGGTGATTTCCTGGTAGCAGTATCGGGCATCTAACTTCTTCTGAGGTCGCGGCATTATGTAGGCGGGTTCTGATTCGCAGTACGCCATTGTTCTCCACAAAAGGATGGAGGTCGCGAAGGGTGGATGTCTTGTCGATGGGCTTGCCAGCGGACAACGCAGATAGCTCGTTGCCAAATACTGCACTTTGAGCAATCCTAAACCACGTATTTCCGCTCTCTTTCATCTCTTCAACAGTAAGAGCTCCTTCTGTCTGACGGTTGGCCTGGTCGCGGCAATTGTGCACGAATCTTCTGATCCAGGCGGTGATCCTCACCACTCGTGTCCAGTGGCTTTGCTTATTCAGGTCGAAAAGAGGCTCCTGCTGCGGTGCACACTGACACGCCAAAACAGCTACCTCATCTTGGTTCCTCGCTTCAGAAAGAACGTCCGTTATTTCTGTTCGGTCTTCGGATGAGTCATTTTCTTTTGACCATGCTTCTTGCGGGCCACACAGCCAGTCTGGGCCATTGCCACCAAAGACGGCTGACTGTCAAGTGTTTGGCAGAAATTCCTCTTGTCACTAGGTCAGCCGGGTTTGTTTTCCCCGAACAGTGTCTCCAGTGGGCCGGATCCGTTAGACCTTGTATTTCAACGACACGATTGCAAACAAATGGTTTCCATTTAGTTGCTGCAGATCGCACCCAACTCAAGCAAATTCTGGAATCCGTGCAACAGAAATAATCGACTCCACTAAAGGGTAATGTTTCCAGCAGCAGTCTAGTGAGCCGAGCTCCGAGGAGAGTGGCTATAAGTTCGAGACGAGGTAACGTGACAGGTTTGAGTGGAGCAACTCGGGCTTTAGAGATGAGCTGCTAAACACGAACGTTGCCCGAGCTGTCTTCGGCTCTCAAATATGCCACTGCTCCATATGCACAAGGGCTCGCATCGGTGAACACGTGCAGGGTTAAGTGATCACCCAGGCTGATTTCGGCAAGCTTCTGTCGTGGAACACAAAAAGCCTTAACGTCTGGTAATTCCTCACAGCACTTCTTCCATTCGTCCGACATCCCGCATGGTAGGGTCTGCTCCCAATCTAGCCCTTGTATCCAGATCTTCTGGAACAAAATCTTTGCTCTGATGGTGAATGGGGCTAGCAATCCCAGCGGGTCAAAAATGCGGGATGCGGCTTGCAGTACGTTTCGTTTTGTCGTTGTTGCGTTGGGTGCTTCCTCAACCGACTCAAAAATTATACTAATAGTATCGTCAATCGAGTTCCAGTTTAATCCAAGAACTTTCGTTGTGGAAGTTCTTGTTGTCGCAGAGTTTCCGTCATCCTGGCAAAACTTTTCGCGTAGCAGGTGGCAGTTTGTTGTCCATTTCTGCATCGTCATACCAGCCTTGCCCATTATTTCGTTAGTCTCTTCATACAGCTTTATAGCTTCATCCGAGTTGGCAGCTCCAAAAACTATTTCGCGTACGTAGAAGCTTCGGGAGACGTGCTCCAAACTCACGAGTCGGTGGCATGGGTTGTCCGGTAGACGTCGCAGCCCGGCGGTCTCCGCTGGCGTCTTCCAATGGAGGAGCAGTCTGGAGCGTCGAAGATGACCTCAACACCTCCATGTGATGCTCGAGTAAAGCCAGAGCCCTGGTCGCTGCGTCGTCGTACTCCATGACCGAAGCGTAGTCTTCCGCTGCCTGGTCATCGGTCAGGTGGGCTTCGAGTTCTGCGTTGAGCGCAGACAATGCTGAGTTGCTTGCTCGGAGACGTCCGTGAATGACACGAAGGGCGGAAAGGTCCAACTGCTGAGACTGTAGCAGCTGGTCCACCTCGCTGATGATCTTCGTGTTCATAGCCCACCCACCGTGACGCGCGCTTGTTCTTGACACGTTCCATGCCGGTCGTAGCTGAAGAAAGGCGTACCCAGCTCGTCAGAAGAAGGCTTGCCGCAACGCTGGCTTGCTTCCCGGGTTTCGGCAGCGATGATACGAAAAGGGAAAGCCGACCTTCAGCGTTTATTGGCGCCGCGAAGAGAGCGACGCAAAGCCGTGCACGGTGGTCCAAGCCACGTTCCGAACGGAAAGCGGTTAGGCACGGAAAGCGGTTAGGTTTATATTCAACAAATACAAAATAACAGAGTCACCTTCCGAGTTATTAAAAAAATCTGAGTTGCTGACCATGCAAAATAGGGCGAAATTAGCGCGTTTAAAGTTCCTGTTCCAATTACTTCATAATCAGATGAACCACAAATCAGATGTACCACAAACCTCATCTCGGTCGTACAGACACGACCGACGCGTAATAAGCACTCTTTTACACTCACTGAATTCCCTTGCCGCACTAACTGTCTCAGGAACTCCTTTTTCCCTCTAGCGATAAGAGAATGGAACAAACTAAGCCCATCCATCACGAGTGCCACTTCAATGACAACATTTTTAAAACTTGTGGAAAAGCAATTGGTGCAAATTTAATTTTTTTTAGCTCTAACCATGTGGCGCTACCCGTATTATAAACTGTCGTCATCGTCTGTTTGTATGTGTTACTCTGAGTCTTTTAGAGTTCGATTGCTTGTATGGCTGTATGTTTTGTTGAAAGGATCAACCAAATGTATATCTTTTCAGACATGAAGCTGTGTGAGTTTGCTTTTAGTGATGTCAGAGTGTAATAATGCCAGTAATATGCACACCATGATCACTGAAACCGCTGTGTTATTATACATTGTGCGCTGTATTGCTATGCATTTAGTACTGACTATCACATTCTGTGACACATTTTTTACACGTCAATGTACTTTTTTTTGCCCACCTGCTATGATCTCTCACGAGATTGGCAGTATCTCTCAATAAAAATAATAAAAAAAATAAATAAAAGAATCACGAGCGAACGTGCCCGCACGCATCACCAGGCGCGTGAACGTGCCACTACGTTGTCGGCGTCTCTCTCATCATCATTACTCTTCATGTTGGCGGTAAATTATAAATCCGCAACAGGGTAAACGGAGCGGGGGTAAAGAGGGGCATTCCCAAATGGCGTGTGGCGTGGTATCTCGAGCACCACATGCCGGGCAGTTTGGATGGGGATATAATGTGGGATAGATGTGGTGGAGGACGTGTCTGCAAAGAGAGGGAATGGGTCTGTAATTGTCGCCATAATCTGTCCAAGGGTGATGGAAGAGACGTGTGAGGGGGCGCTAGTTCTAGCCGCTGTAGGCGGTAATGTGTGGTAGGAGGCATAGTTGGTATCTCGGACCGCGAAGGCCGGAACGCGTTCCGCTTCCCGCTGGTCATTTTCTTCGAACCAAATCAGTCACGTTCGCGGCATTCGCCCGTCCACATAATTGCCCATGTGCGGCGCGCAATGCAACTGCTTTATTGCGCGGACCATCGTACTGAGAAACGACGCGGCTTACCCTGCCCGATCGCCGCGCCAACTGTCAGCGCTCGTTAGCGTCATAATTCACTACTTCACTTCACCTCTCTTTGGCGGCAGCCCCATCCGCGTCAGTTGAACTTTTCTGGCCGTTTCTCCTTTGTTCGTTATACTGGCGTCATTTTAAGCACGAATAGGACGTCAGTGAAATCTTGGTGTATTCCGGCATGAAGCACTCGTGTTCTGAAGCGACAGAGCGTGTTTCGCATTAGACCAGTGAGTAGTAGCGTACGTTAGTGTGTTTTCGGTGACACTGTCTGCTTGGGCCCTATACTCCACTTGGCCATAACGTTATCATTTACTTGTTCTGACTGGTTTATAATTTTATCCTGACGACTAAAAAGAACTGAACGACCAAATAAGGCCCATTTTTTCGAATGAGATGTCTCAGAAGAGCCGGGAAAGATATAAATAATCAACAGCGGTCAAAGGAACCAGAAAGTATCCAAGTCACCATATTAGAATTTCCGTTACCATGAGCCTGTAATTGCCAAACCTGGCAACCCTGGCGAGGGCTGGCACCGCTGGAGCTTTGCACTAGTTCGGCACAGATTTCCCGGACTGGCTGGCGCTTTGAACGAGTTCGTTGCCATCTCTCGTCCTTGTGTATCGGCATCCTGGTTTAACGGCGTGGCCACCATGTGCCTTTAGACAACATGTTCTTGTGAATATTTTCCGCACCAATTCTTGTGCACTGTGGATTTCCATCTATGAAAGCGTTAAACCACAGTTCGTGCTACCCCTTCTCTTCAAGGTACCGCGACCTCATCGCCGAGTCAGGCGGCCCCGGGTGCGAAGTGCTGTGCGGTCGTCGGGGTGGCGTGTTCCGCAAGCTGTGCTGGCTGATAATCGTGTCCTTCCTGGTGGCGCGCTGCTGCTACGAGTGCATGCACGTGTTCCGCCAGTACGCCGCCTTTCCTGTTGCCACAAGGTACAGCTCGGAGACGGGCGGCGCCAGGGTTTTTCCTGCCGTTACCCTCTGCAACGTTAACCCTCTGCGAAGGAGTCGCCTGTGCGAAAATCACGCTGCCCTGCCAACGGACAGAGCGATGCCACAGCACATCCTGGACCGGCAGTGCGCTGACAACGCTACATACGCTGACGTAAGAGATAAGCGAAGCGAAAAAACGCTTACACTGAAGACTGAACAAGGACGAAACGAAGAATCGCGAAAAACAAGCGCTGTATTGCCTGCTTCTATGCTTCGTCCACCTTTAAAAACATTTCGCTGTTCGGTCTTGTGCATGGCCACCAACCAGACCAAAATGGCACATTTTGAAGACGTTTGTCACACGACGGTTTGATTTATTTTTCTGAAGAAGCGTTATTATTAATTTGTGGTGGGACATTTGCAAAACCGGTGTTGGATAGAATTGCCGAACGCTATTTTAGAACTTAAGTAGCGTAGAAAACCAGCATAGTTGGTACAGGTTCATCTTCAGAGCACCATAAATAACGGGACAAAGTGGAGGAACACACTGGACAATCGCTAGTTAGGGTCTATCAACACACTGGAATGGCACGTCTGTCACAGTGGCACGTCTGGCACGTCTGTCACAGCTTTGTACTAGTTGCAATAGATAGGCAAAATAACTACCGGTGAAGGAATCTGAAAGATAAACCTAATGAGAGTACACTGTCAGCTATACGAAATACATTGGCACTTCCATCACAGTACACCGTATACATTCCTGCCGTCTCTGGAACAGCAAGAAATAAATATACGACAAGCAAGTTTATGCACTCATACATGAAATATCTTAGAAATAGTACACGAAGGTAGTTTAGTTTCCAGGAGCAAGGAAATTTTCAAATCTTGACTTCTGGACAGGTGTCCATCCCCCAGATGTTTCTTCAAGCATGTGTATTTTCATGCTGTAGGTGAAAATATTTGGTTCCTATATTTTGTAAGGTATATCGCTTAACGTGTGAGAACAAACGAAATATAGCAGTCGCTTCGGGAACACGTTAAGTAAATTCAGGCCAAGTAAAGGGGCATGATCCCAAACAACTAGAACACGAATAGCGTAAACGGCTTCTTGTCCGGTCTGAAGACGTAACCGCCACCCCGCGGACAGGGGAACTAAACGACCCACGAACGAGCTTGGTGCGGCTGTAGAAAGAGCTATGACTTTCTTGTTTTGAAGCAGAGCTGGTTAGGCGTCCGTCGCAACAAAAAACTTCCGAGACTCAACACAAAATTCTGGTTAGGGAAGTCCCGGAAATCAAACTCGACATCTTTACGCCCCGAAATCGGGTACCTTAACCTCTGGGCAACCCCGAAGGCCCGAGGGTACGGGGTTGGGCACGGCAGGGAACGATAACATCTGTAGGAAATTGAAAAGAAAAATAAACGCTTCCCGTGGTCTGAATCGAAATTGGGTCCCTGGCGTTATGAAACCAGCGTCTATTCGATTCCGCATTCCGTGCGGGCAGCATTTCCTGTGGGTTCGTAGCGCCGGCGTTGGCTTTAGACCTCGCCGCGTGTTCCAGCGTGACCTAACGAGGTGCACTTTGGGGAAGATATGAAAGCCTGCGGACAAAACAATCTGGAACTGGCAGTGATGGACAACTTTCAGTTGCAGTTTAGCCAATAAACATGAGTGGGAACAGCCGGGTTTTTCACGAAGGTAGAGGCGTCAGCTCTTCGGTTTCTCCAGCCTTGCACCCCTATAGTGCAAGATGCACCAATTTTAAATAAACAATATATATATATTGTCACGCGCGACATACCGGCCAGAGAAACTGAGCTTGGAACAAGGGCAAAGTGCGAGTGATGAGTGTTTGGTCGCACACATAAAAACTTTCGAAACCCTGGCCATAAACAGTTTTTCTCTAAAACCCACAGCATCTCTGTATGCGTAAGGTTTGTAGCAACTCACCTACTTAACCAGTGAGATCCAAGAGGGTAATAATTTCAGACTGTGGCCCAATGTGCAACGACGCGGGTTTTCTCATCGCCTTTCAAACTCCACACAATAGTTGTGGTACGTATTGTGAAGGACAATACCTGTAGCTTTTGTCTCATGGCGCCAACTTACTGTGAAGGGTGTGGCAAAAATTTCCGTTACAGGGATGGCATCATGCACTAGATTCAACGTCGCAGCGGTAGCTTTCCGCAGACGGTTGAAAATAAAAACAACCATGTGTGGAGGCTTTCATCATCATTATCAACATAAGCTTGTCTACGCCCATAGCAGGACAAAGGCCTCTCCCATAGATCTCCAATTATCCCTGTCCTGTACTAACTGCGACCAATGTATCCCCTCAAAATTCTTCTTCACATCCACCCATCTAACAATCTCCCGCCCCCTTCCACACTTATCTTATAGGGATCCCTTCTCTTACCCTTAATGACCAAAGGTTATCTTGCCTTCTCAATACATGCCCTGCCCACACCCGGCTGCTGCTAAGGGTGCTTCCCCCACGGAGGCTCTGAAACGCGTTAAATTAACCGGAAATTTGTGTTATGGCTTTTACCTCCACAAAGATACCTGTTAAAGGATGTGAAGAAAATGTTGAGCTAGGAGAGCGCGTCGGCCAGTTTCCACCTACGCAATCACCACCTCCCCACGTGCAGCTTTCCCGCTCATGACAGTCTTTCAACAGTGATTACTTTGTAGTTATTTACGAAACGTAATCTTTTTGGTGCAGCTAATATTGGGGGTGAATACTCTCTTTGTGCACAGTTTTAAGTCTGGCACGTTGCGCGACTAAGTTCCGGAACATGGAAACTATCCCATAGAAATGCATGGGGAGTACGATTTGACAGCGAATTACACCAAAAATATTCAGAATCCTCCAATAAACTTTTAGTGTTTTCATCCTCACGTTGACTTCTTAATTGGTTTATGCCAAATATCACTTTCCTGAAGTGGTTTTGCTAGGTTCTTGAGAGGTCGCAATTTTTAGCGAGAAAGGTGGGTAAATGGCCTGGCACGCCTAATTTACCAGGTATATATTGGGCGCGGAAAACGCTAACTAGCAGGTGACATTCTCTTGCGGCTACTCAAACTTTAGTTTTATGGGATGCTACCAGAAACAATCACTAGTTATACTGAAAGGCGGAGCTCAAGGATGCCGAGAGGCCACCTTTATTAGACTGGTGAGCACAGGCCTTTACATGAAGGGACCAACGGGGATGACGATGATGATTAACTTATGATTGTGGCGATGGGTTGAGGCCGGCCGACGTAACAGGGAAATTGACCTGTTGGCTTCTACACTACACATGACGATAATGATGTAGTGCACACTCAAACATCTGAGAACGGCCCACTCTTAGTCCCCACAGAAAACACAAAATTTCATTACTAATTTGAGGCTGAAAATGCCCGGTAGCTGCGTTCTAAAATCTAGATTTTATTTCGCATTGACCACAGTAATTCTCGTTACGTGCGCACGGGGAATAAACAGTTGCCAGCCTCCAGAACACAGACTTTGGCAGCTCTGATGTAGTATTTTGACGTAAAAGCAGTATTATTTGCGGGTCTTTTATATTTGTTTCACAACTTTTCAGAAAAAAAATTAATGTTTCGTTTTTGAATAGTGATCGCTGCCTTTCCCTGCCTTTGATTTTTTAGAGGCCGATGCTCCTTAGATGCTGCATACTTCGTGCATCGGTGTCATTCCCTGCAATAGATTCCAACGTCTCAAGTGCTATCTGGTGGGTAAGGCCTAACATATTCGCTTACTAGGGAGATTAATTTAGATAGGTACAACCACAGTTGCAAAGGTTACTAATACACAATCCGTACTCCCTCGAAAAAAAATGATTTGGGGACACTGATCTAGCATTCGACCGGAAACTTCCAATGGTCATAATGTGGTAGAGGGCTCCATCGTGCGTAGACCGAACTATTGGCAGACGATGATGATAGCTCATACCGGCAAATCTAGTTTTAAATGGAATCGAATAGGCACATAACAATACTTAAATTCAGTGAGGTGTATTTTCTTTCCTGCGCCAAGATAGACTTTCCGTTTTTTGAATACAGCACAAAGAGATTTCCGAATTTGGCATCAGCATAACAAACCATGATCTAGGGTGAAATATACTATTCCCTATAAACATGTATTGCTCATTTCAGAATAACAATGTTATCACGTAAACTGAGGCTTCATTATTCCAACACTGCAAAGCGCAGTTGTGTGTATGGATGTCGTTGAGTGTCATGATGGCTGCTGCTTGCACGCAGCCCAATCAGGACGACCGCGATACCTCGTTGAAGATGCACCTGTGGATAGCCCAGCGGCAAAAGGAGGGGACCCGCATGGTGAAGTGGCTATCACGGCTCGGTCACCAGCTCGAGGACACCGTCACAAACTGCCGATACGCACGCCAAGACTGCACGGGACGTAGGTGCGATACTTTCGCTATGCGGTTTCCTGCGTATGTGTTGTCTGAATGAATTGTGTACTTTAGAATTATGAGGCACTCGCCAATGTTGCCTTGGATAGTTGAAAACCCCGTAGAGTGCCTTTTTTGTTTAACCTGAGTACCGTTTTATTGCATGTGCCAACAGGGAAGACGTGGCACGGTGTGCACCATTGCACGTTGCACTTTGCACGTTGCAATGTTGCTTTAAGGACCCGAATCCTTTAAGAAGTAGCCGTGAAACATTACTTACCCGTTTTGAGGAAGCAGTGCGACAACATATATTCTGCAAGATTTAT